>NC_057738.1:698694-731685 GCF_004010195.1 Chiloscyllium plagiosum | reverse complement strand
TCATAAGATAAGCCCTCCAGTCCAGGCAGCATCCTGGTAAACCTCCTCTGAACCCTCTCCAAAGCATCCACATCTTTCCTATAATAGGGCGACCAGAACTGGACGCAGTATTCCAAGTGCGGTCTAACCAAAGTTTTATAGAACTACAAGATCTCATGACTCTTCCACTCAATCCCCTATTAATGAAAGCCAAAACACCATATGCTTTCTTTTCCAAGTGCGGTCTAACCAAAGTTTTATAGAGCTACAAGATCTCATGACTCTTACACTCAATCCCCTATTAATGAAAGCCAAAACACCATATGCTTTCTTAACAACCCTGTCCACTTGGGTGGCCATTTTAAGGGATCTATGTACCTCCACACTGCCAAGAATCCTATCCTTAATCATGTACTCAGCTTTCAAATTCAACCTTCCAAAATGCATCACCTTGCATTTATCCAGGTCGGCCACCTCTCATCCCATCTCTACATCCTGTCAATGTCCCGCTGCAGCCTACAACAGCCCTCTATACTGTCAACGACACCTCCAACCTTGGTGTCTCTGCAATCTTGCTGACCCATCCTTCAATCCCCTCATCCAAGTCACTAATAAGAATTACAAACAGTAGAGGCCCAAGGACAAAGCCCTGTGGAACACCACTCACCACAGAATTTTCCTTCTACTACCACTCGCTGTCTTCTGTTGGCCAGCCAATTCTGTATCCAGACAGCTAAGTTCCCCTGAATCCCATTCCTCCTGACCTCCTGAATGAGCCTACCATGGAGAACCTTATCAAAGGCCTTGCTGAAGTCCATATATACCACATCTACAGCTCGACCCTCATCAACCTTTCTAGTCACATCCTCAAAGAACGCGATAAGGTTTGTGAGACATGACCTGCCCCTCACAAAGCCGTGTTGACTGCATTTAATCAAGCCATGCTCTTCCAAATGGTCATAAATCCTATCCCTCAGAATCCTTTCTAACACCTTACAGACGACAGACGTGAGACTGACTGGTCTGTAATTGCCGGGGATTTCCCCATTTCCTTTCTTGAAGAGTGGAATTACATTTGCCTCTCTCCAGTCCTCAGGTTTGACTCCAGTGGAGAGCGAGGATGCAAAGATCTTCGCAAGTGACGAAGCAATTGCATTTCTCGTTTCCCAAAGCAGCCGAGGTCAAATCTGGTCCGGGCCCAACAACTTGTCAATCTTAATGTTTGACAAAATTTTCAGCACATCAGCTTCCTCTATTTCTATCCATTTCAGCATGCACACCTGCTCTTCAAAGGTTTCATTCACTACAAAGTTTGTTTCTTTCGTAAAGACAGAAGCAAAAAACTCATTTAGGGCTTCCCCTGCCTCAGACTCCCCACACAAATTCCCTATGCTATGAAGAGAAAATGAGGTCTGCAGATGCTGGAGATCAGAGATGGAAATGTGTTGCTGGAGAAGCGCAGCAGGTCAGGCAGCATCTAGGGAACAGGAGAATCGACGTTTCGGGCATTAGCCCTTCTTCAGGAATGAAGAAGGGCTATCCCTGATCAGCCCTACTTTCTTTGACCATTCTCTTATTCCTCACACAAGTGTAAAATGCCGTTGTGTTCTTCCTAATCCATTCTGCCAAGCCTTTCTCATGCCCCCTCCTGGCTCTCCTCAGACCATTTTTGAGCTCCTTCCTCGCCTGCCTGTAATCCTGTAGAGCTGAGCTTGACTAGCTTCCTTCACCTTATGTAAGCTACCTTTTACCTTTTGACGAGAAGCTCCACCGCTCTCATCATCCAAGGTTCCTTTATCTTACTACTTCTTGCCTGTCTCAGAGGCACATATTTATTCATCACTTGCAACAACTGTTCCTTAAACAGTCTCCACATGTCTATAGTGCCTTTACCATGGAACAATTGCTCCCAATCCATGCTTCCTAACTCACGTCTAATCGCATCATAGTTTCCTCTTCCCCAATTAAATATCCTCCCATTTTGCCTAATCCTCTCCTTCTCCATAGCTGTATAGAATGTGAGGCAGTTGTGGTCACTATGACCAAAATGCTCTCCTACCACAAGATCTGATACCTGCCCCGGCTCATTTCCGAGCACCAAGTCTAGAATGGCCTCTCCCCTTGTCGGCCTGTCAATGTACTGAGTTAGGAAACCCTCCTCAACACCTTACAAAAACAGCTCCATTCAAATCTTCTGCTCGAAGGAGGTTCCAATCAATATCGGGAAAGTTAAAGTCACTCATTACAATAACCCTGCCGACCTATGCATTCTTCCATCTCCCTGCTGCTATTGGGGGGCCTGTAGTAAACCCCTAATGAGGTGACTGCTCCCTTGCTGTTCCCAATTTCCACCCATACGGACTCAGTAGGCAGATCTTCCTCGACAATGGAAGCTTCTGTAGCTGTGATTCTGATTAGTAGTGCTACACCCCCTCCTCTTTGATGTTTTTTGAGCTTGTGCGGAGGGCCACTGGAATGCAACAGAAGGCCTACAACAGAAGTGTTGGTGGGAGTGCAGTGGTCTGTTGAAGTCTGTTGAAGTGGCTGGCACTTGGAAGATTCGGGTCATTTTTGCAGATAGAAAGTAGTGTTCAACAAAGTGGTCACCGAGCCCTTATTAATCTCCCAATGTAAAGGAGACCATATTGTGAACAGCAAATACAGATTATCTGTATTTCATTCAATGTGCCGCTTCATGTAAATTCATAAGACATAGGAGCAGAATTAGGCCATTCAGCTCATCAAGTCTGCTCCGCCATACAATCATGGCTAATATGCTCCTCACCCCCATTTTCCTGCCTTCTCTCCCTATCTCTACAACCAATTACCAATTAAAAGTCTGTTTAACTCCCCAAGTTTACTCACTATCCCAGCATCCATGTTACTTTGGGTATTGAATTCCACAGATTCACAACCCTTTGGGAGAAGTAGTTTTTCCCTCAACTCTTAAATTTGCTACCCCTCATCCTAAGACTATGACCTCTTGTCCTAGAATGGCCCACAAGAGGAAGCATCCACTCCACATTTTTTATAAAATGTCTTTTATCATCTTGACTAACTGTATTTGATCTCCCCTCATTCTAAATTCCAGAGTGTATAAGCCTAAACTGTTCAATCCTGAAACTGTGTTGCTGGAAAAGCGCAGTAGGTCAGGCAGCATCCAAGGAACAGGAGAATCGACGTTTCGGACATAAGCCCTTCTTCAGGAATCTGTTCAATCGCTCTTTATACAAACCACTCATTTTGGAGGGGAAATCAAGTGAACCTCCTCTGAACTGCTTCCAATGCCACTACATCTTTCCTCAAATAAGGGACCAAAACTGTGCACAATAATCCAGGTGTGGTCTCACCAACACCTTGCAACCATAGAACATAGAAATATACAACACAGAACAGGCCCTTTGGCCCACGACATTGTGCCAGGGATTATTCCTAATCTAAACTAAAATAACCTAACCTACACACCCCTCAATTCACTGCTGTCCATGTGCATGTCCAGCAGTCACTTAAATGTGCCTAATGACTCTGCTTCCACCACCACCGCTAGCAACGCATTCCTTGCATTCACAACTCTCTGCATAAAGAACCTACCTCAGACCTCCTCTATACCTTCCTCCTAATATCTTAAATCTATGACCCCTCGTGCCAGTCAATCCTGCCCTGGGGAAAAGTCTCTGGCTATAGACTATCCATGCCTCTCATTACCTCATATACCTCAATCAGGTCACCTCTCTTCCTCCTTCTCCCCAGAGAAAATTCCAAGCTTAGTCAACCTCTCTTCATAACGCAAGCCCTCCAGTCCAGGCAGCATCCTGGTAAACCTTCTTTGCACTCTCTCCAAAGCCTCCATATCTTTCCTATAGTAGGGCGACCAGAACTGGACACAATATTCCAAGTGTGATCTCACAAGGTCTTGCAGAGCTGCAGCAAAATCTCACGGCTCTCAAACTCAATCCTCCTGTTAATGAAAGCCAAAACACCATATGCTTTCTTAACAACCCTATCCACTTGGGTGGCAACTTTGAGGGATCTATGCACTTGAACACCAAGATCCCGCTGTTCTTCCACACTGCCAAGAATCCTGTCATTAATCCTTTATTCAGCATTCAAGTTCAACCTTCCAAAATGCATCACTTCGCATTTGTCCAGGTTGAACTCCATCTGCCATTTCTCAGCCCAGCTCTGCATCCTGTCTATGTCACGCTGCAGCCTGTAATAACCCTCAATACGATCAACGGCACAGCCAACCTTTGTGTCATCTGCAAATTTACTAACCCACCCCTCAACCTCCTCATCCAAGTCATTTATCATTACTACAAAAGAGCAGAGGTCCAAGAACAGAGCCCTGCGGGACCCCACTCACCACCACGGACCATCAGGCACAATACTTTCCATCTACAACCACTCTCTGCCTTCTGTCAGTCAACCAATTCGGAATCCAGATAGCCAAATTTCCCTGTAACCCATACCTCCTGACTTTATGAATGAACCTACCAAGGGGAAGCTTATCAAATGCCTTGCTGAAGTCTACATACACCACATCCACTGCTTGACCTTCGCCGACCTGTCTTGTCACCTCCTCAAAGAACTCAAGATTAGTGAGGCATGATCTGCCCCTCAGAAAGCCATTTTGATTGCCTTCCAAATAGTCTTATATCCTATTCCTCAGAATTCTTTCCAAAACCTTGCTGACCACAGATGCAAGACTGACTTCTGCAATTGTCAGGGATTTCCATATTCTCCTTGAAAATATCCTATTCTCTCCTTGCCTCCCTCCAATCCTCTGGTATGACTCCCATGGAGAGAGTGAGGAGGCAAATATCCTCGCCAGTGGCTTAGCAACCTCCTTTCTCGCTTCCCGGAGCAGCCTAGGATAAATCTGGTCTGGCCCTGGGGACTTATCAATCTTAATGTTTGCCAACATTTCTAGCACATCAACTTCATCAATTTTGATCTGGTCAAGCCTGTTTCCTAGCTCCTGAAATTTCTCATTCACAACAAGGTCCCTTTCCTTAGTGAAAACTGAAGCAAAGAACTCATTTAGGGCTTCCCCTTCTGCTCAGACACCACACACAAGTTCCCTACACTATCCCTGACCAGTCCTGCCTTCTCCCTGATCATTCTCTTATTCCTCACGTATGAGTAAAATGCCTTTGGGTTCTCCCTAATCCTTCTTGCCAAGCCTTTTTCGTGCCCCCTCTTGGCTCTCAGTCCATTTCTGAGCTCCTTTGTAGTAAGCCTGTAATCCTTTAAAGCTGTGCTAGATCCTTGCTTCCTCCACCTTATGTAAGCTGCCTTCTTCCTTTTGAAGAGAAGCTCCTCTGTTCTCGTCATCCAAGGTTCCTTAATCTTACCCCTTCTTGCTTGTCTCAAGAACAAATTTGTGCATCACTCATAACAACTGCTCCTCAAAGTCACCATAGGTCTGTTGTACCCTGTGGAACAGCTACTCCCAATCTGTACTTCCCAACTCCTGTCTGATTAAGTCTTCTAGTGTAATATGTCTTTACCTTTAATTCTATTGCGTTAGCTATAAAACATTCCATTCGTTTTCTTTATTATCTGCTGTACTTGCATGCAGGTTTTCTGTGACTCATAACATGTACATTTAGATCCCTCTGCCCTGGAGCACCCATAAGTCTCTCCCCATTAAGATAATAGGTCACCTTCCCATTCTTTTAGACCCAAATTCACAACCGCGCACTTAAGCTCACATGCCACATTTTAGCCCGCTCTCGTAACTTACCTATATCCATTTGTACGGTTCTTATTTCCTTATTGCAATTTACTGTCCTGGTTATTTTTGTGTCATCCACAAATATGGCTATAGAGCCTTCCAGCCCTGTATCCAAGTCATTAATGTAGATTGTAAATAGCTGAAGTCCAAGAACCAAATCCTGTGGCACCCCACAAGTTAGATCTTGCCATCCAGAAAAATCCCCATTTATCTCGATTCTGGCTGAAGGACAGAAGACAATCTATCCAAGACAGTAAATTACGCCTAATCCCGCATGATCCACCTTGTGAATTAATCTTTTGCATGGCACCTTAAACACCTTCCAGAAGTTCTGATAAATTACATCTACAGCATCCCTATTCTCTACCTTGCTTGTTAAATAGAGTCAGAGTCTGGACATATACAGCACAGAAACAGACACTTCAATCCAACTGGTCTTTGCCGACCAGATATCCCAAATCAATCTATTCCCACCTGCCAGCATCTGGCCCATTTCCCTCCAAACCCTTCCTATTCATATACCCATCCAGATGCCGCTTAAATGTTGCAATTGTACCAGCCTCCACCACTTCCTCTGGCAGCTCATTCCAGACATGTACCACTGTGTGTGAAAAAGCTGCCTCTTAGCTATCTTTCCCCTCTCGCCCGAAACCTATGTTCTCTAGTAATGGACTCCCCCACACCAGGGAAAAGACCTTGTCTATTTATCCTATCCATGCCCCACATGATTTTATAAACCTCTATAAAGGTCCCCCCTCAGCCTCCGAATCTCCAGGGAAAACAGCACCAGCCTGTTCAGCCTCTCCCTATATCTCAAATCCTCCAACCCTGGCAACATCCTTTTAAATCCTTTCTGAACCCTTCCAAGTTTCACAACATCTTTCCGATAGGAAGGACACCAGAATTGCACGCAATATTCCAACAGTGGCCTAACCAATGTCCTGTACAGCTGCAACATGACCTCCCAACTCCTGTACTCAATACTCTGACCAATAAAGGAACACATACCAAACACCTTCTTCACTATCCTATCTACCTGCAACTCCACTTTCAAGGAGCTATGAAACTGCACTGCAAGGTCTTTGTTCAGCAACACTCCTTAGGACCTTACCATTAAGTGTATAAGTCCTGCTATGATTTGCTTTCCCAAAATGCAGCACCTCACATTTATCTACATTAAACTCCATCTGCCACTTCACAGCCTTGGCTCATCTGATCAAGATCCCATTATAATCCAAGATAACCTTATTCGCTGCCAATATTGGTGTCATCTGCAAACTTACTAACTATACTTTTTATGCTCCTATCCAAGTTGTTCATATAAAATGACAAAATGTAGTGGACCTAGCACCGATCCTTGTGGCACTCCACTGGTTACAGGCCTCCAGGCTGACAAACAACCCTCCACCACCGTCTTCTACCTTCGAGCCAGTTCTGTATCCAATACCTAGTTCTCCCTGTATTCCATGAGATCTAACCTTGCTAACCAGTCTCCCAGGGGAACCTTATTGAATGCCTTACTGAAGTCCATATAGATCACATCTACCACTCTGACCTCAATCTTCTTCGTTACTTCTTCAATAAAAAAACTCAATCAAGTTTGAGAGACAAAGCCATGTTGACTATCCCTAATCGGTCCTTGCCTTTCCAAATACAATGGGCTCACTGGTCCATAGCTCCCTGGCTTGTCCTTACCACTTTTATTAAACAGTGGTACGTTAGCCAACCTCCAGTTTTCCAGCATCTCATCTGTGACTGTCGATGATACAAATATCTGAGCAAGGGGTCCAACAATCAGTTCCCTAGCTTCTCAGAATTCTAGGGTACACCTGATCAGGTCTTGGGGATTTATCCACTTTTATGCATTTCAAGACATCCAGCACTTCCTCCTCTGTATATGTATACTTTTCAAGATGTCACCATCTATTTCCCTACATTGAATATCTTCTTCAAATAACTTTTGCAAATTAGTTGCATATAATTTGCCCTTCATAAAACCATGCTGACTCTGATGGGTAGCGTTTTGACTTTCAAAATGTACTGATATTGCTTCCTTGATAATAGATTCTAACACTTTCTAACAACAGATGTTAAACTAACTGGTCTGTAATGTCCCACATTTTGCCTCCTTTCTTTTTTGAATAAGGGTGTTATGTTAGCCATTTTCCAATTCACTGGATCCTTTCTTGTGTCCAGGGAATTATATACTTATAGAAGCTTTAGCTATCTTGTTGTTTTGTGTTAGTTTTCTTCCATAATTTACCTTAGCTCTTATTAATTCTGTAGTATTCCTTTATGTTCAAAAGTTCCCAATCTTCCAGCTTGCCACTGGTTTTTTATAGATTAGATTAGATTACTTAGTGTGGAAACAGGCCCTTCGGCCCAACAAGTCCACACCGACCCGCCGAAGCGCAACCCACCCATACCTCTACATTTACCCCTTACCTAACACTATGAACAATTTAGCATGGCCAATTCACCTGACCTGCACATCTTTGGATTGTGGGAGGTCTTTGCAATATGGCATACTTTATATTGTCCTTGACCCCCTTGTTTGGCAATGCATTTTTTTTATCCCCTTTACCATCTCTTTCTTACTGGGATATATTTTAGTTTTGAGGAATTGAGTAGCTCCTTAAACATCTGCCATTGCTCATCAACTGTCTTACCATTTCACTTTCCTGCCTAATGTATTCACACCAAATCTGTCCTTATGTCTATATAAGGACATTGTTGAATTCCAGAATGCTACTGTGGGACTCCACTTTCTCACCTCCCAATTGAATTTTAAATTCTATCATACTATGCTCACTACTCCCTAGACGATCCTTAACTACAATGTCATCAATTAATCTCTCCTTGTCAGACAATACTCAAATCCAAAGTAGCTTGCTCCCTGGTTGAATGGAGAGACAAAGAAAGAATTTAATACATTCAATGAACTCTACCTGCAGGCTAATTTGATTCTTCCAATCGATGTGCATGTTAAATTGCTGTACCTTTCTTGAAAGTCTCTAATATTTCCAGTTTATACCGTGCCCCCCACTGCAGAACTACTGTTTGGGGACTTATAGATTACTCCTACTAAGTATTTCTTCCCTTTGTTATTTATTACTTCTACCCAGACTGATTCCACATCTTGATCTCCTGTGCTTGTCACATAGAAGGTATGTCAGCCTTAGATGGACAAGAGGTATACAAGCAAGTCTTGCACTGTGATTGCATGGGAAGGTACCATGGGAATGAAATGTTGAGAATGGTGGAAGAAATGGACAAGACTGTCCTGGAGGCAACAGTCCCTACACAAAAAAAATGCTGACAATGCAGGGAAGGGGGAGATTTGTCTGATTCTGGCAACCCACTGGCAGTTTATAATCCTTTTTGATGCTGAGGCTGACGGATTAGAAGTGAGAATTAGAGGGTCATTATCATAGTTGAGGGCAGTTTGTGGGAAATGGGTCTAACATTGCCAAGGGTCCTGTTGAACATGCCAGCAGGAAATCCTCAGAGGCAAAAAGGGGACAAATCTGAGACACAGTCAGAGCAGATGCAATGAAGATGGAGTCACTGGGAGGTAGAATGGATACCTTACAGAAAGCAGGGTGTGAGGATGCAGAGTCAAGATGGTAATTTTTAATGGGCACAGATACAATGAGTCAAAGAGCTTTTTTTTTCCCCTGTGCTGTGGACCTAACTGTATTTCAAAAGCTTCAAAGCTATTCACCATATAAACATTTGCAGGAACAGGAGTAACTGATTTAAAAAAAACTATGTTGCAGTGGCAATTCATATACAACTGATTTACAAAAAAAAATTGTTACATGCAAATTTGAGAGACAATTTTATTCAGTAATGATGTTCAGCCCTCCACAAATAGAATGAAAGTACAGCTTACTTTGGCCACAAGGTATCCAGTTAAGGACGCACCACCAGATGTTGAACATTGTTGCATGGTGATATACATGAAGAAATGTAATCTGGCTATTTTTCTTCCGTAAGACGAAAAAAAACGTGTCCATAAATTCAATAGCTTTAGAAAAGTAGTACCACCAAAGCACCTTTGCCACCTGTGAAATGAATAGGAACCATACTCATAACTAATTGCATCAGTGTACAGAGAACAGTAATTCCGTGAACAGTAATTATTTGAGTGAAATTTCATTTTAGAGATTCGATATGTTATTGCCAATGTTTTTTTTATTAATAATTGAACAGTCAGCTGAAATTAAAATCATAGGACAGGCAAAGGTTGTCGACTCATGTAGCATTACATACAATGAGGGCATTCAATCAGTCTTTGAAAGCCTTGTCCAATTTTTTGCAGTTCTTTCCACATGATTTTTTTTTATTGTTCCTTTTGTCACAAAAACCAAATGTAGGTCTGTCTTGATCTAAGCAGCAGCAGTCCGCATCACTTCTCAACCTGGCAGTGGAAATAAGTGGACAGAACACCCTGCCAACCTAACCAATAGTACTGGTGAATAGATGTCTCCTACCAAGTCTGGATAATCAAAACATAGTTGATCACAATGGGGTACAAGAGTCTGAGACCAGGTGTAGTCTTTGAGAACATCAGATTGAGAATTTAGTTGAACTGCTGCCAATAGGTGTCAAAAAAACCTGGTGCTGGAAAAGCACAGCAGGTCAGGCAGCATCCTAAGGAGCAGGAGAGTCAAAGTTTCAGGCTCCTTTTAAGTTATAGGGCTGGATATTAATGGGGGTAGAATTAAGTTGGAGTCTAAAAGCGTTGAGTCTGAGCAGACCCAACTCTTTAAAAAAAAAAAAAGGTCCCTTCTGCCATATTTTACCATCATGTAAGATAGCAACTTGAAGGCAGCCATGAAGGAATGTAAATGCCAAGGTGGGCTGGTTAGAAGGCTCACAGCCTATAGTTTAACACAGCCAATTAGACATTTTAATCTTCATGGCATCTCCAACACACCCACCCCACTCCCAGCCATTTGCAAAATAATACTACCGTTGAACCACCATGTCAGAAGTGAGATGTTTGCACAATGTTTAGAACCATTTGTGACTCTTCAGATATTAACGCCACCAAGATCCATAAGCAGTAAATCTTCAGCAGCACCCAGACCTGAGCTAATAAATAAGTTAATAAACATTCAAGTCAAAAAAGTACCAGGTAATGATAATCTCCAACAAGAGGTAATCTAACCATCATCCCTTGACATTTAAAGGCAAACCATCACTGAATCCCCTGCCTTCATATTCCTAGGGGTTATCACTGACCAGGAACAGAATTAGACCAGCCATAGAAACACTTTGGCTACAAGAACACATGAGAAGCTAGGAATGCTGCGGTGAGTAACTCACCTCCTGTCTCCCCAATGTCCATCCATTATCCATATAGCGCATCAAGAGTCTGATGGAATATTTCCACTTGCTTGGAAAAGCACAACTCCGAGAACATTGAACAAGTTCAACACAAGCTGGGACAAAGCAACCCATTTGATTGGTACCTCCAACATTCATTCTTCCCCCCTACCCCCCCTCACCACCAATGCACAATGGCAATGGTGAGTATAGTCTATAAGATGTAATAAAGAAACTCACGGGGGCTCCTTCAACAGCAATTTCCAAAACCTACAACTTCTATCACCTAGAAAGAGGAATCAGCAGGATACATGGGAACACAATCTGTTGCAAATTTCCTGCCAAACATTATCCTAACTGGGAACTATATTGCTGTTTCTTCACAGTGTTGATCAGTCAAAATCTTGGAACTTCCTTCCTGACAATCCTAGGAGTGTACCTAAACACCAATTTCTGCAGCAATTCAAGAAAGTGGCTCACAATCACTTCCTCCAAGGCAAATAAGGATGTGGAATAATAGACACCTATTGTTTAAACATCCTATGAATAGATAAAAAAATTAGCAGACTCCTGACGTGTGGAGAAAGTGAGGACTGCAGATGCTGGAGATCAGTGTCGAGAATGTGGTGCTGGAAAAGCACAGCAGGTCAGGCAGCATCCAAGGAGCAGGAAAATCGAATTTCGGACAGAAGCCCTTCATAGAGACTTCTGGCATGTGCTGACATTACTCTGAAATGCAGGACTGTCTATGCAGCAATATTCTTTACAACATTAAGCATTGCTACCAAATTGGAAACCCATTCATTTTTGTGACTCACCCTAATGTCAGCGTCATTGGCACTGTGGAGATTTTGACACTGCAAGTTGTACTTGCCTTCCCAGCTTGCCAGGACCAGCTGTGAAGAACATAAACCGGTCACCAGAAAATGTTTTTTGACAACTTTTGACACAACATAATTTGAAACTAATAGCAATATGCTCAAGAGGGAAAAAAACAATTTTCACAATTTTTTTTTTAAAAAACAAAAGTCTAATTTGTCTTCAATTCCATGCTCTTCAACTTTAGGAAGGCATTTAGAAAAATGCTTCATGGAAGTCCGTAAAAATAACATTTGCCAACATTACCTTAGTTGAACAATGCAAACAAAAAATACTGGAAAATCTCAATTTATTCAATACTTTAGTCATCGCTCCAAGAAAAAAATTGATCAGGTCCTATTAGGCATGACCGTTAGATATTTTAAACCCATGGTGGCATCTCTCAGAGAAATTTCAAAATATCGAAACGCAGTTAGAGAAACAGCAAGACAGGAGTAGGGCAGATCTTCACAAAATCCAGAGGCAGAGCTCCTGTTGTGTGATCAGGGTTCAAAAAAGTAAGACAGCAAGAGTTTTGTCTGATTGGGAATAGGTTTTAGGAACTGACCGTAGTATCGGGATGAACAGAATAGGAAGTCCTTATTTTTGTGGTTTGTAGTTTGTTAGGAATAATAGAAAGCAAGAACCATAGAAATGATATACCAGTTGGCCCATCTTGTCCATGGGAGTCTAAAGATACCCTTTGGCCCTTTCTAATCCAATCTTCCTGCACAGGGCCCATAGCCTAGAGCAATTAACATGTAGATTAGATTCCCTACAGTGTGGAAACAGTCCTTTCGGCCCAACAAGTCCACACTGACCCTCCGAAGAGCAACCCACCCCCCTCTGACTAATGCACCTAACACTATGGGCAATTTAACATGGCCAATTCATCTGACCTGCACATCTTTGGATTGTGGGAGGACCCTGGTGTTGTGAGGCAGCAGTGCTAACCACAGCCACCGTGCCGCCCCTGTATAGATCCAGATACCTTTAAAATAAAATGGATTTAGGGTCTAATTAGGAATATTCAGCATGGCTGTATGTGTGGGAGATTACACCTCACAAATTTGTTAGAGTTCTTTGATGAAGTGACCAGGAAGGTTGACAAGGGCAGTGGGGGTGGGAGGGAAGACACATACACATGGATTTCATTAAGGCCTTTGATAAGGCTCCACATGGTAGACTGCTCTGAAAGATTGGAATCCAAGGAGAACTGGCAAATTAGATACACAATTGGCTTGATGGGAGGAAGCGGAGTGTAATAGTGGGAAGATGCTTGTCAGACTGGAGACCTGTGAATAGTGGAGAGCCTCAGGGGTCAGTGCTGAGCCCATTACTGTTTGTTATCTATATCAATGATTTGGATGAGAATGTAAAGGCACAATTAGTCAGTTTGTTGATGACACTAAAATAGGAGGTATTGTGGAAAATGAGGAACGTTATCAGAAGTTGCAGCAGGACCTTGATCAGTTGGGGAACTGAGCTGAGAAACGGCAAATGGAGTAAAATATACACAAGTGTGAGGTCTTGCACTTCAGAAAGTCAAATCAAATTAGTTTTATGGTGAGTGATAGGGCAACAAGGAATATAGTGGAACAGAGGGACTTTGGAGTTCAGGTGCACGGTTCTTTTTTGTTCCTGTCTGGAAGCAGTAGGAGACAGAGCAGGGCTGATGTGGAGACTAGGAGGGTGCTGGGAAGGTAAGAGCTTAGCATAAATTTGGGTAGCAGCTAAACCAGAGATACTACATGTGTATCATTGGACGATACATGGTTTAGAGTCATAGAGATGTACAGCATGGAAACAGACCCTTCGGTCCAATCTGTCCATGCCGACCAGATACCCCAAACCAATCTAGTCCCACCTGCCAACACCTGACCCATAGCCCTCCAAACCCTTCCTATTCATATACCCATCCAAATGCCTCTTAAATGTTGTAATTGTACCAGCCTCCAACACTTCCTCTGGCAGCTCATTCCATACACATACCACCCTGTGTAAAAAAAGTTCCCCCTTAGGTCTCTCATATCTTTCCCCTCTCGCCCTAAACCTATGTTCTCTAGTTCTGGACTCCCCCACCCCAGGGAAAAGACTGTCTATTTATCCTATCCATGCCCCTCAATTTTGCAAACCTCTATGAGGTCACCCCTCAGCCTCCGACAGTCCAGGGAAAACGGCCTCAGCCTGTTCAGCCTCTGCCTACAGCTCAAATCCTCTAACGCTAGCAACATCCTTGTAAATTTTTTCTGAACCCTTTCAAGTTTCACAACATCCTTCTGATAGGAAGCAGATAAGAACTGCACGCAATACTCCAACAGTGGCCTAACCAGTGTGCTGTACAGCTGCAACATGACCTCCCAACTCCTGTACTCAATACTCTGACCAATAAAAGAAAGCATACCAAACGCCTTCTTCACTATCCTATCTACCCAAGACTCCACTATCAAGGAGCTATGAACCTGCACTCCAAGGACTCCTTGTTCAGCAACACCCTCTCGGACCTTACCATTAAATGTAGAAGTCCTGCTAAGATTTGCTTTCCCAAAATGCAGCACCTCACATTTATCTGAATTAAACTCCATCTGCCACTTCTCAGCCCATTGACCCATCTGGTCCAGATCCTGTTGTAATCTGAGGTAACCCGATTTGTTGACATTGGGACTCCCTAACCAGAAGAAAGAGACTCTAAAGTAAGGATTTTACTTTTTCTCTTTCATATATTTAAGTGTATTGTTTGGTTTTAGTTGGTAGATATAAAGCTAAGGCTTACAATGGCAGGGGACCTCAGACCCGTGGCATGTGCCTCTTGCTTGATGTGGGAGCTCGGGGATGTGGCTGACATTCCTGACTCTTACACTTGCAAGTGTGTCCAGCTGCAGCTGTTTGACCACACAGCGGCTCTGGAGCTGTAGATGGACTCACTGTGGAGCATCTGTGATGCTGAGGAAGTCGTGGATGACACGTTTAGTGAACTGGTCACATTGCAGATTAGATTTGCTGAGGGAGATAGTGAATGGATGACCAAAAGGCAGAAAAAAAAAAGAGAGTAGGAAAGCAGTACAGGTGTACCCGGAGGTCATCTCCCTCCAAAACAGGTAAACCATTTTAGATAGTGTAGGGGGAGATGGCTCACCAGGAGAGGGCAGCAGTTGCCAAGATTAGGCACTGCTGTTCAGAAGGGCAGGAAAAAGACTTGTAGGGCCATAGTCATAGGGGATTCTATTGTAAGGGGCATAGATAGGAGGTTCCATGGCCAAAAATGAGATTCCTGGATGGCATGGTACCTCCCAGGTGCTCTAGTCAAGGATGTCACCAATTGGCTGCAGTGAATTCTGAAAGGGGAGGGTGAACAACCAGTTGTCTTGGTGCATATAGCCACCAACGATGAGTAAAAAATGAGATTAGGTCCTTAAAGCAGAATTCAGGGAGCTAGGAGAGAAGCTAAAAGGAGCACCTCAAAAGTAGTGATCCTGGGATTACAACCAGTGTCACGTGCTAGACAGCATAGAAATAAAGGAATAGGCAAGATGAACATGTGGCTTGAGGGATGGGTTCAGATTTGTTGGACACTGGGACTGGTTCAGGGGAAGGTGGGACTATTACAAATTGGATGGTCTGTACCTGAACCAGACTGGAACCAATGTCCTTGGGGGAGTTTTTGCTACTGCAGTTGGGGAGGTTTTAAACTAAATGTGGCAGGGGACTGGGAACCAGAAGTGAAAACAAGTCGGCAGCGAGGTGGAAACTGGAGAATGTAAGAATCATGAAGTTAGCATTAATAAGGGGAAGAGCAGGCAGAGAACAGATGAACGCAAAAGAACTGGTGGCCTGAAGTGCATATACATTAATGCAAGGAGTACTGTGGGTAAGGCAGATGAACTTAGGGCTTGGATTGGTGCCTGGGAGTATGATGTTATTGCAATCACAGACACTTAGTTGAAGGAAGAGCATGATTGGCAGCTAAATGTTCTAGGATATAGACGCCTCAGACAGGACAGGGAGGGAAGTAAAAAGTGGGGGGGGGGGGGAGGAGTTGCATTGCTGGTCAGGGACGATATGGCTGTGCTAAAGGAGGACACTATGGAGAGCTTGAGTAGTGAGGCATTTTGGGTGGAGCTGAGAAATAAGGGTGCAGTTACACTGTTGGGGCTGTATTATAAGCCTCCCAACGGTGAGCGTGAGGCAGAAGAATAAATTAGGTCAACAGATTATGGAAAGATGTAGGGGCAATAGGGTGGTGGTGATTGGAGATTTTAATTTTCTCAACATTGATGGGATACACGTAGTGTCAGGGGTCTGGATGGGGCAGAATTTCTAAGAAGCGTCCAGGAGAGTTTTCTAGAGCAGTATGTCAATAGTCCGACGAGGGAAGGGGCCATATTGGACCTGGTATGGAAGGTGCTAGCTAGGAAGAGAAGTTGAGTAGGTTAGGACTGTTCTAATTAGAAAAAAGGAGATTGAAGGGGGACCTGATTGAGGTCTACAAAATAGTGATAGAGATAAGCTTTTTCCCAGGGTGAAGAATTCAGTAACGAGAGGTCATGCTTTCAAGGTGAGATGTGAAAAGTTTAAGGGGGATACACACCAAGTGGGTGGTAGGTGCCTGGAACACATTGCCAGCAGAGGTAGTAGAGGCAGGCACGGTAGATTCATTTAAGGTGCGTCTAGACCACTGCATGGGTAGGTGGGGAGCAGAGGGATATGGATGCTTAGGAATTGGTGACAGGTTTAGACAGTGGATTTGGATTGACTCAGGCTTGTAGGGCTGAAGAGCCTGTTCCTGGGCTGTAAAAGTTCTTTGTTTCTGCAAGTGGAGTCACTTGTAGACAGGACAGTGAAAGAGGCTTTTGGCACACTGGCCTTCAGTCAGGGCATGGAGTATAGAAGTTGGAAAGTTATGTTGCAGTTATACAGGACATTGTGTTCCATTTTGGTCACCTTCCTAAAGGAAGGGTGTTTTTAAATTGGAAAGACTGCAGAAGAAATTTGCAAGGATTTTTCCAGGACTCAACAGTGAGTTGTAGGGAGAGGTTGGCCAAGTTAGGATCTTTTCCCTTAAAGCATAAGAAGTGGAGGAGAGATTGTCCAGAAGTATTTAAGATTTAGAGGCACAAATAGGGTGAGTGCACTCAATCTTTTTCATAGGGTTAGGAAATCAAGGACTAGAGGGCATCAGTTTAAGATTAGAGGGGAAAGAATAAAAGGGAACCAGAGGGCAACTTTATTTTAAAAACAGTGGGTGGTACACAGTGGCATGAACTGCCAGCAGAAGTGGTTGAGGTGAGTATATTAACAACATTTAAAAAGGTATTTGGACAAAAACATGGATAGGAAAAGTTTAGAAAGATATGCACCAAGTGCAGAGGAATACGGTTAGCGTGGATGGACATTTTGGTTGGCATGGACCAGTTTGAGCCAAAGGGCCTGTCTCTGTGCTATAGGGATTCAGATTCTGTCTACATCACCAACTCCAGCAAATTCCAAACATTCACCATTACCTGATTTAAAAAAGCTTTCTTCATGTCTCCTCTAATCTTTCTGCCACTTACCTTTAATCTATGATCCCTGATTTTTGATCTGTCTGCCAAAGGAAACAGGTTCCTCTTGTCTACTCTCTCTACCACTTAGGATTTTGTATACTTCAATCCCCCTCAGATTTCTCGATTCAAAAGAAAAAGGTGAAGTTGACAAAGTCAGGTTGGATCGGAGAACATGGAGTGCAATCAATTCAGAGGGAGATAGGTCAAATGGAAAGGTGGTGGGTGTGGTGGCAAGTGAGGGGCAGAGAAATTAACGTGACCAATGTCACATTGACAGTTCTCAATGAACAAGTCAAGTGCAGATAAAAGGCTAGATAGATGGGTCCAAGCGGGTGGTAGAGGTGGGTGAAGTCATCCAAAACAATGGGCGCAAACAGAAGTGATGGAACAACAATTCCATGTCAGGTCTAGTCTGCAATTCATTGAGGTGTTGGTGCAGAGGGATAAAACTGAAACCTTTGAGTTTGGAACATCCAGCAAAGCAGAAGGCCAGAAGGGTTGGTAAACACTTAAGTGGTACAGTCAGGAGAAAGGAGTTAGAGGGAAGGGATATTCCAAAGGGTTTAAAGTATCTCTAACTTGTTGCAGCATGTTCCTTAATGCTGGAAAGGATGAGAAAAAGTTTCTTGTTAAAGAGCTGAATGAAATAGAGAATGAAATGGAACTAGGGGAGCAAGACAGCTCTGGGATAGTATGAGGCCACACTGATGCAGAGAGTACATATGGTGATGCAGAGCACGGAGTGTGGATTTCATGATGCAGTAAGATCCAAAATGGGCTTGTAAGTACAGGCAAAGAGTGGTGGTGCAGGGTTGGTTTTGTGACTGGAGGTGTGAGACCAGCAGAATACCATAGGGATCAGTGCTGGGATCCTTGCTGTTTGTTATGTACATCAATCACTTGTATATGAATGTAGAAGGCATAATTAGCAAGTTTGTGGATGTCTCAAATTAGCAGTGTTGTTGATAATGAGGATGATCATAGGCTACAGTCGGATATTGATCAGCTGGTAAATTGGGCAGAGCAAAGCCAGATGGAATTTAATCATGATTCAAGTGTGATGATGCATTTTGGGAGTTCCAATAAGGGAAGGATTTATACAATGAATGAAACAAAAAAAAGCTGGAAAATCTCAGGAGGTCTAGCAGCATCTCTGGTGATAAAATCAGAGATAACACTTCAGTTCAAGGTTCTGAGTTGAGAAGGGTCATTTGACATGCAATGTTAGAACATAGAACATTACAACACAGTACAGGCCCTTTGGCCTTCAATGTTGCACCTGTGAAACCAATTCGAAGCCCATCTGTCCTACACTATCCCATTTTCATCCATATGTCTATCCAATGACCATTTAAATAACCTTAAAGTTGGCGAGTCTACTACTGTTGCAGGTGGTGTGTTCTACAGCCCTACTACTGAGTAAAGAATTGCATCTGACATCGGATTTCTCTCCACAGATGCTGCCAGACCTGCTGAGCTTTTCAAGCAGTTTCTGGTTTACAGTATACACCGTTCTTTTGGTTATTATTTACATCATGAATGGTAAGACCCTAAGGAGGAACAATGGGACTTTGGGATGCAAGTTCATAGATCCCTAAAGTTGGCTGCACAGGCAGATAGGATAGTGAAGAATGCATATCACATATAGCATGCCTTTACTAGCTGAGGCTTGGAATAAAAAGGAGCAAAGTCATCTTGTTGCAACTGTATAAATATTGGTTAGGTCACAGATACAGTACTGTTTGCAGTTCTGGTCCCAAAAATATTGGATTGACATGATTGTACTGAAGATGGTACAGAAGAGATTCACCAGGATGTTGCCTGGGATAGAAAGTCTCAGTTATGAAGACCAGGGTAGGCTGTGTTGGTTTTGCTTGGAGCAGTGGAGGCTGAGGGGTGATCTGATTGGGGTATACAAAATTATGAGGCATAGATAGGCCAGACCATGAGGATCTGCTCTGCATGGCAGGTGTTTCTATGATGAGAGGGCATAAGTTCTTCAACTTCTGTGAATAACCAGTGGTTTACAGAGAATCTGAGGAAAA
The DNA here is from genome assembly GCF_004010195.1 of Chiloscyllium plagiosum. Classification (NCBI taxonomy): domain Eukaryota; kingdom Metazoa; phylum Chordata; class Chondrichthyes; order Orectolobiformes; family Hemiscylliidae; genus Chiloscyllium; species Chiloscyllium plagiosum. The sequence continues at coordinate 712,189 of NC_057738.1, read as the reverse complement.
ACATTTTCATCCAATGTCATAGAATGGAATGCGCTGCCCAAGAGGGTGAAGGTAACAGGTGTTCATATCATAGCAGAAGCATCTTGACAGGTGCTTAAAATACCAGGGCATAGTATTGTATCTTTTATGCCTACTGGCCTTTCCACCAATTTTAATGACTAAAATGGTAGTTTCCAGCCTTTCGGGGCTAGTCTGAATTTTGTAGCCAAGATGCTTCTTCATGGGCATATTGAAATTGCAGGGAAAACTTCACAATTCAAAACAATGTGTATTCACTTAAGTAATTTTTTCAAATAAACCTCATTTGTCAAGGCCTTGATAAATCTTCCAACTGCTATAATTATGTAAATAAGTTCCAATCTCATTAAAGTCTTAAGTTTGTTCTCAGACTCGTGCTTCATATCTCTTAATTTGCCTTTTTGTCACCTTAACTTTACTGCAGCCTTCCCAATACTCCAGCCGTAACAAATATTTTTCTGGGCCTTGCCTCTCTTTGGCAGCCCTCCCTCATGGAATCTGCTCACAATGGCAGTGATGCTCATTGTGTTGGAGTTTAATGTAACATTAATTTCTTCAGAACCACTACCCTGTAAAACAGATTCTGTTATGAATGGCCTTATTGGTTTTGCTTCAAATCTTGATATCAGCACATCAACAAATATTTTTTTAAAAGTTTTATTTAGATTTGAGATGATATCTTACCTCAATAAACATGTAGAGAGACAGAAGCATTACTCCAAGATTATATATTATTAAGTGAATCCTGAGAGAGAATGCAGGTTTCTCCTTCATATACTTTGTTCCCAGCCATATAGCGATTAGGTACAAGAGTGTAAGGAGGAACGTAGGTAAATAGGAATCCAGCATTAGCCATCCTTTAACCCTGGGATCTAAAAAGAAAATAACTTCAGAACTGGATCCCCAAGTTTACCAATCTAAATGTATTAGACAAAGTACAACAAAAAAGGCTCAAGTAATTTCAGAAGTTAAACCAAAATAAAATTCAAATATCCTTCAAGAAAAGCTGTCATCCTTATTTAATTTGGTCTACATGATTTCAGATTCACGGTACTCTTTGAAATAACTCCACAGAGGCTGGTATCCCCTCACCAAGTCACCCTTATTTACACATGAAAAGTTCTTGACACTGATCCCACTCCCTCAGTAGGAAGATATCTGACAATCCTGATTTTTCCTCTGTCAGCCCGGTGTCCCTGCTTGGGGCTGTTAGCCTTGTCCAATCGAGGCTGACCTTATTACAATCACTACATGCTTGATTCTTAATTGCCCTCTGAAATAGCCAGTTTTATCAAATCAATAGAAGATCAAAAACTAATGAAATCAAATGGATCAACTTAGGCAATGGAAACAATGATAGCTAACAGTCATTGTGAAATTGCTAAGGCCAACTGCCAAAATGGGAAGAGGTCTTCCACAGACCAGTCAAGAAACAGCCTGACAGTCACATTTGTGGAATCATAGTGGCTTCTGGGACATTATCTTTAAACTATAACCAGTCCTGGTTATGTTTTACATCAGTGGTACTCATCCAGATGTAGTGGAACAGTGGTTTACAGCTGGGAGTGAGTTGCAATGGGAGTCTTAACATTGATTCTGGACACCATGAAGTCACATACCATCAAGTCAAACGCAGGCAAGAAAACCTACTGCCGATTAACCCATCTCCCTTCAGCTGGTGAATCAGTATTTCTCCATGTTCAGCACAATGTAGAAGGACATAGCATGTACAATGTACAAGGGCACAGCATGTATTCTTGGCAGAGGTCTTAACTGTTCATCACCACCAGTGATTTGACAGCAACTACTACCAATACTGAGTTTGGGTCTGGTGGCAGGTGGTAAGGGGACCAAAAAGCTGGATAAACCTAACAAAACACAAATTATCCATCTCAGGTATATTTTATCATGACATGGTGGAGTTGGGATCTGTCTTCAGGTTACTCTATTATACTGAGTGACACTACCACTGTACTAAATGGGATTTGATTTCAAACAAATCAAACAGGGAATCAATGAGGCACCATTGATAATCAGCAGCACGGTCCTGCATTTCCCTACTTTATCATTATCAGCACACCCTGGCTCAATTAAGAGGGCACGAGAGCATAACAGGAGTAGCACCTAGCATATGTAAAAAGTGAGGTGCTTACCTGGTGAAGCTATAACAGACTACGTGCATTTCAAATAGTAGAACTGTCACACAATAGACAGTGACAGTGTAAGTGGTAAGTCATGTCACAGCCAAAGAATCAAATAAAATCTCTATGGTCCTACCAAATCCAGCCATGAATGGTGGTAGACAGCTCAACAATTAACCAGAAGTGACAGCTCCACAAATATCTCCATCTCAGCAAGGTGGCATTCCTGAAGAAGGGCCTGTGCCCGAAACGTCGAATCTACTGTTCCCTGGATGCTGCCTGACCTGCTGTGCTGTTCCAGCAATAAAGTTTCAACAAGGTGGCAACCCAGCACATCAATGTAAAGGTTAAGGCTAAATAATTTGTAGCCATCTTCAGCCAAAAGTGCAAAGTGGATGATCCATTTTGACTAGCTCCTAAGGTCCAAGATCACAAATTAGATTCCTTACAGTGTGGAAATAGGCCCTTTGTCAGCCTTCAGCCAATTTGATTCACTCCATGTCGTCAAATAACACTGAAGGTAATGGATACTGATAAAGGATGTAGGTTCCAATGACTTTATGGCAATAGCACTGAAAACTTGTGCTCTGGAACTGATTGTGGCCCAAGCCAAGTAGGTCCAGTACAGGACAAGTCTGGAGTCTCCTTGGGATATGAAAAGTTGCTCTGGTATGTACAATCCACAAAAAGCAGGACAAATCCTACCTTGCTAATCATACCCCATTAATCTACTCTTGACTATAAAAGTGATCAAGGGGTTTAATGCATACATCAGCATTAATCCTTTAAGTATCACCGAGAATCAGAGTGGGAGTAGACTCTTCAGCGCAACTCATCCATGCTAACCAGATTTCCTAAACTGGACTAGTCCCATTTAGCTGTGTTTGGCTCATATCCATATAAACCTTTCCTAATCATGCATCTGTCCAAATGTCTATTAAATGTTGTAATTTTGCACACCTCTATCACTTCCTCTGGCAGCTTCTTCCATATATACAATACCATCTAGGAAAAAGTTGCCCCTCGGGTCCTGTTTGAATCTTTCCCCTTCTCATCTTAAACCTATGCCCTCTAGTTTTGAACTCCCCTATCTTGACTATTCACCTTATTCATGCTCCTCATGATTCTATAAACCTCAATATGGTCACCTGTTAGGGTTGCCCATGACTAGTGACACAAAATGGCCAACTACTGTCAGCCATGGACAGCTGTTAACAGCATGTGGGAAAATATTTGCTTATTTAGTCTCTGCAAGTAGAACTTGTAACTGTCTAATTAAGATTGCTCAGATGAGATTGAATGTGTAATTGCAGTTGTTTACATAGAAAAGAACATTTCACACAGATTGTTTCTCTTGAATAATTTAAATCAATCAGTCTATTACAACATTAAGAGTAGGTTTTAGTTAAAATCCTTCATATAATCATACACAGATTCTGAAGTAGCTATAGATTTGTGTTTAAAAAAAAAATCAGCAAGAGCATTAGAGGACAAGATTCAAACTGTTCAGTTTCAGACAGCAAAAGTGGCTGCCCTTATCTTTACAGGGAGGAATGAATAGAGATTAGCGGATATTGGAATGTGAATTGAATGGACATATTAAGACAACTTGTTAGCTGAAGAATTCTAATACTAGGTGTAACCACATAACTTTGTTGGAACTGATCAAAAAGTGATATTCTTTTGTATTCCCTGTAATTAGAAATTTAAAAAAGGTCTGAAAGTAAGAGGCAAATATCCACATAATTGGCAGTTTACACAGTGCAATTGGCAAATGTTACTTGAATACAGTAACCACTGAAAAGCCTCAAGGAGATAGATAAGTCTGGGGAAACATTGTGAAGGACAGGGGTGGACCACAGGCCTGTCCACCTCAGTGATTAGCAAGCTTGAACTGTGTAAGATGCTGGACCTGAGAGCCAATTACAGAAGGATAATATGGTACCGCTAACCAATAGTAATCAAGTGGGGTGGGGGGTGGTGTACACTGAAAACTGTATACATTAAGACAATCTGAAACTTTCGTGTGCCTTACAGTAAAAAACATCTTAAGCTGTAATGAAGTTGTATTAAAATAAAATTGTACCTGAATCTACCACCGGACTTAGACTCAGCAGAAAATGAGATCCAGCATCACCCCCTCAGCCTTCTACAGTCCGGGGAAAAAGTCCCAGTCAATCCAGCCTCCTTTTAAAAAAACTTCCCAGCAGCCCTGGTTTTTCTCCACCCTCTCTCCTCACTGCTCTGTTCAAAAAATTTTGATTTTTAACTCACCTTCCCAGCAGTCCTCCGCTTCTCTCTCACCCCGATCAGGTTTACAGGATTCTGAAGAGGGAGGGTGAGCAGCCAGAAATTGTGATACATATTGGCACCAATGAAATAACCAGGAAAGGGATTGAAGATCTGAAAAGTGACTACAGAGAGCTAGGTTGGAAGCAGAAAAGCAGGACAGGTAGAGTAGTGATCTTGGGTTTGCTACCAGTGCCAAGAGATAGTGAGGTGAGGAACAGGCAGACATGTGAAGTGTCTCTCACCTGCCACATTCTGCAGGAGGAACATGCAACTATCCTAACATCCATATCCTGCTACTCTGAAAGCCTACTCAGAATTAAACAAAGGAAGAGAAGAAGAAAAAGAAACCTGAAAGCTTACCTAGTTTACAGACTTGTAGTAAGGTTAGAGGAGGTGGGTTGGAGGGAGGTCATATGGTGTAGAGACTCGGGTTTAGAGGTCACCCACTTAAGTCGTCCTTCGCTCCTCCCTTGCACTTCTCGGCAAATTTGGCTATCTAGATTCAGAATTGGTTGGCTGACAGAAGGCATAGAGTGCTTGTAGATGGAACGTATTCTGCTTGGAAGACAGGGTTGAGTGGTGTCCTGCAAGGCCTCTGCTCTTTGTAGTTTTTACAAATGACTTGGATGAGGAGGTTGAGGAGTGGGTTAGTAAATTTGCAGATGACAAAGGTTGGAGGTGTCATCAATAGTATAGAGGGTACTGCAGGCTGCAGCGCGACAGAAATGGCAGATGGAGTTCAACCTGGATAAATGCGAAGTGATACATTTTGGAAGGCTGAACTCAAATGCTGAATATAGGATTAAAGACAGGATTCTGAGTCGTGAGTTCATGGAATGCCCTGCCAGTAGCAGTGGTGGACTCTCCCTCTTTATGGGCATTGGATAAGCATATGGAGGATAGTGGGCTAGTGTAGGTTACGTGGGCTTGGATCGGCAAAGGGCCTGTACTGCGCTGTATTTTTCTATGTTATATGATTCTTGACAGTGTGGAGGAACAGAGGGATCTTGGTGTTTAAGTACATAGATCCCTCAAAGTTGCCACCCAAGTGGATAGGGTTAAGAAAGCATATGGTGTTTTGGCTTTCATTAAAAGGAGGATTGAGTTTAAGAGCTATGAGGTTTTGCCACAGCTCTACAAGTCCCTGGTGAGACCACACTTAGAATATTGTGTCCAGCTCTGGTCACCCTACTATAGGAAAGATAGAGGCTTTGGAGAGGATGCAAAGAAGGATAAAGAGAGAGGTGACCTGATTGAGGTATACAAGATAATGAGAAGCATAGATAGAGTCAATAGCCAGAGACTTTTCCCCAGGACAGGATTGACTGGCACAAGGGGTCATAGTTAAGATTTTATGAGGAAGTTTTAGAGGAGACATCAGAGGTAGGTTCTTTATGCAGAGAGTTGCGAATGCAAGCAATGTGTTGCCAGCGGTGGTGGTGGAAGCAGATTCATTAGGGATATTTAAGCAACTGCTGGACATGCATATGGACATCACTGAATTGAAGGGTGCATAGGTTAGGTTATTTTACGTTGGGATGAATCCTCGGCACAATATTGTAGGCCAAAGAGCCTGTTCTGTACTTTATGTTCTATAACCCAATTGCTCCATTGTCAGCAACATCCTTGTTAAACCTTTTTCCGCACTCTTTCCAGTTTAATAATATCTTTCCTGTACCAGATTGACCATAACTATACACAGGTTTTGAAATGTGGTCTTACCAATGTCTTGTACAATCATAACATGATGCCCTAACCCCTGTACCCAATCCTCAGCGATGAAATCACAAGTGCCAAACACTGCTTCATCACATGATCTATCTGTGAAGCCACTTTCAAGGAACAATGAACCTGCATCCCCAGATCTTTTGTTCAACACAACACCCCAGGGCCCTACCATTAACTGCGTAAGTCCTGCACTAATTGGTCTTCCCAAACTGCAAAACTGCATTTATCTAAAATTAACTCAGGGCCCACTGGCCCATGTTAATCAAGATCTTAGGTTTTCTTAAATAGCATTCTTCACTGTCTACTCATGACCAATTTTGTGTCATCCACAAACCTACTAAACATGTCTCCTATATTCTCACTCAAATGGTTTGTATAAACGTGACAACAGTGGAGCCAGCATATATCCTCGGAGCATACCTCTGGCACAGGCCTTTGGCTTGAACAGCAATTTTCTACCACTGCCTTCTATCTCAACCATCAAACCAATTTGTATGCATTTGGCTAGCACTGGCTAGACCCCATATGATTTAACCTCACTAACTATGTTACTATATGGAATCTTGAAGGGCTTTCTAAAGTCCAATTAGACAACATCTACTTCTCTGCCTTCATCTCCTTGGTCACTTGGAGTGGTCGAGATGTCCAGCACAGAAACGGACCCTTCAGTCTGACTTATCCATGTCAACCAGATATCCTAATCTAATGTATTCCCATTTGCCAGCACATGGTCCATATCCTCTAAATGCTTCCCATTCGTATACCCAACCAGATGCCTTTAAATGCTTTAATTGTACCAGCCTCCACAAACTCCTCTGGCAGCTCATTCCATACACGTACCACCCTCTGCATCAAAAAGTTGCCCTTTAGGTCACTTTTCATATCCTACCCTTTTCACCCTAAACCTATGACCTCTAGTTCTGGACTCCCCCCCACCCCGGTGAAAGACCTTGTATATTTATCCTCCACATGCCCTTCATGATTTTATAAACCTGTATAAAAAGGTCACCCCTCAGCCTCCGACGTTCCAGGAAAAACAGCCCCAGCATATTCAGCTTCTCTGAATAGCTCACATCCTCCAATCCTGGCAATATCCTTGTAAATAATTTCTTAACCATTTCTAGTTTCACAAAATCCTTCCTATCGGAGGGAGACCAGATTGCCCGCAATATGCCAAATGTGACCTAATCAATGTCCTGTACAGCCACAACATGACCTCCCAACTCCTGTACTCAATATTCTGACCAATAAAGGAAAGCATACCAAATGCCTGCTTCACTATCCTATCCACCTGCAACTCCACTTTGAACCTGCACTGCAAGGTGTTTTTGTTCAGCAACACTCCCTAGGACCTTACCATTAAGTGTATAAGTCCTGCTCTGATTTGCTTTCCCAAAAATCAGCACTTTACATTTATCGAAATTAAACTCCATCTGCACCCTCCACAGCCCATTGGCTCATCAATCTAGATCCCTTTATACTCAAAAGTAACCTTCTTCGCTGATCATCACACCACCAATTTTGTCATCTGCAAACATACTAACTATACCTCCTATGTTCATATGCAAATCATTTATATAAATGACAAAAAGTAGTGAACCCAGCACCAATCCACAACTGGTTACAGGCCTCCTTCTGAAAAACAACCCTCCACCATCACATTCTACCTTCGAGCCAGTTCTGTATCCAAATGGCTAATTTCCCTGTATTCCATGTGCTCTAATCTTGCTAACCATGAGGAACCTTGTCAAGCGTCTTAGTGAAGTCCATATAAATCATGTTCACTGCTCTGCCCCCATCAATCCCCTTTGTTATTTCTTCAAAAAAAAACTCAATCAGGTTTGAGAGACAATTTCCCATGCACAAAGCCATGTTGACTATCCTTAATCAGTCCTTGCCTTTCCAAATACATGTACATCCTGTCCCTTAGGATTCCCTCCAATAATATGCCCACCACAGATGTCAGGCTCACCGGTCTATAGTTCCCTGACTTTTCCTTACCACCTTTCTTAAATAGTGGCACTACGTTAGCCAACCTCTAGTTTTCTAGCACCTCAGCTGTGACTATCAATGATCCAAATATCTCAGCAAGGGGCCCAACAATCACTTGCCTAGCTTTCCACAGTTCTAGAGTACACCTGATCAGGTCCTGGGGATTAATCCACTCTTATGCATTTCAAGACATCCAACACCTCCTCCCCTGTAATTTTTTTAAGATATCACCATCTATTTCCCTACATTCTATAGCTTCCTTTTCCTTCTCCACAGTAAACACTGATGCAAAACATTCGTTTAGTATCTCCTCCACCTCCTGCGACTCCACACAAAGGCCACCTTGCTGATCTTTGAGGGGGCCTGTTCTCTCCCTCGTTACCCTTTTGTCCTTAATTTATTTATAACAATTCTTTTGATTCACCTTAACCACATTCGTCAAAGCTATCTCAGGTCCCCTTTTTGCCTTCCTGATTTATTTCTTAACTATACTCCTTACTGCCTTTGTATTCTAAGGATTCTCTCAATCTCTCCTGTCTTAATCAAAACCTCAGTTTCTCTAGTCATCCAGCATTCCCTGCATCTACCAGCCTTTCCTTTTACCCTACATGTCTCTGTGTCTGGACTCATTATCTCATTTTTGAAGGCTTCCCATTTTCCAGCCATCCCTTTACCTGCAAGTATCTGCCCCCAATCAGTTTTTGGGAACTCTTGCCTAATACCAACAAAATTAGCCTTCCTCCAATTTAGAACTTCAACTTTTAGATCTGGTCAATTCTTTTCTATCAATATCTCCATCTACACCCTTAAAACTGTGGCAGTCCCAGTCTATGTTTGGAAAGTTAAAATCCCCTACCATAACCACCCTATTTTTACAAATAACTGAAATCTCCTTAAAAATTTGTTTCTCAATTTCCCGCTGACTATTAGACGGTCTATTATACAATCCCAATAAGGTGATCAACTCTTTCTCAGTTCTGCCTAAATAACTTCCCTGGATTTATTCCCAGTACAGCAGTAATGCTATCGCTATCAAAAATGCCACTCTCCTTCCTCTCTTGCCTCCTTTCTATCCTTCCTGTAGCATTTGTATCCTGGAACATTAAGCTGCCTGTCCTGTCCATTCCTGAGCCACATCTTTGTAATTACTGTGATATCCCAGACCCATGTTCCTCACCATGCCCTGAGTTCATTTGCTCTCCCTGTTAGGCCTCTTGCATTGAAGTAAATACAATTTAATTTCAGCCCTACCTTGTTCTCGGCTTTGTTCCTGTCTGTCCAAAGTCGCTAACTTTCTCGATTGTACCAGTCTCAAATTGATCTTTCCTCAGTATTTCCCTAGCTCCCACCCCCCACCTTACTAGTTTAAATCCTCCCGAGCAGCTCTGGCAAATCTCCCTGCCAATATATTAGTCCCCCTCCAATTCCAGTGCAATTCATCCTTCGTGTACAGGTAACTTCTACCCCAGAAGAGCTTCCAATGATCCAAAAGTGTGAACTCATCTCCTATGCAACAGCTTCTCATCCACATACTCAGCTGCTCTATCCTCCTATTCCTACCCTCACTAGCTCATAGCGTTGGGAGTAATGCAGATATTACTACTCGAGGACCTTTTTAAATTCCTGTCTAACTTTCTATATTCTCCCTTCGGAATCTCATCCTTTTCCCATCCTACGTTGTTAGTTCCAATATGTACAGTGACCTCCTGTTGGTTCCTCTCCCTTTTGAGAGGATTCTGCACCCACTGACATCCTTGATCCTGGATCAAGGGAGGCAACACCATTGATTTTTTGCTGCTGGCCACAGAAATGTCTGTCTGTACCTCTGACTAGAGAGTCCCCTAACACAATTGATCGCTTGGAACCAGACATACCCCTCATTACATTAGAGTCGGTCTCGATACCAGAAACGTGGCTCTCCTTGCTGCATTCCTGCGGAATACAGGGTTAATGGTAGGGTTCTTAGTCAGGTGGAGGAACAGAGGGATCTTGGGGTCTATGTACATAGATCTTTGAAGGTTGCCACTCAGGTGGATAGAGTTTGTAAGAAGGCCTATGGAGTATTATCGTTCATTAGCAGAGGGATTGAATTCAAGAGTCGTGAAGTGATGTTGCAGCTGTACAGGACTTTGGTTAGGCCACAGTTGGAGTACTGTGTGCAGTTCTGGTCGCCTCACTTTAGGAAAGATGTGGAAGCTTTGGAGAGGGTGCAGAGAAGATTTACCAGGATGTTGCCTGGAATGGAGAGGAAGTCGTACGAGGATAGGTTGAGAGTTCTCGGCCTTTTCTCGTTGGAACGGCGAAGGATGAGGGGTGACTTGATAGAGGTTTATAAGATGATCAGAGGAATAGATAGAGTAGACAGTCAGAAACTTTTTCCCCGGGTACAACAGAGTGTTACAAGGGGACATAAATATAAGGTGAAGGGTGGAAGGTATAGGGGAGATGCCAGGGGTGGGTTCTTTACCCAGAGAGTGGTGGGGGCATGGAATGCGCTGCCCGTGGGAGTGGTAGAGTCGGAATCATTGGCGACCTTTAAGCGGCATTTGGATAGGTACATGGATGGGTACTTAATCTAGGTTAGAAGTTCGGCACAACATCGTGGGCCGAAGGGCCTGTTCTGTGCTGTATTGTTCTATGTTCTATGTTCTATTCCCCTGACAGTCCATCACCCCCTACATTTTCCAAAACAGCATACTTGTTTGAAATGGGGATAGCCACAGAAGACTTGTGCCCACTACCTGCCTACCTCTCCTACCTTTCCTGGAGTTAACCCATCTATGTGACAGTATCTGCAACTTTTCTCTCTTCTGATAACTGCCATCCATCACACTCCCTAGCACTTATAAATTCCTCATTACCTCTAACTGCCGCCCCAACTGATCCATGCAATAAAATAGGATTCACAATCAAAGACACTTCCTGCAGACATAATCATCAGTAACATGAAAACTCTCCCTAAATTCCCACATCCAACAGGAAGAGCATATCACCCTACTAAAGGCCATCTTTGCTCCTTCACAACCTACAGACCCAGAAAATAGCACTGCATTTTTGCTCTTAAAAAAAGCAGTGCTCTAAGCTAACTTAGTACTTATAGTTTATATTTTTAAAGTTTAATCAAGAGATCTCAATAAAACATCAAGAAGGAATCCATTTTACTTGCTACTGTAGACTTACAGCAAGGTTACACATTAAAAACTATGCACTTTTCTGTACCTGTGCTGTGAGCTCTCCCACACAGGTTCCTCCAAGGTCAGCTGTGAATTTCACTGTTTGTTCATTTTTCCTAGACACATGAATTCAAACAGCAAAGGCAGTAACTGTGCAGATTTACTGCTGTGTCAGTTAGTGTAGGTTTCTGTCTCTCCCTCCCTCACTGACAATGTGGTCACTGCTTTTTGACTGCCTTCCTCCTTTTAAAAAGTGCTGTTGTTTTGATCTTCTTTTTCCCCAAAGCTCCAAAACAATGCAACAGCATGTAAAACAGTAATTGCCGCCCCTGCAATTCAAGGACATCACCCCAGCATAAGATACCTCGAAAAAAGGAGCAGCTCTTACAGACATTTTTCTCATCCTCCATCTTGGATTCCCTCTTCAAAAAACTCAATCAAGTCTGAGACACATTTTCTATGCACAAAGCCAAACTGACTATCCCTAATCAGTCATTGCCTTTCCAAATACATGGAGATCCTGCCTCTCAGAATCCCTACTGTAATTTAGCCATCATTGATGTTAAGTTCACCAGTCTTACGTTCCCCAGCTTTTTCTTCCGGTCTTAAATTATGGAACTGCATTAGTGACCCTCCAGTCTTCCCCAATCATTCATGGCTGTCAATGATATAAATATCTCCTCTAGGCACCACTATTTCCTCCCTAGCTTCCCACGATGTCTTCAGAGACTCTTGATCAGATTCCGAGGATTTACCTACCTTTATGCATTCCAGCTCCTCTTCAGTAATATGGACACTTTTAAAGACACCACTATTTATCGAGTTCCCTAGCTTCCATGTCTTTCTCCACATTAAATACTGCTGTAAATATTGGTTTAGGATCTCACTCATCTCATGTGGTTCCACACATAGATGGCCTTATTGATCTTTAAGGGGCCTTATTTTCTCCCTAGTTACTCAATTGCCCTCAATATCCTTGAAGAATCTCTTTGGATTCTCCTTAACCTTATCTGCCAAAGTTCTCATGTCCCCTTTTTGCCCTCCTAATTTCCCTGTTCAATGTACTCCTACACACTCTATACTTCAAGGGATTCACTTGATCCCAGCTTGATTCTGATTATTCCAGACATATGCTTCCTTCATCTTGACCAGAGTCTCAATATCTCTGGTTATTGAGTGTTTCCTACTTTGCCCTTCACACTAACAGGAACATGTTGACTGCTCATTTTCATGCTTTTGAAAGCCTTCCATTTGCCAGACATCTCTTTATCCATGAACTGCCTCCCCCAATCAATTTTTGAAAGTTTTGTTTAATACCATCAAAAATGGCCTTTGCTCCAATTTGGAAAATTCACTCATGAACCAGGCTTATCCTTTTCCATAACTTTTTAAAACTAATAGAATTATGGTCACTGGTCCCACAGCGCTCCCACAATAACACTGTCACTTGAATGTACTTAAAATTACACCCTATCCAAGACCTTAATACTATGGCAGTCACAGTCTAGGTTGGAAAGTTAAAGTCCCCAACCATTACATCCTTATTATTCTTACAGCTGTGACCTCCCTACATATTTGCTCCTCAATTTACCACTAACTATTAGAGGGTCTAGAGTATAATTCCATCAAAGTTATCACATCCTTATTTCATAGTTCCACCCATATAGCTTCACCAGACAATCCCATGGAATATAAGACCATAAGACCATAAGACATAGGAGTGGAAGTAAGGCCATTCGGCCCATCAAGTCCACTCCGCCATTCAATCATGGCTGATGCGCATTTCAGCTCCACTTACCAGCGTTCTCCCCGTAGCCCTTAATTCCCCGAGACAACAAGAATCTATCAATCTCGGCCTTGAAGACATTTAGCGTCCCAGCTTCCACTGCACTCCGTGGCAATGAATCCCACAGGCCCACCACTCTCTGGCTGAAGAAATGTCTCCGCATTTCTGTTCTGAAACGACCCCCTCTAATTCTAAGGCTGTGTCCACAGGTCCTAGTCTCCTCGTTTAACTGAAACAATTTCCTAGCATCCACCTTTTCCAAGCCATGTATTATTTTGTACGTCTCTATTAAGTCTCCCCTTAATCTTCTAAACTCCAACGAATACAATCCCAGTATCCTCAGCCGTTCCACATATGTTAGACCT
>NC_057738.1:669924-697055 GCF_004010195.1 Chiloscyllium plagiosum | reverse complement strand
TACTGGCTATCCTACCTTCATATTTGATCCTCTCATTTCTTATTACACTCTTTGTTATCCTCTGTTTGCTTTTGTATCCTTCCCAATCTTCTGATTTCCCATTGTTCTTAGCCACTTTATAGGATCTCTCTTTTTCTTTAATACATTTCCTGACTTCCTTTGTCAGCCAAGGTTGTCTAATCCCTCCCCGGTTAATCTTTCTTTTCTTGGGAATGAACCTCTGTACAGTGTCCTCAATTATACCTACAAACTCCTGCTATTTTTGCTCTACTGTCTTCCCGGTTAGCCTCTGCTTCCAGTCTATTTTAGTCAGTTCCTCTCTCATGCCCTCATAATTACCTTTATTCAACTGTAACACCATTACATCCGATTTTTCCTTCTCCCTTTCAAACTCCAGACTGAACTCTACCATATTATGGTCGCTACTTCCTAAGGTTTCCCTTACTTTAAGATCTTTTATAGAGTCTGGTTCATTGCAAAGCATTAGGTCCAGAATAGCCTGCTCTCTTGTGGGCTCCATGACAAGCTGTTCCAAAAATCCATCCTGTAAGCATTCCATGAATTCCCTTTCTTTAGATCCACTAACAACATTATTTACCCAGTCCACCTGCATATTGAAGTCTCCCATGATCAATGTAACCTTGCCTTTCTGACATGCCTTCTCTATTTCCCGGTACATGTTGCGTCCCTGGTCCTGACCACTGTTAGGAGGTCTATACACAACTCCACTTATGTTTTTTTTGCCTTTGTGGTTCCTCAATTCCACCCACACAGACTCTACATCATCCGACGCTATGTCATTCAATATCATAGATTTAATTTTGTTCTTAACTAACAAGGCAACCCCACCCCCTCTGCCCACCTCTCTGTCTTTTCGATAAGTTGAAAAACCATGGAGGTTTAACTGCCAGTCCTGACCCCCCTGTAACCAAGTCTCTGTGATGCCTACTACATCATAATCATTCACTATTATCTGTGTCATTAGTTCATCGGCTTTGTTATGTATGGTACGAGCATTCAGGTAAAGTGCCTTAATGCTAACTTCCTTATCATTAGAGATGTTGGAAGTCATATGTCCTAAGTTATCCTTGCTTTTTACTGCATTCTCAGTCTGCCTCAATTTTAAATCCGCCTGGAAACATTCTATCCTGCTGCTAATCTTGCCATTTACCTCCATACTCCCTGTTGCTTTCACTTTCCCTTCCCCCCAACTCAGAAGTTTAAAGTCCTACTGACCACCCTATTTATCCTCTTCGCTAGAGGATAAATATCCTCTAAGTATACCATGAGGTGTTCCCTAATCAAAAAATGTTACCACCCCACCCCCACCTCTTGTCTTCCCTGTTATCCTTTCTATTGCTTCTGTACCCCAGAACATTGAGCGATCAGTTCTATTCCTCCCACAGCATGTTTCTGTAATGACAATGATATCCCATTTCCACATTTCCATCCATGCTGGGTTCAGCTGCCAGATCTATCAGCCTCTTGCATTAAAATAAATGCAGTTTAATTCAATAATCTATTCTCATTCTCCAGCATAGAATACTTAACATGCTCTTTACTTTCTGTACCGGCCCTCAACATTCTCTCTTGTCTCACTGCTGCTTAGAGTCCCACCCCACTGTCAGAGAAGCTTAAATAATCCCGAGTAGCTCTAGCAAATCATCCTGCCATGATACTGGACCCCTTCAGTTCAGGTGCAACATGTCCTTTTTGTACAGGTCATTTCTGTCCTAGAAGTGGTCCCAATGGTTCAAAAATCTGAATCCTTGTCCCAGCTCCTCAGACATGCATTGATCTGCCCTCGCCTCTTATTGCTACTCTCAAGCACATGGCACAGGGAGTAATGCAGAGATTACTACCCATAATCTCCTGCCTAATTGCCTATATTCACTCTGTAGGACCTCATCCCTTTTTCTACATATATAATTGGTACTAATATGTGAAATGACTTGAAGCTCGCTATGCCCCCCCCCTTTGAGAATGTGCTGTAACCACAGGGAGTCATCCATGACCTTGGCTTTAGGGAGGCAACACACCATCATTCACAGCCGCAGAACTGCCTGTCTGTGCCCCTGGCTAGAGTCCCATAACAATTGCTTATTTGGATATGCCCATACCCTCTTTACAGGGAGAAAGTGAGGACTGTAGATGCTGGAGATCGCAGTCAAAGAATGTAGCGCTGGAAAGCACAGCCAGTCAGGCAGCATCCGAGGAGCAGGAGAATCGACAATTCAGGCATAAGCCCTTCATTAGGGATCTTCAATTCTCCTGCTCCTCAGCTGCTGCCTGAACGGCTGTACCTTTCCAGAACCACATTCTTATACCCTGCTTTTACAGCTGAGTGGTGCCAAAGATCTGCCCGCTGCTGGCACTTTCCCCTGAGAGTTATCCTCTTAACACTTTCCAAAACAAGATATTTGTTTAAGGGGGATAGCCACAGGAAACACCTGCACTCCCTGCCTCCCTCTCCTTGCAGCTCACCCATCTACCTGACTGCACTTAGTGTGACCACCTTCCTGAATCTACTATCTATCACATTTTCTGCCTCTAGACAACTCATTGCTTTTAACTACAGCTTCAATTGACCCATGCGATTGGAGGGGAGCTGCTGCCAGACACACTTCCTGCAGATATAGCCATCAGGGACACTCAACTGCTCCTTGATATCCCACATCTGACAGGAGAGCAGAACACCCCACTGACTGCCAGCTCTGCCCCTTTAATATATAGCAGACTTAGGGGAGAAGAAAGGGCTTAACTTTCCCTTACCTTGTCACAACATCCTTCTCAAAAAAAGGATAGTATTCACCTAGGCCTGTTATTAGATCTAACAAGCAGCACTTCAACCACAAAGCAGTCCCTTGCAAAAATGGCCAGACAAGGCATAACAATGCCTCCCTCCCACACACAGCTCAACTCACAGCATTTGCAGTCTTTTGCTGGTCACACCCTGTGCTATGAGACTTTAGGCCTTACTTTTATAGAATAAGGAGCGCCGTGTACAAGAATCAGATTTAACCAGTTCACTTAATTAGATTAAGTAGTTACAGCCCTAGGAGAGTTTGTTTAAAAACTTTCCTTAGGCCTAAAGAAAAGAAAATACAACCCTTAAATGTCTACCCTTCCCTTCCCTTCTAGAATTTAAGAAGACAAAAGATTAAGATTTATACTCTTAAACTTCCACACTTAGCTGAACTACCTGCATTTGCACTTTTTTGACAGTCGCATTTTATGTTGATCACACCTACTTTCGTATCAAATGGGTTTGGTGGGAGAATAGCTTCAGACCTTGAAGGAGTAAGACTTGTGCAGTGATTGGAACCAGGTGGATCTCGTTGACTACAAGGTTCTTGATTGGCCAAGGTTAACAACCCCAATCAGGAAAGCCTGCGCTGTCTAAAATAACTGGGACATTAGAATCTCAGTTGAGGACTGACCATAAGCTAGCTAATGCACTTATAAAGTAAGGGGTGACATGGTTACGAGACTTGGCTTCTCTGCCAATATTTCAGCTTGTAGGCCTCGGACTGGTTTCCATGTATGGATCTATAGCTCTGCGTGTGGGCTGAAAGCAATGCGTGATGTTATGTGAATTGAGCTTCAAATCTCAGGCTTCACTTTAGTGTATTGCAATGCATTTTTACTTTTCGGGAAAAACAAAGTGTAACAATTTTTTTTGAAAGAGTGCAATAACTTGGATTGTCAAATGCACAAGATTTGATTTTTCTCTGGAGAGCTTGAGTCCTTTATAATGGATTGTAAACTATTTATTCACACCTTTCTTTGATCTTGTGCTCTTAATGCAAATACTAAGATTCACTGAATTATAATGCTGTGTGACCAAGAAATAAAAAGTAACCAGGAGATTAGAATCTCCTTGGTTGATTCCCAGTGAACTGTGCACTAGTAAATAAAGGGAGACTTGGTGACGAGAACCAGCCTCTCTGCAGTTATTTCAGCAGTGACAAGAGTGTGAATTTTTTTTTCTGGGCACATGGTGTTGGGGCAAATGAAAAGCAATGAGTAATCTTCCGACTGCGTGTGGACCTGCAGCATTTTTGGTTATAAGAGGCTCCAGACACTAAAACCTTCCAAGAGTGGACGAAGTTGGTTAAGGAATATTACAACCCTGAACCTCCACTAATCCTGAGATGCTTTCTGTTTTAGTCAGCTGTTAGAGAACTGGGGGAATCGTATCAGGATTTTTGATGAGGTTATGATGGTTGGCAGAGGCCTGTGATTTTGGGTTAACCCTGAATAAGATGATGAAGCATCATTTGGTATGTGGGATTAATGACGTAACTATGCAGAAGTGCCTACTCGCTGAAGCCTACCTGGACTTCAAACAGGAACCACATTAGAAAATGGAAGAAGTGGAGCATGGCAATCACACAGCATCCCAATGGAAGAGGACACCCTCACCTGCCCAACTGAGCTTGGGGAACACCACTTGAGTGTAGGCAATCAGAGAGCTTCAGGGTACGTCCTGAGCAGAGGGACCCTAGGCCAACTCACAGCAGAACTCCACCACAGTCATCCAAGGATTTCCAAGGTAAAAATGGTGGCAAAAGGCTGTGTGTGATGGTCAGGCTTGGATGCTGTCATTTATTCCACAAGCAGCAAGAGTCCCAACACTGATCTCAGCAGAACTCCACTGAACACAGGTCTCCAGTCACAGGAACCTGGGGCAGCGGTGGGGCAGTGCCCAGAGTGCTAATAAGGACAAAACTTGCCACCAGCAACACCCCCACATTCATGGGAATGGTTGGATAAATCTTGGACTCTTTTATGGGCTCAATATTCCTGGTCATTGTGGATACCCATTCAAAGTGGGCATAACGTTCTTCTGGCAAACTCAGAGATGATAATTGAGAGGCTGTGAGCATCATTCCAAATACATGGACTCCCAGAAGTATTGGTCGCTGATAATGGGACATCATTTACCAGCAGGAATTGAATATTTCCTAAAGTCTAATGGCATTCAGCACATAAGGAAAGCTCTACACTATCCATCGTCCAACAGTCTAGCAGAAGGACTGGTCCAAACATTGAAGGCAGGCTTAAAGAAACAGTGTCACTTGACACCAAACTATCCCAGTTCCTATTCAATTATAGGACCACACCACACCACATGCAACAACAGGGATAGCTCCAGCAGAGTTACTGATGGGGAGAAGACTCCACACCAGGATAAACCTGATATTTCCAGACCTGAGGGGGTGAGTGAGATGGCAGCAGGAATGCCAATGCTGGCCAAATGCCTCCTACATTCAAGTCAATGTAACTTATTTATACCACAAGCAGCAAGAGTCCCAACACTGATCTCAGCAGAACTCCACTGAACACAGGTCACAGGAACACCCTTTGCTTCCTGCCACTCAGCCAATTTTGAATCCAATTAATCAAATTTTCTTGGATCCCATGAGCTTATACCTTCACTACCAGTATCCTATGCAGGGCTCTTTCAAAAGCATTAGTGAAGTCCAAGTAGACTATGTCAAATGCATGCCTATGTCAGTCCTGATCAGTGCAAGACAAAAAGCTTGAAAGTGAAATTTTCTTTTTGCAAAATTTCCATTCTGTTACACATAGCATTTATCATAGAATTTCAGAATTGGTATGGTGCAGAAAAAGGTTAATCCAAAGCTTATGCCTGCAGCAGCTCTTCGAACAATGTTACCTAGAGCCAGCCTCCTGTTTTTTCCACTTACGCTTGCACTTTATTTCTATTAATTTAGAGTTCTCTTGAATGTCTCAACTGAA
This sequence comes from Chiloscyllium plagiosum, assembly GCF_004010195.1. Lineage (NCBI taxonomy): Eukaryota > Metazoa > Chordata > Chondrichthyes > Orectolobiformes > Hemiscylliidae > Chiloscyllium > Chiloscyllium plagiosum. The sequence goes on along the minus strand of NC_057738.1, from coordinate 691,289 downwards.
TCTGACTCCTCCATATTTCTAGGCAGTGCATTGCGCAGCCTAACTGCTTGCTATATGGAAAAATAAATTTTCTCACTTCTTTTCATCAACTGCTTCTTTGCACATTTCTTTAAACCTATGCCCTCCCATCTTTTCCTCATAGAAGTGAGAACAGCTTCACCCCATCTACTCTATCCAGCCTGTTCGTGCTTTGAAAACTTCTATCAAATCTCCTGTCAGCCATCTTCTCTCCAAAGAGAACAGTCCCAGCTTCTTCAATCTCTCCTCATAACTGAAGTTTCTCATTCCTGAAATCAATCTTGTAAATTGCCTCCACGTTCTCTTCATTGCATTTATATCTTTCTGATGTGGCACTCACAGCTATACACAATTATTCAGCTGAGATAGAACAAGCACCTTAAGCAAGTTCAATTTCATCTCCTTGTTCCTGTAATCCATGCCCCTATTAATAAATATCAGAAATAAACAAGGATTCCAATACTGACCCATGGAGAACTCCACTAACCCTAATCTTCCTCTAGACTAAAAATTATGTATTGAACATTACTTTGTTTCCTATCACTTGGTATCTTTACTCAGCGAGTCGTGTGTTCATGGAATGCCCTGCCAGTAGCAGTGGTGGACTCTCCCTCATTATGGGCATTTAAGCGGGCATTGGATAGGCATATGGAGGATAGTGGGCTAGTGTAGGTTAGGTGGGCTTGGATCGGCGCAACATCGAGGGCCGAAGGGCCTGTACTGCGCTGTATTCTTCTATGTTCTATGTATACAATGGGTGTATATGTGCACATCAGACAGTATCCATATTTCCTACATATGCATCAGATTTCAGTCTAATTAGATTGACTTACCTCTAGGACCGAACATGTAGTCTATTAACACATTCACATGTCTGTCTAACGATTCCATTTGGTTCTGAAATAAATATTCAAATCACTTTAGTTTTATGTATAATATTATACGTCCAGCCATAAAACCTTAGCTGCTAACTTTACTTCACTTCAGCTGCCTAATTCTAATCACCCTAGATATTTTAACACTAACAGTAAAATTCAATTTTGATAAGTCTTAACCATACTGTTTCATTGATCAACTGGCTGGGATCCCTGTGAATGTTTAAAATGCATACTATCGTTATTATATTATACATTTATATTCATTTGAAAGCAGTATTCTATTAACTGGGATCCTTGGTGACACAAACATCCTGTTAATATAAGCTACAGCAGATATATGTTTAACATTTAATTTAGTTCCAGTTCATTTGAAGATCAGATAAACAAAAGGACGCATCAAATCATTTCAAATAAATCTTTTGAAAAATACCTTGCATTTATATAATTCCTTACTATGTCCTCATCATAGCCAAAAATCCAAAACAACAGAGTTTATCATTCTACTATACCGTTTCATGTTCAATGTAGAACTTGTTTGAAACTAGTTACATGTGCAGTTAAACTCTTTATTTCTATCAATTGCTATACAGTAGCGGTAACCAGGTCCAGTACTGAAGCAAAGGCACTTGTACAAACAGATACAGTGACATAATAAGTGATCTTACAGAATGAGTAACCCAGAAGACTGGGCTAATAAACTAGATATGAATTGAAGTCCTACCAGGGTAAAGAGGGGAATTTGAATTCAGTTAATTCCCCCCTAAAATGATCTTGCATGCCTCAAAGAATCAAATGTCTATGAGCAAGAGCAAGTATAATGAAACTGAATGGACCACTTAGCATCAACCGTAACAAAATCAGACAGCTCAAGCAGCATTACTATTAATAACTGTTGACTTGTGGCAAAATTGGCACAGTTGCCTCACACATAGTCAACTGACAGCTTGACATAGTTGTAGTTACATAATTATGGCTGTTGCCAAATTGAGAGCCGTGCCAGCCCTTCAACATAGTCTATCATTCAATGAGATCAATAACTGAACTGCGATAGATCTCCGTATAACCACTTTTGTTCCATATTCCATTGCAAATCCCACAATACCTTTAGATATCAAAAACCTATCAATTTTAGATCCAAAGTACGAAACTCCATCTTTGCTATCCCTGGGTTTGGCTTGCCCACCAAGGTGAAAACACTTTGCTAAATAGTAGAGGAGGAGTGTTTCTTGGAGTCTTCAACATTGATTCAGCTCGATGAAGACTTAGGGCATCAAGTCAAGGGAACCTTATTTGACTTCCATTTATCATCTTCCCTCAGCTAATGAATCAATAATCCTGTAGGGTGAGAACATCTTAGAAGAAGCACTGTAGGCACAAAATGTTCTCTGAGTAAAGGATGTCAATGTCCATGACCAAGAGTGGCTCAATAAGCCCACTGATGAGCAAACTGACTGTGTCTGGAAGCTCGTGGACCTTCAGTGTTGGGATGACTGTCTCTTTAATTTGGGTTTCTTCCTCCAAAGTTTCAGAGGTGTTCCCTATCTCTTCCCCAGTTTCAGATGTATAGCCTCTCCAAATCTGTTCCAATGTTTGTCATCCCTAAGGTTCTGAGGATGCCTGAGTGGTTAGACAGCTGTTGAGTTCTCAACAAGTGTCACTGGACTTGAAACATTAACTCTGATCGTTCTCCACAGATGCTGCCAGACCTGCTGCTTAGTTTCTCCAGCAATTTCTGTTTTTTTGGGTCAGCCAGACATACCTGGGCATAGAATGGTACAGAATAAGCCACCACATGGATGTTCCTTTAGCCAAAGCTGTCAGTGTTTGTGTTGGCACATTGTTGGGCACATATTCACTTAGAGTCTGGAATGGATTAAAATCAGAAATCTTTATCACCAGCATGCAGGGACACACTGACAACTGTCAAACATCAATGGTAGTAACAGATTTTATGAAAAAATATTATTACCATTCCATTTCTAGGTCAAAAGGGGGGTCAAAACTGAAAGAACAATGGAAGCCATCATCTGAAATAAAAACAGAAGTTGCTGGAAAATCTCAGCAGGTCTGGTAGCCTCTGTGGAGGGAAATCAGAGTTAATGTTTTGGGTCCAATGACCCTTCTTCAGGACATTCTGATTGATTACAAAAAGTGAATTACATAATCAAATCAAGAATTAGGATGACTGGGTCAGGGAATTGTTCACATTTGGGCCAAACTGGTCCTCTGTACAATAAAGTATTCCTTATTTATAACATTTTTAACAATGACAAAACATTTCAACTTGAATAATACACTTTCAAGAAAATTCATCTTTTCCATACAGCGTGTTAAATTCTATATGATTATAATGAACTTAATATTTACAAAACACATTAAAGACTTACAGCCAAAGGCAAAAATATGTCAAATTGGAATTAACAAAATATTCAATTAATATAAATATTGTTTACTATGTTTTACTAGGTTTCGCAATAAATTTTCAATACTCCTGATTTACAGTATAAAAAAAAGGACATAGAACATTACAGCACAGTGCAAGCACTTCGGCCCTTGATGTTGTGCTGACCTGTGAAACCAATCTAAAGCCCATCTAACCTAAACTATTCCATTTTCATCCATGTGTTTAACTAATGACTGTTTAAATGTACTTAATATTGGCAAGTCCACTACTGTTGCAGGCCTTTACTACTCTCTGAGTAAAGAACCTGACATCTGTCACCCCTCAGTTTAAAGCTATGTCCCCTCATGCTAGCCGTCATCATCTGAGGAAAAAGACTCTCACTGTCCACCCAATCTAATCTTCGGATTATCTTGTATACCTCTATTAAACTGCCTCTTAACCTTCTAACGAAAACAGCCTCATTTCCCTTACCTTTCCTCATAAGGCATACCAGGCAACATCCTGGTAAATGTCCTCTGCACCCTTTCCAATGCTTCCACATCCTTCCTGACCAGAACTGTACGTGACACTCCAACTGCAGCCGCACCGTGGATTTGTACAGCTGCAACATGACCTCATGGTTCCGAAACTCAATCCCTTGACCAATAAAAGCTAACATACCGTACGCCTTCTTAACAACCCTATCAACCTGGATGGCAACTTTCAGGGGTCTATGCACATGGACACGGAGATCTCTCTGCCCATCCACACTACCAAGAATCTTATCATTAGCCCAGTACTCAGTATTCCTATTACTCCTTCCAAAATGAATCACCTCACACTTTTCTTCATGAAACTCCATTTGCCACCTCTCAGCCCAGCTCTGCAGTTTATCTATGTCCCTCTGTAACCTGCAACATCCTTCTGCACTATCCACAACTCCAACGGCTTTAGTGTCTTCCGTAACTTTACTCACCCATTCTTCTACACCCTCATCCAGGTCATTTACAAAAATGACAAACAGCAGTGGCCCCAAAACAGATCCTTGCAGTACACCACTAGTAAGTGAACTCCACGATGAACATTTCCTATCAACCACCTTCTTTCAGCTAGTTAATTTCTGATCCATACCACTAAATCACCCTCAATCCCATGTCTCCATATTTTCTGCCATAGCCTACTGTGGGGAATCTTATCAAATACTTTACTAAAATCCCTATACACCACATCAATCGCTTTACCCTCATCCACCTGAATCAATGAACTCAATAAGATTTGTGAGGCTTGACCTCCCCTTCACAAAACTGTTAACTATCTCGAATCAAATTATTCCTGTCTTGATTATTATAAATCCAATCTCTTCTAATCCTTTTCAAAACTTTGCCCACAACCAAAGTAAGGCTCACTGGTCTATAATTACCAAGGTTGTCTCTATTCCCCTTCTTGAACAAGGGAATAACATTTGCGATCCTCCAGTCTTGTAGCACTATTCCTGTAGATAATGACGACATAAAGATCAAAGCCAAAGTCTCTGCAATCTCCTCCCTGGCTTCCTAGAGAATCCTAGGATATTTCATCCTTGCTTGACAGTTACATACTTATCAAGGACACGCAGTAGCTATTCCTTGAATAAGATCCACATCTCAATTGTGCCCATCCCTCACAGTTTCCTTTCCCATCCTATGCATCCTAAATTTCACCCAATCACATCATAATTGCCTTTCCCCTAGCTATAAATCTTGCCTTGTGGTATATACCTATCCCTTTCCATTGCTAAAGTAAACGTAACTGAATTGTGGTCACTTTCACCAAAGTGCTCACCTACCTCCAAATCTAACACCTGGCCTGGTTCATTCCAAGTCCAGTGTGGCCTCGCCCCTTGTTGGCCTGTCTACATATATATCAGGAAACCATCCTGCACACATTGGACAAAAACTGACCCATCTAAAGTACTCGAACTATAGCATTTCCAGTCAATATTTAAAATGATTAAGTCCCTCATAACAACTACCCTGTTACTTTTGCTCCTATCCAGAATCATCATCTTTGCTATCCTTTCCTCTACATTGCTGGAACTTTTTGGAGGCCTATAGAAAACTCCCAACAGGGTGGTCTCTCCTTTCCTGTTTCTAACCTCAGCCCATACTACCTCAGTAGACTCATCCTTATCAAACATCCTGACACTGTAATACTGTCTTTGACTAACAATGCCACACGTCACCCATAAACCACTAGAGGCCAAGGTGAGTGAACAGACCATAAACCAGTCCAGGCCAAGGTGAGTGAACAGACCATAAAGTTGAAACTTTATTGCTGGAACAGCACAGCAGGTCAGGCAGCATCCAGGAAACAGGAGATTCGACGTTTCGGGCATGTAATACTGTCTTTGACTAACAATGCCACACGTCACCCATAAACCAGTCCAGGCCAAGGTGAGTGAACAGACCATAAACCACTAGAGGCCAAGGTGAGTGAACAGATCATAAACCAGTCCAGGCCAAGGTGAGTGAACAGACCATAAACCAGTCCAGGCCAAGATAAGTGAACAGATCATAAACTAGTACAGGCCAAGGTGAGTGAAGTGCAATCATGGACTACATATCAGCATTCAGATGCATTAGACAAATTTACACTGGGATACAAATCCAAGGATTGAAGAAGACATGTTACATGCACTTGAAATGTATTCATGTGGTGCCCAGGCATGGACCAGGAAGGAGGTAAGTTATAGTCACTGACATTGTGTTGTACACAACATAACCACAAGAAAAGGCATTTGCGTGGGAAACCAACCTCAACACAAGGGCACTTGGGAAAATTTGCAGATCAACTTTACAGGGTCCTTATCTAAGTGCAAGGAGAATGCTTACTTCTTGGTGATGATAGGTCAATTCATTAAGTGAATCAAAACACTTATGATCAGGAAGTACACTGCAGATACAGATCACTAGATACGGAGAGGAAGTGACACTGTGGTTATGGCTACCCTTGCAGATTCTAGTCAAGGGACCCACTTTACAGACAAGCTTGTGAAAACTACATTAAAATTTCTGGGAGTCAAGCAGAATTTCACACACCGCACAACCAGTGGTGCTCAGGGGTGGTACAACACATAAATCCAACTAAAAGACATCCAATTGAAAGGCCATTGCAATATCACTGAGATTATTGGCTATTCCCAACTGAACAACCAAATTGATCCTTTATGAACTAATGACTGAGGTTACAAGGCTCCAGAGGGTTTCATAATAGGGATCATTGAAAGAAGATTGATGAAAGATAAGATTACAGACAATGATATAGAACTATGTAAGCAGCTCTGAGTTTTAATGACAAAAGTAATGCAGCAGCAGAAGCTCCTGGCAAAGCTCCAAACTGAGGTGTGAATTTAAATAACCATTCAAATAATTCATGAGGTCAAAGGAAAAGCAATAGCGAAAGTGACCCCAGCCAAGCCAGGATTGGCCTTCCCCTGGTCACTGCCTTACACAATGTTGATGATTTGCTTATGCTTAAACATGTGGTGAGGGGGTATGGAATCAACACGACTTGAAATAACTTCACAGAGGCTGGCATCCATTCAACCAAGCAACCCTTTATTTACACGTGGACAGTTCTTGACACCGACCCAGCTCCCTCAGAGCCAGCTCTCAGAGTGAACAAGATGTCTGAAATTCCTGTTTATATGTAATTCCTCTCTTCAAGAAAGGAAATAGGGAAATCCCCGGCAATTACAGACCAGTCAGTCTCACATCTGTCATCTGCAAGGTTTTAGAAAGGATTCTGAGAGATAGTATTTATGACCATCTGGAAGAGCATGGCTTGATTAAATGCAGTCAGCACGGCTTTGTGAGGGGCAGGTCATGCCTCACAAATCTTATGTAGTTCTTTGAGGATGTTACTAAACACGTTGATGAGGGTCGAGCAGTGGATGTGGTGTATATGGACTTCAGCAAGGCATTTGATAAGGTTCCCCATGGTAGGCTCGTTCAGAAGGTCAGGAGGAATGGGATACAGGGAAATTTAGCTGTCTGGATACAGAATTGGCTGGTTGACAGAAGACAGCGAGTGGTAGTGGAAGGAAAGTACTCTAGGAGAAAGTGAGGACTGCAGATGCTGGAGATCAGAGCTGAAAAATGTGTTGCTGGAAAAGCACAGCAGGTCAGGCAGCATCCAAGGAGCAGGAGAATCGACGTTTCGGGCATAAGGAAAGTATTCTGCCTGGAAGTCAGTGGTGAGTGGTGTCCCACAGGGCTCTGTTCTAGGGCATCTACTCTTTGTAATTTTTATTAATGACTTGGATAAGGAGATTGAAGGATGGGTTAGCAAGATGTCATTGACAGTATAGAGGACTGTTGTAGGCTGCAGCATGACATTGACAGGATGCAGAGATGGGCTGAGAGGTGGCAGATGGAGTTCAACCTGTATAAATGTGAAGTGATGCATTTTGGAAGGTCGAACTTGAAAGTTGAGTACAGGATTAAAGACAGGATTCTTGGCAATGTGAAGGAACAGCGGGATCTTGGTGTGCAGGTACATAGTTACCTTAAAATTGCCACCCAAGTGGACAGGGTTGTTAAGAAAGCATATGGTGTTTTGGCTTTCATTAACAGGGGGACTGAGTTTAAGAGCCGTGAGATCTTGTTGCAGCTTTCTATGTTCTATGTTCTATAAAACTTTGGTTTGACTGCACTTGGAATACTGTGTCCAGTTCTGGTCACCCTTATTATAAGAAAGATGTGGATGCTTTAGAGAGGGTTCAGAGGAGGTTTACCAGGATGCTGCCTGGAATGGAGGGCTTATCTTATTAAGAGAGGTTGACTGAACTCGGACTTTTTTCATTGGAAAAAAAGAAGGAAGAGAGGGGACCTAATTGAGGTATACAAGATAATGAGAGGAATAGATAGAGTTGATAGCCAGAGACTTTTTCCCAGGGCAGAAATTGTTAACACGAGGGGTCATAGTTTTAAGCTATTTGGCGGAAAGTATAGAGGGGATGTCAGAGGAGGGTTCTTTACACAGAGAGTTGTTAGAGCATGGAATGCATTGCCAGCAGCAATTGTGGAAGCAAGGTCATTGGGGACATTTAAGAGACTCCTGGACGTGCATATGGTCACAGAAATTCGAGGGTTCATACATTAGGTTTACCTTACATGAGAATCAATGGTCGGCACAACATCGTGGGCTGAAGGGCCTGTTTTGTGCTGTACTGTTATACGTTCTATATGTTCTTATGTTCTATATCTATCAGCCAGGGCTCCCTGATTGGGTCAGATTAATAGCCCCAATCAGGCAGCTCATCTTCTACGAAGTCCACCTGGCTGACTTTGTCACAATCAAGCCAACCCTCCCCATCTGGTTCTTTTCTCTGTAGCTGCTCCTGGGGCATTTTAGCTCTGGGTCAGTCAGGTTCCTCCAATTCGGCCCCTGATACCGGCAGCATGTAATGCAGAGTAGCTCACTTCTTGCGCCTGGAGAATCAGCACGGTGGCACAGTGGTTAGCACTGCTGCCTCACAGCGCCATAAACCCGGGTTCAATTCCCACCTCAGGCGACTGACTGTGTGGAGTTTGCACATTCTCTCCAATCTGCGTGGGTTTCCTCAGGGTGCTCTGGTTTCCTCCCACAGTCCAAAAATGTGCAGGGGAATGGGTCTGGGTGGGTTGGTGTGGACCTGTTGGGCTGAAGGGCCTGTTTCCACAATGTAAGTAATCTAATCATAAGAAATTAATTCTCTTCTTCAGGTGGCAAAGGTGTCAGGGTGGCAACGTCGTGGGCGGCACGGTGGCACAGTGGTTAGCACTGCTGCCTCACAGTGCCAGAGATCCGGGTTCAATTCCCTCCTCAGGCGACTGACTGTGTGGAGTTTGCACATTCTCCCCGTGTCTGCGTGGGTTTCCTCCGGGTGCTCCGGTTTCCTCCCACAATCCAAAAGATGTGCAGGTCAGGTGAATTGGCCATGCTAAATTGCCCGTAGTGTTAGGTTAGGGGTAAATGTAGGGGTAGGGGTATGGGTGGGTTGCGCTTCGGCGGGTCGGTGTGGACTTGTTGGGCCGAAGGGCCTGTTTCCACACTGTAAGTAATCTAATCTAAAAAAAACGTCCACTGTATCCATCTCAGACTCCAAGGTATATTCGACGATTGATAGACAAGGAGATCCCACAGGTTCCAGGACAGTCAGTAACGCTGTCAAAGAGCTAGGAATGTTTTGCTCCCAGTGTTTACAAGTTTGAAATTTATATAGTCCACATGCTTGTTCAGCATTGTCACTCGAACTTTACATTACTGGACCTGACATCGCATTGACCATGTAGGGCCATTCCCATGGCTGTTACACTAAACTTTGTCCCCTGAGGTAAAGGGTTCATCTCACTTAGTGCAGTCTTGTATTAGGCATTATCATTCCTGATGCCATTTCACACTCTCCACCAGGTCAGTAGGAGGATCAGATTTAGAACGTAGAACATAGAACATTACCGCACAGTATAGGCCCTTCGGACCTCGATGTTGCACCAACCTGTGAAATCAATCTGAAATCCATCTAACCTGCACTCTCTCTTTTTCATCCATATGCTTATCCAATGACAATTTAAATGCCCTTAAAGTTGACGAGTCCACTCCTGTTAAGGCAGTGCATTCCACACCCCTACTATTCTTTGAGTAAAGGAACTCATCTGACATCTGTCCTATATCTATCACCCCTCAATTTAAAGCTATGTTGCCTCGTGCTCGCCATCACAATCCAAGGAAAAAAGCTTTCACTGTCCACCCTATCTAACTCTCTGATTATCTTATATGTCTCAATTAGGTCATCTCTCAACCTTCTTCTCTCTAATAATAATAGCCCCAAGTCCCTCAGCCTTTCCGCGTTAGATCTTCCCTCCATACCAGGCAACATCCTAGTAAATCTCCTCTGAACCCTTTCTAAAGCTTCCACGTCCTTCCGATAATGCATCCATCAGAACTGTACGTATTACTCCAAGTGCAGCTGCACCAGAGTTTTGTACACCTGCAGCATGACCTTGTGGCTCCGAAACTCAATCCTTCTACCAATAAAAGCTAATATACCATATGCCTTCTTAACAACCCTATCAACCTAGGTGGCAACTTTCAGGAATCTATGTACATGGACACCGAGATCTCTCTGCTCATCTACACTACCAAGAATCTTATCATTAGCCCAGTACTTTTTATTCTTATTGCTCCTTCCAAAGTGATCACCTCACACTTTTCTGCATTAAGCTCCATTTGCCACCTCTCAGCCCAGTTCTGCAGCCTATTTATGTCCCTCTGTAACCTGCAACATCCTTTGGCACTTTCCATACCTCCACCAACCTTAGTGTCATCCGCAAATTTACTAACCCATCCTTCTACGCCCTCATCCAGGTCATTTATATAAATGAAAAACAATAGTGGACCCAAAGCAGATGCTTTCAGTACAGCATTGGTAACTGAGCTGCAGGATGAACATTTCCCATCAACTACCACCCTCTGTCTTCTTTCAGCTAGCCAATTTCTGATCCAAACCACTAAATCACCTTCAATCCCATGCCTCCGTATTTTCTGCAATGGCCTATTGTGGGGAACCTTATCAAACACCTTACTGAAATCCATATACACCACATCAACCCCTTTACCCTCATCCACCTGTTTGGTCACCATCTCAAAGGACTCAATAAGGTTTGTGAGGCACATCCTACCCTTCATAAAACCATGTTGACTCTCCCTAATCAAGCTATTTCTCTCTAGATGATTATAAATAACATTTTCCAACACTTTACCCACAACCGAAGTAAGGCTCGAGGTCTATAATTATCGAGGTCTCTACTTCCCTTCTTGAACAAGTGGGCAACATTTATTATCCTCCAGTCTTCTGGCACTATTCCTGTTAGTATTGACAAAGACAAAATAAAGATCAAAACCAAAGGGTCTGCAATCTCCACCCTGGCTTCCCACAGAATCCTAGGATAAATCCCATCCGGCCCAGGGATTTATCTATTTTCACACTTTCCAGAATTGCTAACAGTTCCTCCTTGTGAACGTCAATCCTGTCTAGTCTAGTAGCCTGTATCTCCTCAAACACCACACACAACTTCCCACTACTGTCCTTGATTGGCCCTAATCTTTCTCTAGTCATTCTGTCATTCTGTTATTCCTGAAATACCTATAGAAAGCTTCAGGATTTTCTTTGATCCTACCTGCCAATGATTTCTTATGTCCTCTCGTGGCTCTTCTTAGTTCTCTCTTTAGGTCTCTTTAAGTGGCCCATTTAACCTGGTACTGCGTCTTCTCCCCATTAGTAAATCTGCTGGAGCTATCCCTGTAGTTACTTGAGGAGTGGTCCTATAATCAAATAGGAACCAGGCCAGCTTGGTCTCTCATGAAGCTATAGACGGTTTCTTTAACCTTGGCTTCAATGTTTGGACTGCTCTTTCTGCCAGACCATTGGATAATGGCCAGTATGGAGCTATCCTTATATGTCGGATACCATTCAACTTTAGGAAGTACTCAAATTCCCTGCTGGTCAATGATGGCCTATTATCTGTGACCAATACTTACAGGAAACTATGTTTTGCAAAATATGCGCACAGTTTTTCTATCATTGTCCCCGTGTTTGATGAATAAATTCTATGCACATCCAGACACTTTGAGTGGGCATCCAACATGACTAAGAACACTGAGCCCATGAAAGGACCTACAAAGTCAACATATATCCGAGTTCAGGATTTACCCGGCCATTCCCACAAAGGTAGGGGGAAGTGCTGGCAATGATTTTTGTCCTTGACACTTTTGGCACTGCCCCACCAATGAGGTTATGTCTGCATCCAATCCTGGCCTCCAGACCTAACTTCTCACCAACATCTTCATCTTGGAAACCCCTGGATGACCTGGTGGAGTTCATCCAGTATGTGGTGGTGATCTTTGCACATTACAATCACTCTTGCTCCACAAAATAATATGACGTCTTCTCCTGTGATCTGGTTAGTCCGAGTCCAAAATGGTTCCAACTCTGGTTGTGATGGCCTTTTGGCTTCCCCCATAATCAGTTTTTCAGTTTTGTCAAATCCAGATTTTGTGTTGAAAGTCTAATATTGTGAGCTGTGATTCGAAGTGTGTCCTGAAAATCTAAACCCATTACAGACTCTTCCAGTGGCAGTACGACTGGTGGTGTATCTGCCAGCAGGAGGCAGCTCAATGCATCCACATTTGCTAACTGGCCTCCCAGATGGTGTTCAAACTTGTAATTATACGTACTTATTATTAGAGCCTATCGCTGAATTTGGCCTGAAGCTAGGGGTGGTACTGCCTTGTTCTCTTTAAGTAGACCTAGCAAGTGTTTATGGTCCATTATTTACATTGTAACAGTATTGGTGGAACTTCCAGATTCCAAATATGACTGCCAAAGCTTCCTTCTCTATCTGGGTGTATTTACGCTCTGCATTAACCAAAACCTGGGATGCATACATTATTGTTATTCCTCTCCATTGGGCCATTAATGTAGTTGACCTTGTAAAATGTTTTCCACTGTCTGCTGAAAAATTGCACAGGCTGCCATTTATTTGTATCATCAGCCTTGTATATTGATACAAACCCGTGGTTATTAATTTTAGCATACTTCTGGGAAATCCCACAATTGCAAGTATGCATGGCTAATGTCCAGCTTTGTGAAGGACAGTCACATTTGCATTTAAGTCCTCTATGCAAGAGATTGGGCATTTATCCAGCTGCAAAAGCAACTTACCACTTGTTTATGTGGAAGTCGTAAGAACTTGGCATACTGCTGCATGATGGGATACTTGACCAGGGTAGCTTGGCTCTCAGCCTCTTGCTTTAGTTGGAAAATATTGCTGCAAATAAAGACTGAGGTTGTGTAATTATGTGATGAAACATAGAGAGTACATCATAAGTTTGTTAGTGGGGGTGCTTCTTGAGCTCGTTAGCTTCACTGTCCTTGACAACAAGGTGATAGTTGTATGGTGCTTATCTTTATCCTGAATTATTGTAAAGTGCAGAAATGTAAACAAAGTTGTTTGTATGATTGTATAAGTATAGGCTGACTGTTCAGCTCAAGAGGGTGGTATTCGACAGTGCCAACTGAGGCAACCTCTCCATAATTCACAAGAAATAAAGCTTCTTGAAACAAGACTCAAAGTCTGAAGCTAAGTAACTTCGTAGACAGAATCTGGTGTAGTGAGGCAATATCCTAATTAATACGGGATCCAAAAAAAGAAAAATAGGAGGAAACAGTGGAAACAGTGCTAGCTGAAAGTGGGACTGGGCTTAAATGCTCCCTTCATGGAAGGGAAGTGTAGAGACTGTCTGGTGTCCAGCTGGTGACCAAGACCACTGAAAGGTTGAGGCAAGATCACAGAGAAGATTAAACTTACCAGGACAGTGAAAGAGTCTAAGAAATGGTAGCTACCCACTTGAAAGAAGTTCAAGATTTTGAGACCTTATGGATGGAAGAGAAACACCGGTGAGTGCTTATAGCATATTAGTATGTGTGGGTGCAGGTAGCAGTCTCTTTTCTCTCCTTTTCCTTCCTTGCCAGTTGACATCTGTTTGTAGATTATGGAAATGGAAAATCAAGCCAGCAGTCAGTGCATCTCTGTGAATGTGGATGTGAGGCGTCCAGAAGATGGCCCAAAGATGGAAAACAAAGACATTGTAAGGTGTAAGGTGAACGGCAACAAGTAGGAGACCCCATTGTTCCACCACGATCACTAGTGGATACAGCGCTCCTTGAAACATGAGATTCCGGATATGTCATTCCTTTTTGTGGTGATCTTTATGGATGGTCCCAGGACCGTTGACCTTACGGAGGCTCTTTCGACTTCAGTAAAATTAAGGAATGGCAAGAAATTACTCAGGAAGGAGGTGGCAAACCCAATTGGGATAAATGTTATATGGTGCATTGTTTTGTTAAATAGCTAGAGGTTGCTAAGCATCGTCAACCTCCCAAATTTAAACCTAAGAAAGATTCTGGTGCACAGAAGGAGGCACCTTTCAGTGCCTCAATGGGGCTATATCCCTGGCTTGAATCTCAGGAGGATACAGTTACAGCTAAAATCCTCCTGGCAGCGGCTGTGCAACAACAGCAGCCTTGGCCACTTCAACCTCCACACGACCAAGATATATAGTCCATACAACTGGCCTGCATACAGTCCCACCTGATTCTACCCAACCCATTACGATGTAGACTTGCAGTCAGATGAAAATGCATCACTGAATATGGCATCTGGGATGCTCTCCGCCACCTCTGATGCAAATAAACCTTCTAGTTCCACCCCTCCCATCACCCAACTGATCATCATCCGATTGATGGTCAGCAATAGTTGTCCTGAAACTTATCCCCCTTTTAAAGTTACAAGCATGATCAATGAGGAGCCTAACCCACTGAGGAAGACATCACTGGCTGGCTGGTCCAAACCTGCCAAATTTATTATCCCTTTACCTAGGGATGTTTTTCTCCTACTCAAAATTGCCTGGGTGGCTGTTAAGAATTCTTTTTCAGTCCCAGCCGGGAAAATGGTGATTGGATAGAGGAAACCACAGAGGAGCAGCGGGATAAGGGAATTATCCCCCAGGATGAGTGGCTCCAGAATCGAGCTGTGCAGGCCAGCTCAAACAGGGCCAAGCAGCACAGTGACTTTCGGGAGGTCACTTGATGCTTTCAAAAGAAAGGGGAACCTCTTGCTGATTTTGGGAGGGGGTGTCACCCGTTTTAATGACACGTGGGAATCATCCGTGGGAGTGCCTCTGGAAGGAATCGATCTTTTGGTGGTGCAGACTCTGTTAATTTGTGTTGAGCTGCAGATAGCTCAGGCTTTCAAGCTTACCAATCTCACCTGGCAACAGCAGAATTGGGGGCTGTAGTTACCTCCCTCACTACTGTGGGCTGACAAGTCTATTCAAATAAGAGGGCAGAGGGTCCCAAGGTCCATTTTCTCCAATATCACCAATCTTATAATAAAAGGCCCCGAAGGTATTACCCACCTCAGTCAGATGGGAGGGTGGGGTTGGGGGGCCGGGTGTGGGCGGGGGATGTTGGCAGGGGCTGGTTCAGTCCAAGAATAGTGGCATTTGCTGTTAGTGTCGTCGGAGAGTCATTGGGTTACTGACTGTCGGATGCAGTTGGCTGCTGCTCCTGCAACTGCAGGAATTCAGCCCTTTGTGCATGGCCCAACTTTTACACTCACGGACCCCTTCCAGAGGGGTTATCGGGACAGGCTGCCTTGATCCAGCTATCTTCTTCTCCCCTCGAAGACCCAATGATGGAAAGTGATGTTCAGGGGGAGCATGTTAAGCTTTTAGTCGACTCCGGCGCAACCATTTCATCTGTACCCCCTTTCTGTGGAACTTCCTTTAGGCAGTGAAACTGTCTTCACCGTCGGTATAGCCGGAATTCCCACAGTAGAATCACTCTTCCAATCTGTTCCCATTCAGATAGATCAGCTCCAAGTGGAGGAGTCATTTGTCATTGCCAAGAATTCACCCCTTTGCCTGCTGGGTCACCAAGCCCTGTGTAAATTCAATGCCTTGATCCACTGTTCTGATCAGGGCCTGTTCTTGGAGCTCCCTGATCATTCAGGTCCTGACACAGGTTCTGAATTTGCTGATGCAGTGCTCTGACCCTGTGACACAGGATGTATTGTACTGCTGGCAACTACAGAACAACCCTGTTGAACCTCTCCTGCGCCACCTGATAGAGGATCTAGAAGGAAGTACTGAACCCTGCTTAAGCTTTCTCAATTACCTACTCCTTACATCCCGCTCTCCCACAACCACCCATTGTTTGGCCCTTTTTACTCATTGTCCAGTCCCTGACTTATATGTAAGCCCCGCAGCCCTTTGCTTAGGTCAGTCAGGTTCACTGCAGTTCAATTGGTAAGTTTATTTCGGTCCCATGGGCTAGGTGCTTCCATCCAATTTGATACTGTACAATCACCTTTGTTCGCGATGGGTCCAATCTCAGTGCCCCACGTCACAGTATCTGTTAAGTCCCCACTTTATTGGCTTTATGATTCAATCTTTGTCCTGTGGTGAATCCATTGTGGGAGCTTTCAGATTACTGTATTGTTTGATGAGGCTGGTTGCATCTGGCTCCCATTTGCCTATTCGCTGCTAATTTTTCTCCGGTATCAGCCACCCTCTCCCCATGAGTATATGGCCCCATTGCTCCTAGCGTCCATCCTCTCTTCCCTATGGGCACTCAATAAAAATCATGTGGGGTTGGTGCTTTCTCCTCCACTGCGTCATGTTACTGTCCATCCTGGTGCAGTCCTCCCTGAGTGCATCAATATAAATTGTCTCCTAATACTAAAATAGGCATTCAGCCTGTTATTAATGCTCTGCTCTCTCAGAGGCTATTGCATCGTACTCAAAGTCCCTGTAATACTCCCATTTTAAAGAACAAAGAAAAATTACAACCCAGGAACAGGCCCTTTGGCCCGCCAAGCCTGAGGTGATTCAAACACACTGTCGCCCAATTCCTAAGCATCTGTATCCCTCTGCTCCCCACCTACTCATGCATCTGTCCAGATGCACCTGAAATGAATCTACTGTGCCTGCCTCTACTACCTCTGCTGGCAATGTGTTCCAGGCACCTATCACCCTCTGTGTAAAGTACTTGCCGCGTATATCCCCCTTACTCTTTTCATCTCTCACCTTGAAAGCATGACCTCTCGTTATTGAATCCCTCACCCTGAGAAAACGCTTATCTCTATCCACCCTGTCTATATCCTCCATGATTTTGTAGACCTCAATCAGGTCCCCCCTCAATCTCCTTTTTTTCTAATGAAAACAATCCTAACCTACTCAACCTCTCTTCAACCTTCCCTTCCATACCAGGCAACATCCTCATAAACCTTCTCTGCATTCATTCCAAAGTATCCACATCCTTTTGGTAATGTGGTGACCAGAACTGTACAGTATTCTAGATGCGGCTGAACCAATGTCTTGTACAATTTTAACATGACCTGTCAGCTCTTATACTCAATACCCCATCCAATGAAGGCAAGCATACCATATGCCTTCTTGACCACTCTATCCACCTGTGCAGCAACCTTCTGGGTACAATGGACCTGCACTCCCAGATCTCTCTGCCCATCAACTTTTCCCAAGGCTCTTCCATTTACTGTGTAATTCGCTCTAGAATTAGACTTCCCAAAATGCATCGCCTCACATTTGTCTGGATTGAACTCCATCTGCCACTTCTCTGCCCAACCCTCCAGTCTATCTATATTCTCCTGTATTCTTTGACAGTCCCCTATGCTTTTTGCTACTTCACCAATCTTTGTGTCATCTGAAAACCTACTGATCAGACCAACAGTGCCCTCTTCCAGATCATTTATGTTTATCACAAACAACAGTGGCCCCAGCACTGATCCCTGTAGAACACCACTGGTCACCTTTCTCCATTTCGAGAAACTCCCTTCAACTACTACCCTCTGTCTCCTGTTGCTCAACCAGTTCTTTATCCACCTAGCTAGAACACCCTGCACACCATGTGACTTCACTTTCTCCATTAGTTTTCCATGGAGAATCCTATCAAACACCCTACTAAAGTCCATGTATATGACATCTACAGCCCTTCCTTCATCTATCAACTTGGTCACTTCCTCAAAGAACTCTATTAAGTTGGTAAGGCACGATCTACCCCGCACAAAACCATTTTGACTATCACTGATAAGCCCATTCTATTCCAAATATAAAGAGATTTTATCCCTCACTACCTTCTCCAGCAACTTTCCCACTACTGACGTCAGGCTCACTGGTCTGTAGTTACCTGGAATATCTCTACTCCCCTTCTTGTACAGGGGGAAAACTTGAGCAATACTCCAGTCCTCCGGCACCTCACCTGTGTTTAAGGATGCTACAAAAATATTTGTCAGGGCCCCAGCTATTTCCTCTCTCACCTCCCTCAGCAACCTGGGGTAGATCTCATCCGGTCCTGGGGATTTGTCCACCTTAATAACCTCTAGCCTACCCAACACATCTTCCCTACTTATGTCAACATGATCCAGACTAATCAAACTTCTACCTCTAATCTCAGCATTAATCACCTCCCGTTCCTTAGTGAACACTGATGCAAAGTAATCATTGAGAATTTCACCCATTTTCTCAGGATCGACACACAGCCTTCCTTCATTATCCTTTAGTGGACCAATCCTTTCTCTACTTACCTACTTACTTCTTATATAAGAATAAAAGGCTTTGGGATTCTCCTTAATTCTGCTCACTAAAGCTATTTCATGACCACTTTTATCCCGCTTGATTCCTCGTTTAAGAATGGTCCGACTCTCCCGATATTCCTCCAGGGCCTGTTCTGTTCTTAGCTGCCTGGACCTTATGTATGCTTCCCTTTCCCTCTTGGCTAGTTGTACAATTTCTCCTGTCATTCACGGTTCACGAATCTTGCCTTTCCTATCCTTGTTTTCAAAGGGACATGCCTATCCTGCACTATCTTTGAAAGCTTCCCACATATCAAATGTGGACGTCCCTTCAAATAGCTGTGTCCAATCCACATTTCTCAGCTCCTGCCTAATTTTGATATAATTGGCCTTGGCCCAGTTTAGTACTCTTCCCTTAGGACTATTCTCATCTTTGTCTACGAATATTCTAAAACTTACAGAATTGTGGTCACTGTTCCCCAAGAAATCCCCCACCGCAACTTCTATCACCTGGCCTAGGTCATTCCCCAATACCAGGTCCAATATGGCCCCTTCCCTTGTCAGACCATTGACATACTGCTCTAGAAAGCTTTCCTGGACGCTCCTTACAAATTCTGCCCCATTCAGATTCCTGACACTACGTGTATCCCAATCAGTGTTGGGAAAATTAAAATCTCCCATCACCACTACCATTTTGCCTCCACATCTTTCCATAATCTGTTTACCTATTTGTTGTTCTACCTCACGCTCACTGTTGGGAGGTCTGTAATACAGCCCCAACAATGTAACTGCACCCTTCTTATTTCTCAGCTCCACCCATAATACCTTACTACATAGAGACCTCCACAGTGTCCTCCTTTAGCACAGCCGTGATATCATCCCTGATCAGCAATGCAAGTCCACCGCCCCTTTTACTTCCCTCCCTGTCCTGTCTGAAGCATTATATCCTATTTAACCTATTCCCAAACACGGCAGGAACAATGAGTTTCAGTTTGCTAAAGATTTGTGTGCCGTAAATCAGATTGTTATTCCCATGGCACCAGTTGTCCCTGATACCAATGTCATCTTTTTCTTGTTAGCCCAGATTCAGCTTGTTACACTGTCATAGACCTCTTCTCAGCAGGTTTCCCCTTTCCACTGCATGAGGACAGCCAGGATCTCTTTGCCTTCACCTACAGGAGCCAATAATTCATCTGGACCCGTCTTCCTCAGGGCTGTACAGACAGCTCGGCATTGCATGCTGCGGCAGTTGCAAAGGAATCTGTCTCAGCTCTCTCTGCCGAGTGGCAGCACTGTGTTGTAATATGCTGATGACCTCCTCGTCACTTCATGGTCCCACACGGACTGTTTGCGGAACTCTGACTTTGTTGATCCACTTAGCTTCCTGTGGGCATCACGTTTCTGCTGCCAAGCTACAATTATATCAGACATCCATCCAGTGTCTAGGCTGCATCCCAGAGAACGATACCCGTCACCTGGGTCCTGATCATGTTTTTACTATTCTCAATGCCCCGCGAGCCTCCACACAACAGGAGATGCTGTCCTTTCTTGGCATGGTGAACTACTGCTGCCAATGGGTGCCTGAATATCAGTGTGATTTCGCATCAGGTTACCCTTAAGGATCAGCCTCATTCTGTTGATTGGACCTCCAGCGACTGCAAGCGTCTGAGGAACTCTGAACTATTCTGACACAGGCCCTGGCCTTGGGCATACCCAATTATCGTAAGCCTTTCTTCCTCTATGGTAAGAAATGCAAGGGTTTTGCCAGCAGAGTTCTCGTCCCAAACCATGGCGATCTGAAATACCCAGTGGCCAATTACTCCTCTCAGTTATCTCCTGTGGCCTGCCAGCCTGCCTCCGTGTCGTCGCTACTACTGCTACCATGCTGGAAAAGGCTAACTCCATTGTTCTGGATCACCATTATACTGTTATGGCACCCAATGCTGTTTTACTCTTTCTCATTTCAGCTGCTAGTCAGCATTTCACAGCAGGGCGAAAGTGAGGACTGCAGATGCTGGAGGTAAGATTAGAGTGGTGCTGGAAATGCACAGCAGGAGCAGGAAAATCGATGTTTCAGGCAAAAAGTTCCTGATGAAGGGCTTTTGGCTGAAACGTAGATATTCCTGCTCCTCGGATGCTGCCTGACCCTGCTGAGCTTTTCCAGCACCACTCTAATGTTGACTCTAACCTGAATTGTAGTTCTAGTGTGCAGGACATTGAAGGTAGGTTTACAAGGTCACGAAAGGGCACCTGCAATCAGGATGCTGATTTGAAATGTGTGTACTTCAATGCCAGGAGCATCCAGAATAAGATGGTTGAACTTGCAGCATGGGTTGGTACCTGGGATTTCGATGGGAACCTATTAGAATTCTTTGAAGAGGTAACAAACAAGGTACACAAAGCATAGCCAATAGTGTTAGCAGCAAAGTACTGGCATGAATTAGCTGACTGGCAGAAGTTGGAATCTTTTCAGGATGGCAGCTGGAGACGAGCGGAGTTCTGCAAGGGTCAGTGTTGAGACCACAATTATTCATGTTGTTGCTCATCTTTTAATGATATGGACAAAGGAACTGAGGGTATGCTTGACAAGGGTGGAGATGACACAAAGATAAAGTGGAGGGACTGGTAGTCTTGAGGAAGTGGGGATACTACAGAAGGAGCTGAAAATGTGTTGCTGGAAAAGTGCAGCACGTCAGGCAGCATCCAAGAAGCAGGAGAATCAATGTTTCGGGCATGATCCCTTCTTCAGGAATGAGGCAAGTGTGTCCAGCAGGCTAAGATAAAAGGTAGGGAGGAGGGACTTGGGGAGGGGCGTTGGAAATGCGATAGGTAGAAGGAGGTCAAGGTGAGGGTGATAGGCCGGAGTGGTGGTGGGGGCGGAGAGGTCAGGAAGAAGATTGCAGGTTAGGAAGG
>NC_057738.1:667827-669623 GCF_004010195.1 Chiloscyllium plagiosum | reverse complement strand
TGGTGGGGTCCGTTTGGAAGTGGCGGAAATGACGGCGGATGATACGCTGTATATGGAGGTTGGTGGGGTGGTAGGTGAGGACCAGTGGGGTTCTGTCCTGGTGGCGGTTGGAGGGGCGGGGCTCAAGGGCGGAGGAGCGGGAAGTGGAGGAGATGTGGTGGAGGGCATCGTCGATCACGTCTGGGGGATATTGCGGTCTTTGAAGAAGGAGGCCATCTGGGTTGTACGTTTTTGGAACGGGTCCTCCTGGGAGCAGATGCGGCGGAGACGAAGGAATTGGGAATATGGGGTGGCGTTTTTACAGGGGGAAGGGTGGGAGGAGGTGTAGTCTAGGTAGCTGTGGAGTTGGTCGGTTTATAGTAAATGTCCGTGTTGATTCGGTCGCCTGAGATAGAAATGGAAAGGTCTAGAAAGGGGAGGGAGGAGTCTGAGACGGTCCAGGTGAATTTGAGGTCGGGGTGGAAGGTGTTGGTGAAGTGGATGAATTGTTCAACCTCCTCGTGGGACACCTTCCTCGTCCAACACCTTCCACCCCGACCTCAAATTCACGTGGACCGTCTCAGACTCCTCCCTCCCCTTTCTAGACCTTTCCATTTCTATCTCGGGCGACCGAATCAACATGGACATTTACTATAAACCGACCGACTCCCACTTTAAAGTGAGGGGAGATAGGTATAAGACAGATGTCAGAGGTAGTTTCTTTACTCAGAGAGTTAGTAAGGGTATGGAATGCTTTGCCTGCAACGGTAGTAGATTCACCAACTTTAAGTACATTTAACTCGTCATTGGACAAGCATATGGACCTACATGGAATAGTGTAGGTTAGATGGGCTTCAGATTGGTATGACAGGTCGGCGCAACATCGAGGGCCGAAGGGCCTCAACTGCGCTGTAATGTTCGATGTTCTATAGATAGATGTCTGAAGTATGAAGGATTGATGGCTAAAAAGAATTGGCACTAAAGAGAGGTTGAGGCCTAGGAAAATCAACAATGATCTTATTGAATGACGGGCCAGCTTGAGAGATTGAATGACCTATTTCTTCTCCTATTTCTTACATTCTTAATTTGTCTGCAATACCAGCACCCACCTAGCTGACCTCCTTCACCTTGCCAAGAGCTGTCTGCTCAGCTCAACAAGGCCATTGCACAACAGCTTAACTGTTGCCCATCTCTACCACTGATGTCACTTGGACAGGACCCAATTCCTGGAAGTACCTTGTTCTTTGAATTCAGTGCTAAACTCACTTCCTAGCCAATTAGCCCATTTGGACTTGAAAATCATATCACAAGTCTATCATAGCTCGGAGATGGATTCAGGATCTGGAATTCATCCAGGTACTGATTTCCCAACCCTGCATTGAAATCCAGTCCACTGTATTTGGTTTAGTCCTAGATATATGTTGGTGAGCTGTGGGCCAAATTTGGCTGTTAAAGCAGGAAATTCAGCAAGAGAAGCATCAGGCCATAAATTGTAATCAATTTATGGCCTTTCAAGGAATGCTGTTATTGGCTTGATGAAAAGTGAGAAGATCAATGCATGTTGGAAAAAATTAATTCAAAGAGTTCTATGGATTTAGACTCTCTACCAATAGTGAAGCAGCAATATAGAGTCATAGAGTCATAGAGATGTACAGCATGGAAACAGACCCTTCAGTCCAACCCGTCTATGCCAACCAGATATCCCAACCCAATCTAGTCCCACCTGTCAGCACCCGGCCCATATCCCTTCCTATTCATCTTCCTATTCATATACCCATTCAAATGCCTCTTAAATGTTGCAATTGTACCAGCCTCCA
>NC_057738.1:636687-666969 GCF_004010195.1 Chiloscyllium plagiosum | reverse complement strand
GCTCTGCCCTCATCAATCGTCTTTGTTACTTCTTCAAAATACTCAATCAAGTTTGTGAGACATGATTTTCCACGCACAAAGCCATGTTGACTATCCCGAATTAGTCCTTGCCTTTTCAAATACATGTACATTTTGTCCCTCAGGATTCCCTCCAACAACTTGCCCACCACCGATGTCAGGCTCACTGGTCTATAGTTCCCTGGCTTGTCCTTACTGCCCTTCTTAAACAGTGGCACCATGTTTGCCAACCTCCAGTCTTCCGGCACCTCACCTGTGACTATCGATGATACAAATATCTCAGCAAGAGGCCCAGCAATCACTTCTCTAGCTTCCCACAGACTTCTTGGGTACACCTGATCAGGTCCTGGGGATTTATCCACCTTTAACCGTTTCAAGACATCCAGCACTTCCTCCTCTGTAATCTGGACATTTTGCAAGAATGTTTTGCCATTTTGAATGCTATTATTATTCAGGACAATTGCCAGGAAGAAAACAACAATTGAGCGCAGCTATCCCATTCCCATTCATTCTCCAATTTAGTTTCCCTCGTCTCCCCACAAATGAGGAAAATTAAGCTGTTTCACTTCAATAGTCTCACATCTTTTATCTGCCATGCATAATGGAGGTAACACAAATCAAAGGGCCCAAGCCAAGGATGGTCTCATGACAACACTCTCAAATCCTCCTCCAGGGTGTCCGTGATTGACGGTGTCCTAAAGCCAAAAGGTAGAATGAAAAGAACTCAACGCACACCAAAGAAACTACAGGGATTACAGAGGAGGTCAATAGCCACAGAAACATTATGGATACAGTACTGTAAGAGGCTGAATTATTTTTTACAATCAGAAAGGGTGAATGTATAACTGTTTTACAGATGTATATATACAGGAGGATGTGATGTATGTCAAGTGTGGCATTGTCTAGTATCTGATCTATATGCAGAAGGTAGCATAAAGCAGACATATCACACACCTGAGGAGAAAGTGAGGACTGCAGATGCTGGAGATCAGAGCTGAAAATGTGTTGCTGGAAAAGCTTAAGAAGGGCTTATGCCTGAAACGTCGATTCTCCTGTTCCCTGGATGCTGCCTGACCTGCTGCGCTTTTCCAGCAACATATATCACACACCTGATACTTAGAGTTTGGGCAGTGATGGTAGTAATGGAGTTTTGGGGTGGTGAGGGAATGTTGGGTATCTGAAGTGCAATATCTATTAGTTTGCAAAGAGTGGTGGCATGCCAGTGGAGATGTTGGGCATACAAGTACAAATACATAAGATCTATGACAATAATGTCTCTTTTTCTTTGCAACAAAAGACAGCACATAAACTCATCAGAAGTCATTGATTGAAGGAGGAATAACAAATTACATTTGATTTTACAGGGTTGCAGCTTTTGAGAAGGAACATGTATCACTATTTTCAAAGAGTCACGGTTAACCCCAAGTTAGCAGTTTCTAATGGCAAGTTTCCACATTTCTCAACAGTAGAAACCTTAGCAAGTGCAGGTATTAACCTCAATTTTAATCTCTGTAATGATGTACCATCATATCCTTACAAACTATTACTAGCATAGATACCTGTTCCTTGGTGGAAGTGCATGAGTCAGTGGAACGGCTGAGGACACCACAGTGCAGGCTTGTGACACTTGAGGAAGTGCTGGAGGTGAACTAGATGCTGAGACCCAATTTGTAATTGGGTCTGAAGTCATTTGGCACAGACAGTGGAAGAGTCCATGCAGACCAAGAAAGTTGTTATGATTGACTCTTCAGAACACGTGGCTTTCTCCATCAGCAGCCTGGCAACCATCAATGAGGGCCAAAGCCAGAACTCTGTTGCTGGACAGTGGTTATACATTCCAACTAGCACTTGTGTTTAAGCTCCAGTGCCCACAGCAAATGTGAAAGGGCAAAAGGTGCTTGCATTCACAGCCAGGTCCTGGTTCCTCTCAGGTAATCAAGGAGAGGCCAAATTACATACAGAATGAAGATTGAGCTGTTGCGGTCATTAATCAGGGTTATTCCCTCAGGGCTCAGGATAAAGCCTTTCCTCCATCTCTCCGCACTGATACACATAGCTTAAGAATCCTAAATTGATAGGTGAGTGACCTGCCACTGTTTGGGGACCCCCACAATGCCATGATCTTATCTCTCTGTAGTCCAAAGCCTGTTGCACACTGGATTCTGCTGCTGGTTGGAATGGCTTATACTCCTGGACCTCAGACTGATGCGGAGACATGTTGTTAGAGGTGGTGGCTAATTCTATTACATCTTTTTCTGCCAGGGTTATCCATTTCTGGAGCTCCAGGCTGTAAAGTACAGTGAGTGACATGAGAATATTGCACAGAATCACTTGAACTCTGCCAACATCAAAATGTCATTTTAAACAGACCACTATTCTGTTCAAATGACGATCCTGGAAACATGTCGTTCTTATTTTGTATTGAATCTCAGCCTCTGTTTACATGAGGTATTGGGCCATTTGTTCTTCCAGTATTCCATGTCTCCAAGAAGTCAATCCTTCAATAGTTCTGATGGGAGAATGGCATTTGGAATCAGGATAGCAGGCACACACTGTGTATTCCTCTGACAATGGTCACACACAAATTTTACATTGATGAATGAAAACATTTCCCAGTTCATGAATATCCTTCATTGTTCCAATGATGTATTGGTGGACATGACATTCTTCTAAAGACACCTCACACTTTTTATTTATTTATTCTTGGAACGTGAGCATGGCAGGCTAGGTCAGCATTTGTTGCCCATCCCTTATCACCCAGTCTTAATTGCCTTTGAGAAGACTGTTGTAAGCTGCATTCCTTGAACTGTTCAGTTTGGTTGAAAAAAGTGTATAACATGTCAAGCATTGTAACTACTGATGCTACAGAGCCACCCAATTTGGCACAGGAGGGAGATACTGTGACGGGGTCAATATCCGTTTTTTTGTAGTCAGTTCATTAGATATACAAGATGTAAATGAGAGCGTGCAACGGTTGAGACAAATTATGAAAGAATAGTGCCAGCTGAGAGAGTTCAGATGGAACAGGTATGACTAGGTAAAAGAACAGTGAAGATACAGTGAGATGGAGTGACTGTGATGTAGGCGCACGCTAAGACAATCAATTACAGCCTTAGACAGTCATGGAAAGCCTCCCCTATAATGCTAGCAGGGAGAATTAAATTACAGATACCGAAGTCAGCAGTACTGACATGTGGTTAAGTACAGCATGAATTGTAAAAGCCCCAAGGGTAGAGCTAGGGATGTCTAATGAACATGAGATCATGGGAGATCGAGGGTTGTGCATATGGCTGCCCATCGCTCACTGTACAGTCATATACGTAATTTGGGTATGTTTGTAATTAATAATATGATCGTTCTGTAATTGCTAAAGGCAGGCTGAAAACAAATGTATAAAACTTTCATCTTTCCTTTGTTCAGTGAAGAAGCTTCTCACCTCCAGAGGTTCCTTCCCACTGGTATTATTTCAATAAACTCTTTGATGCTAGAAGTGGACTCTGGGTGTCAAATGATTTTGTTAGTCATTCCGCCTCAACAGGAAGTATTAATTTAAACACCCTCCTGATATCATTGCAGCTTCACACACAGGTCACCTCCTTAGTCCCTAATGGGCCCTATTCTCTTTAAAAGTACTTTGAAAATATCCTTTATAAAGGATTCTCCCTAATCGTGTTCACAAGTCTTTTATTATGCCCCCTTTTTGCTCTTCTAATTGCTTTCTTAAGTTCACTGTTCTCGGGCCATGGCTGAATTAATCCCTTTGAACTTGCTAAAAGTCTTTCTTTTCTTCCTCATCCATTCCTGAATTGTCCTAGATATCCAGGGTTCTCTGAACTTATTGCTGCTACATCTGTCCGTAAAGTGTACTTGTTGGACGTGTACTCTCCCAGCTCCTTTCTGAATAACCCCCTGACTGCTCTGTTGCAGACTTATCAAAAAGGAGTTGTGCTCAGTCAACTGTGGCCAGATCTGTTTTATTTTAATAAAATCTGTCATCCCCCAATCCAAAGTTGTCTTTTGCAAGCCATCTTTTTCCTTATCCAGAAAAAATTTGGAGCATATAGTGTTGTGGTCCCTGTCGCTAAAATGTTCCCCTACTGTCACACCAAACACTTTGTCCAGCTTCTTTCCCCAGAAACAGATCCGGCATTGTGCTGTCCTTGTTGGGCCTTCTATGTGTTGATACAAAAAACACTCCTGGACATATTTCAAGAAATCCACCCCCTCTAAACCCTTAACACCATTACTATCCCAGTTTATGTTGGAAAATATGAAATACCCTAGTATAACTATCTGCATATTTGCTCCTCTATTTATCACTGACTCTTTGGGGCCTATGATACATTCCTAAAAAAGTGGCTGCCCCTTAAATATCCCGAAATTCTATCCACATAATGTCTGTTACAAACTGGTTAGGGACCACTAACATTTATTTCACAGTAGGCAAACTGTGAGTGAAAAGTAGGCAAACTTCAGGAAAGTTACTAAGAGCATAAAGCCTCAAATTTCCATGTTTTTACACAAACAAGGAATAATTTTACTATACAAAGTTAGAAAGCTAATAGAAGGAGAGTCACAAATAAGAGTGATGAACTTAGAGCATGGATCAGTACTTGGGACTATGATGTGGAGACGTGGGTTTCACAGGGGCAGGAATGGTTACTAGATGTTCCAGGATTTAGAACGTTTAAAAAGAACAGGGAGGGTGGAAAAAGAGGAGGGGATGTAGCATTGCTAATCAGAGAGTGCATCACAGCTACCGAAACGAAGGTTGTTGAGGAAGGTTTGCCTACTGAGTCAGTATGGGTGGAAGTTAGGAACAGCATGGGAACAGCCACCTCATTGGGGGTTTTCTACAGACCCCCTAATAGCAGTAGAGAGATTGAAGAACTGATAGGCTGGCTGATTTTGGAAAAATGGAGATGTAGCAGAGTTGTTGTTATGGGTGATTTCAACTTTCCCAATATCGACTGGAACCTCTTTAGTGCAGATGGTTTGGATGGAGCTGTTTTTGTCAGGTGTGTTCAGGAGAGTTTCCTTACTCAGTATGTAGACAGACTGACGAGGGAGAGGTCATTTTGGATTTGGTGCTTGGCAGTGAGCCAGGACAGTGAGCCAGATCTCAAGATGAGAGAACACTTTGGTGACTGTGACCACAACTGCCTAACATTTAACATAGCCTTGAAGAGTGAAAGGAGCCGTTACCGAGGGAAGATATTTAATTGGGCAAAAGGAAATTATGACGCTATCAGACAGGAGTTGGGAAGTACAGCCTGGGAGCAACTGTTCCACACAAAGGGCACAGCAGACATGTGAGACTGTTTCAGGAGTAGTTGTTGCAAGTGGTGGACAAATTTGTTCCTTTGAGACAGGCAAGAAGAGGTAAGATTGGATGATGAGAACAGAGGAGCTTCTCATCAAAAGGAAGAAGGCAGCTTAAGTAAGGTGGAGGAAGCAAGGATCTAGCACAACTTTAGAGGATTACAGGCTTGCTAGAAAGGAGCTCAGAAGTGCACTGAGGAGAGCCAGGAGGGGGCACGAGAAAGGCTTGGCAAAAAGGATTAGGGAGAATCCAAAGGCATTTTACTCATACGTGAGGAATAAAAGAATAATCAGGGAGAAGGTAGGGCTGATCAGGAATAGCGTAAGGAACTTATGCGTGGAGTCTGAGCTGATAGGGGAAGCCCTAAATGATTTTTTTTCCTCAGTTTTCACTAAGGAAAGGGACCTTGGTGTGAATGAGAAATTTGAGGAGCTGGGATATGGGCTTGACCAGATCAAGATTGATGAAGTTGATGTGCTGGAAATCTTGGCGAACATTAAGATTGATAAGTCTCCAGGGTCAGACCAGATTTATCCCAGGCTGCTCTGGGAAGTGAGAAAGGAGGTTGCTAAGCCGCTGGCGAAGATCTTTGCCTCCTCACTCTCCACGGGAGTCATACCGGAGGATTGGAAGGAGGCGAATGTTCTTCTTTTCAAGAAAGGGAATAGAGAAATCCCTGACAATTACAGAACAGGTCAGTCTTACATCTGTGGTCAGCAAGGTTTTGGAAAGAATTCTGAGGGATAGGATTTATGACTATTTGGCAAAACATAGTGTGATTTAAAGGCAGTCAGCATGGCTTTGTGAGGGGCAGGTCATGCCTCACAAATCTTATTGAGTTCTTTGAGGAGGTGTCAAGACAGGTCAATGATGGTCGAGCAGTGGATGTGGTGTATATGGACTTCTGCAAAGCATTTGATAAGGTTCCCCATGGTAGGCTCATTCATAAAGTCAGGAGGTATGGGATACAGGGAGATTTGGCTATCTGGATTCAAAATTGGTTGTCTGACAGAAAGCAGAGACTGGTTGTAGATGGAAGGTATTCTGCGTGGAGGTCAGTGTTGAATGGTGTCCTGCAGGGTTCTGTTCTTGGGCCTCTGCTGTATGTAGTTTTTATAAATGACTTGGATGAGGAGGTTGAGGGGTGGGTTAGTAAATTTGCAGATGACACAAAGGTTGAAGGTGCTGTTGATGGTATTGAGGGCTATTGCAGGCTGCAGTGTGACATAGACAGGATGCAGAGCTGGGCTGAGAAATGGCAGATGGAATTCAACTTGGATAAATGTGAAGTGATACATTTTGGAAGGTCAAACTTGAATGCTGAATATAGGATTAAAGACAGGATTCTTGGCAGTGTGGAGGAACAGAGGGATCTTGGCGTTCAAGTACATAGATCCCTCAAAGTTGCCACCCAAGTGGATAGGATTGTTAAGAAAGCATATGGTGTTTTGGTTTTCATTAACAGAGGGATCGCGTTTAAGAGCTGCGAGGTTTTGCTACAGCTCTACAAGTCCCTGGTGAGACCACACTTGGAATATTGTATCCAGTTCTGGTCACCCTACTAAAGGCTTTGGAGAGGGTGCAAAGAAGGTTTACCAGAAAACAACCAGAAAAGACACAAAATCAGCCAGTACACGCCCCTGGCCCCCGCCCTCACCTCCATCCTGGGCCCCAAACAGTCCTTCCAGGTGAGGCAGAGGTTCACCTTCCTCTCTTTCAACCTAGTTTACTGCATCAGGTGCTCCTGATGTGGTCTTCTCTACATCGGGGAGACCGAACGTAAACTTAGGGAACGGTTCACTGAGCATCTCAGCCAGGCCTGCAGGGGCTGCCCGGACCTCCCAGTCAGTGCCCATTTTCAATCCCCTTCTCACTCCCTTTCCAAAATGACCATCCTTGGCCTCCTCCATTGCCACAATGAACCAAACTGCAAATTAGAGGAATAACATCTCACATTCCACCTGGGCAGCCTACAGCCTGAAGGACTCAACATTGAGTTCTCCAATTTCAAATAACCTCCCTTCTCATCCTCGACTCCCTTCCCAGCCCCTCCCATCCCTTCCATTATTCCCTGCTACCAACCGGAATTATTCCTCCTGTTGACCAACCTGGTCGTACCCTCTACCTGTTTTCACCTATCCCCACTCCATCCTACCCCCGCCACCCCCTTTATCTGCTGCTCCCCCGACACCCAGCCCCAATCCTGAAGAAGGGTTACACCTGAAATGTCAACTTCTCCACATCCTGATGCTGCCTGGCTTGCTGTGTTCTTCTAGCCTCCTGTTTGTCTACCTTGGATTCCAGCATCTGCTGTTTTTTTTGACTCCAACACATAGCTGCCTACTAATTGCTGGAACTTCTCTTGAGTTTGTTCCAACAGCACTGTGCCACCCAACTAATTTTGACTTGTCATAGAGTCCCCTGCACAGAATCTGTGTAGTTCAGCTTTCTTCTCAGCAGTACTGCTCATTGTTGTACTTATTGCTCCCCTTCCATGACCCCTGAACTGTCCTGAATGTCTTATCGAAAACCTTGGAGTAAGCCCTCAGTTGTTGCTGGGTAGAATGTGAATGTTGCTAACATTTTGAACAGGCTTATTTCACAAACTGAGTGTACACTGAAGGTTGCATTCTCACAGAATATTGAAAATGAATTTCATTGCACAATGGATAGACAATGGGTCTCTAAAGTTCCAAAAAAAATGTTGAGAATGTCATATTGTAAACAGTTAGGTTTAAAACAATCCATTTACTCAAGGAAAGTTAATCATCATTCTGCCTGGATGCAAAGTTGTGGAAGATGGGCTTTGAAAGAGGATTTGTAAGATAGCCTTTAAAATTCACAAACAGGGTTCACCTGCCAAGAGCCAGGAAAGGAAGAGCAGCTTGTTGCTGCGAATAGTCACACATGTAGAAGAAGTCTTAAACGAGGAATCAAGCGGGCTAAAAGGAGTTATGAAATAACTTTAGCAAGCAGAATTAAGGAGAATCCCAAAGCATTTTATTCTTATATAAGAAGCAAGTGGGTAACTAGAGAAAGGATTGGTCCACTAAAGGATAATGAAGGAAGGCTGTGTGTCGAACCTGAGAATGGGTGAGATTCTGAATGATTACTTTGCATCAGTGTTCACTGAGGAGATGGACATGATGAATCTTGAGATTAGAGATAGAAGTTTGATTAGTCTGGATCATGTTGACATAAGTAGGGAAGATGTGTTGGGTAGGCTAGAGGCTATTAAGGTGGACAAATCCCCAGGACTGGATGGGATCTATCCCAGGTTGCTGAGGGAGGCGAGAGAGGAAATAGCTGGGATGCTGACAGATATCTTCATGGCATCCTTAAATACAGGTGAGGTGTCGGAGGACTGGAAGGTTGCTCATGTTGTCCCCCTGTACAAGAAGGTTAGTAGGGATATTCCGGGTAACTGCAGACCAGTGAGCCTACATCAGTGGTGGGAAAGTTGCTGGAGAAGGTACTGAGAGATATGATCTATTTATGTTTAGAAAAGAATGGGCTTATCAGTGATTCAGTGTTCACTGAGGAGACGGACATGATGAATCTTGAGATTAGAGATAGAAGTTTGATTAGTCTGGATCATGTTGACATAAGTAGGGAAGATGTGTTGGGTAGGCTAGAGGCTATTAAGGTGGACAAATCCCCAGGACCAGATGGGATCTATCCCAGGTTGCTGAGGGAGGCGAGAAAGGAAATAGCTGGGGCCCTGACAAATATCTTTGTGGCATCCTTAAATACAGGTGAGGTGCCGCAGGACTGGAAGGTTGCTCATGTTGTCCCTCTGTATAAGAAGGGTACTGGGGATCTTCCGGGTAACTACAGACCAGTAAGCCTGACATCGGTGGTGGGAAAGCTGCTGGAGAAGGTACTGAGGGATAGGATCTATTTATATTTAGAAAAGAATGGACTTATCAGTGATAGGCAACATGGTTTTTTGCGGGACAGATCGTGCCTTACCAACTTGGAGTTCTTTGAGGAAGTGACCAAGTTGATAGATGAAGGAAGGGCTATTGATGTCATACACATGGATTTTAGTAAGGCATTTGATAAGGTTCCCCATAGTAAACTAATGGAGAAAGTGAAGTCACATGGTGTGCAGTGTGTTCTAGCTAGATGGATAAAGAATTGATTGAACAACAGGAGACAGAGAGTAGTACTTGAAGGGGGTTTCTCAAAATGGAGAAAGGTGACCAGTGGTGTTCCACAGGGATCAGTATTGGGGGCCACTATTGTTTGTGATAAATATAAATGATCTGGAAGAGGGCACTGTTGGTATGATCAGCAAGTTTGCAGACGACACGAAGATTGGTGGAGTAGCAGAAAGCATAAGGGACTGTCAAAGAATACAGGAGGATATAGATAGACTGGAGAGTTGGATGGAAAAGTGGCAAGATGGATTTCAATCCAGACAAACGTGAGGTGATGCATTTAGGCAAGACTAATTCTAAAGCGAATTATGCAATGAATGGAAGAGCCTTGGGAAAAGTTGATGGGCAGAGAGATCTGGGAGTGCAGGTCCATTGTACCCTGAAGGTCACTGCACAGGTGGATAAAGTAATCAAGAAGGCATATGGTATGCTTGCCTTCATTGGACGGGGCATTGAGTATAAGAGCTGGCAAGTTATGTTAAAATTGTTCAAGATATTGGTTTGGCCGCATTTAGAATACTGTTTACAGTTCTGGTCGCCACATTACCAAAAGGATATGGACGCTTTGGAGAGGGTGCAGAGAAGGTTTACGAGGATGTTGCCTGGTAGAGAAGGTGCTAGCTATGAAGAGAGGTTGAGTAGGTTAGGTTTATTTTCACTAGAAAAAAGGAGGTTGAGGGGGGACCTGATTGAGGTTTACAAAATCATGAAGGGTATAGACAGGGTGGATAGAGACAAGCCTTTTCCCAGGGTGAAGGATTCAATAACGAGAGGTCACGCTTTCAAGGTGAGAAGTGAAAAGTTTAAAGGGGGATACACGGGGCAAATACTTCACACAGAGGGTGGTGAGCATCTGGAACGCATTGCCAGCAGAGGTGGTAGAGGCAGGTACGGTAGATTCATTTAAGATGCATCTGGATAGATACATGAGTAGGGGGGGAGCAGAGGGATACAGATGCTTAGGAATTGACCGACAGGTTTAGACAGTAGATTTGGATCAGCTCGGACTTGGAGGGCCGAAGAGCCTGTTCCTGGGCTGTAAATTTTCTTTGTTCTTTGTTCTTTGTATGACGGTTGTTGGGAGCTCTGATTGGAAAGACCAATTCATGAAGAGTTAAATTTGGGCTAGAAGATTTGCCTACCTTGTTCTATAAGAAGAATTTATTTATGGAAAAAAAAAGTTATTGAAAGACAGTTCTAGGATCGGAAGTTTACAGGTAGAGAAAGAAAAAGAAGGAAAATAAGCACTTGGGACCATGAATGGTTCTGGGAGTAATTAAAGTCCTATTAAAAGGACAGTGAAGTGTATGTCTGTGAAGTATGCTTGCAGTTTTGCTAAAAAGGGAAAAGTTCTGATCTGTGATTGAAAGTATGTTGATTACAAAAATGGTGTGTAGATAATAGTGCTTGTGGGTTTTTATTTGTTCCTGTAGGTCATAAAAAATGAAACTGTGACACACATACAGAGAAGAGTAAACCACACTGCCCTTTGAGCCTACCCTGCCATTCAACAGCATCATAAGACCATAAGACATAGGAGCAGAAATTAGGTCATTCAGCCCATCGAGTCTGCTCCACCATTCAATCACAGATTCAATTAACCCTATTCTCCCGCTTTCTCCCCATATCGCCTTGATACTTAAGAACCTTTCTATCTCTGTTTTAAATATACTCAATGACCTGGCCTTCAAAGCCTTCTGTGGCAGTGAATTCCATAGATTCACCACTCTTTGGCTGAGGAAGGTTTTCATTATCTCCATTCTAAAAGGTCTTTCCTTTACTCTAAGGCTGTGCCCGGGTCTTAGTCTCTCCTAACAATGGAAACATCTTCCCAACGTCCACTCTGTTCAGGGCATTCAGTATTCTGTATGTTTCAATTAGATCCCCCATCATCCTACTAAACTCCATCAAGTATAGACCCAGAGTCCTCAAACATTCCTCTTATGTTAAGCATTTTATTCGTGGGAGCATTCTCGTGAACCTCCTCTGAACATGCTCCAGGGCCAGTACATCCTTCCTGAGATATGGGGCCCAAAACTGTGCACAATACTCCAAATGTGGCCTCAGAAGTATATCCCTGCTTTGATATTCAAGTCGTCTCCACCGTGGGTGGCACAGTGGTAAGCACTGCTGCCTCACAGCGCCAGAGACCTGGGTTTGATTCCAGCCTCGGGCAACTGTCTGTGTGGAGTTTGCATATTTTCCCAGTGTCTGCATAGGTGTGCTCCGTTTTCCTCCCACAGACCAAAGATATGCAGGTTAGGTGAATTGCCCATGCTTAATTGCCCGTAGTGTCAGGGGTAAATGTAGGGGAATGGATCTGGGTGGGTTGTTCTTTGGAGGGTCGGTGTGGACTTGTTGGGCTGAAGGGCCTGTTTCCACTCTGTAAGTAATCTAATTTTAAATGCAATAATTACATTTGCCTTTCTAAATACTAATTCAACCTGCAAGTTTACCTTGAGAGAATCCCGGATTAGAACTCCCAAGTGTCTTTGCACTTCAGATTTCTGAATTTTCTCCCCATTTAGAAAAGATTCCATGCCCCTCTTCTTCCTGTAAAAGTGTATGACCTCACACTTTCCCACATTGTACTCCATCTGCCAATTCTTTGCTACTCTCCTAACCTGTCCAAATCCTTCTGCAGCCTCCCCGCCTCCTCAATGCTAACTGTCCCTCTACCTATCTTTGTATCATCTGCAAACTCAGCCAGATTCCCTCAGTTCCTTCATCTATATCCTTAATGTATAAAGTGAAAAGTTGTGATCCCAACACTGACCCTTGTGGAACACCACTTGTTACCCGCTGTCATCCTGAGAACGACCCTTTTAACTCCCCTATCTGCTTTCTGACAGACAGCCAAGATTTCATCTATGTTAGCACCTTGCCTCTGACATAATGGGCCTTTATTTTACTCAGTAGCCTCCTGTGCGGCACCTTGTCAAAGGCCTTGTGAAGTTTAGGTAGATAGCATCTATTGGCTCTTCTTGGTCTAATCTGTTTGTTACTTCCTCAAAGAATTCTAGTAGATTTGTAATTCTAGTAGATTTGTCAGGCATGACCTCCCCTTGATGAAACCATGCTGCCTTTGCTGATACTTGCCATACACTTCCAAGTATTCAGAATAGATACTTCACAATGGATTCCACGATCTTACCAATGACTGTGATTAGGTTACTCAGTCTGTAATTTTCCATCTTTTTCCAGTCCTCTGGGACCCTCCCTGACTCTCGCGATTGCTGAAAGCTCACCACTAACGCCTCCACTATCTCTTCGGCTAACTCCCTTAGAACCCTGGGGTGTGGTCCAATTGGTCCAGGTGATTTATCCACCTTCAGGCAAATGAATTTTTCCAGCACCTTCCCCTTGTTGATGGCCACCATACACAGCTCTGCTCCCTCACTCTCTTGAAGTTTTGAGATATTACTAGTGTCTTCCACCATGAAGACTAACGTGAAGTAATTATTCATTTCATCAGCTATTTCCTTGTTCCCCACTACTATCTCTCCAGCATCAGTTTTCAGTGGTCCGATGAGTCCACGTTTGCCTCTCTTTTCCCCTTTCTATATCTAAAGAATCTCTTACTGTCTTCCTGTACATTACTGGCTAGCTTACCCTCATATTTAATATTCTCCCTTTTTTTTTGTTGGTTTTTATAAACTTCTCAATCCTCTGGTTTCCCTCTGCTCTTCGCTACGTTATATGTTTTCTCTTTTGCTTTTATGTCATCCATGACTTCTGTAGTCAGCCATGGTTGCCTCACCCTCCCTGTACCATGCTTCCTTTTCCTCAGGATGAATCCCTGCTGTGTCTCCTGAATTACTGTCAGAAACTCCTGCCATTGCTGTTCCACTGTCTTTCCTGCTCAACTCCTCTCCCAGTCAGTTCTACCCAGCTCCTCCCTCATGCCACTGTAGTTACCTTCATTCAGCTGTAATACCGTTACCTCTGACTCTAGCTTCTTCCTCTCAAATTGCAGAGTAAATCCAATCATATTATGATCACTGCCTCCTAAGGGTTCCTTCACCTTAAGCTCCCTTATCAAGTCTGCCTCGTTGCACATCATTAATCCAGTGTTGCCTGTTCCCTAGTGGGCTCCTCCACAAGCTGCTGCAAAATGCAATCTTGTAGACATTCCACAAATTCCTTTTCTTGCAATCCACTACCAGCCTGATTTTCCCAGTCCATCCGCATATTAAAATCCCCTATGATCACTCTAACTTTGCCTTTCCTACACATCCTATCAATAACCCGGTGTATCTTGTGCCCCAGCTCCTGACTACTGTTTAGGGGTTTGTACATAATTCCAACTATGTTTTTTTTTACCTTTGCGGTTCCTCAATTCTACCAACACAGACTCCACACCATCTGACCCTAGTTCGATTTAATTCCATTTATTACTAATAAGGCAAACCCACCATCCTATACACCTTCCCATCTTTTCGATAGGATGCATATCCTTGAATATTCAGCTCCCAATCCTGTTCCCCTTGTCTCCGCGATGTCCACGTCACAGCTGCCAATTTCGAACTGCGCCACAGCTCAATTACCTTATTCCTTATATTTTGTGCATTCAGACATAACACTTTCAGTCTTGTATTAATCGTCCCTCTTCTCATTGCCATTCGTCTGTCCAGTGTGTGCTTGAAGTTTGATTGCTATCCCTTTCCAAACACTTCAGCCTATTTGTGCCTGTGCTGACCTCCACATTTAATTCCGGTTTTCTAATTTCCCCTCTAACTGAATGCTTCCCCCATCTACAACCCTAGGACTCTGGTCCCAGCACGGTTCAGGTGAAGACTGTCCCACTGGAACAGGTCCCTTCTTCCCCAGTACTAATGCCAATATCGCATGAATTCAAACACATTTCTCTGACACCAATCTTTGAGCCATGCATTTACTTGCTTAATCTTATTGACCCTGTGCCAAATGGTTTGTGACTCAGGTAGTAATCCAGAGATTATTACCTTGTTGGTTCTGTTTTTTTTAAATTTAGCCCCTAGCTGTTCATACTCCCCAGGGTCGGGGAGTCCAGAACTAGAGGGCATAGGTTTAGGGTGAGAGGGCAAATATATAAAAGAGATCGAAGAGGCAACCTTTTCACACAGATAGTGGTACACGTATGTAATGAGCTGCCAGAGGAAGTGGTGGAGGCTGGTACAATTGCAACATTTAAGAGGTATTTGGATGTGTATATGAATAGGAAGGGTTTGCAGGGATATGGGCCGGGTGCTGGCAGATGGGACTAGATTGGGTTGGGATATCTGGTCGGCCTGGACGGGTTGGACCGAAGGGTCTGTTTCCATGCTGTACATCTCTATGACTCTCCCTTAGCAGAATCTCTGCCCTAGTTTTATCTATGTTGCTGGTACCTACGTGGACAACATCTACTGGATATTTACCCTCATGGCTGATCTGATTTTGAACTCAAATCCACAATATCACCTGCCCTGATAACACTTCACCTCCTTGATTAACAAGAATCTAATCGACCTCTGCCTTAAAAATATTCGAGGACCCTGCCTCCACCACTTTTTTTAGAAAGAGCATTCTTAAGAATCGTGAAAAAAATTCACCTCACCTCTGTTTTAAAAGAGCAACCTTGCAAGATTTTATATGTTTGACAGAGTAAATGCAGAAAAGTTGTTTCCATGTGTGGATCAGTCTCGGGCCAGAGAGCATAACCTCAGAGTGAGGGGTCACCTATTGAAGATGAGAAGGAATTTCTTCTATCAGAGGGTACTAAATGTGTGAAATTCTTTACCATAGACGCTGGCATGTTAAGAATATTTAAGGCTGAGTTGGACAGATTTTTAATTAATACAGCAATCAAGGGTTATGAGGAAAAGGCAGGAAAGTTGATTTTAAGATTATCAGATCAACCACTATCTCACTGAATGGCAGAACAGACTCAATGGGCTGAATGACTTAGTTCTGCTCCTACTTCTTATGGTCTTATGGTTATGTGTTTTCACCTTACTGCCGTATAGCCATTTGCTCGCATTTGCTCATTGTCAGACATCACTGGGGCGGGGGATGGTGTTTAGCGCTGTCACACTTGATTTTACAATTATGTTGTGCTGTGACAATAATCAGCATCAAGTGATACCTGAGCTGGTTTGATTATATTGGAGAGGGGAGGGATGGGGTAATGTTGACTCCATTGCTATATCATCAAAAAAGATGCGATAAGATGGCAGCCTGGAAACTTCCAAAGCTCCCTCAGAGGGGCTTGGAAAATTTCAGCTCTCTGCATATCTTATATACTATATTTCAATTTCCACAGAAAAGCAAAATCTGAAATTACACTGAAATCCTGAAATTACTGGTTAAAAATGAAAGAAAAATGATTTATAAAGAAAGTGCTTTCATGTAATAGAAATAAACTTTAACTCTTTAACCAGCATTTTTTCTCAAATGTATTTTTATACGGCAAATTATTTTTGCATTGTTAACTGTTCTGTGCATCAATTTTTGCAACAGAGCATTCAAATGGCACAATTTATAGCGGTATCTGTAAACACATCAAGCCTTTAAAACCACACCCAATTTATTCAAAGAACAAAGAAAATTTACAGCCCAAGAACAGGCCCTTCGGCCCTCCAAGCCTGAGGCAATCCAAATGTACTGCCTAAACCTGTCGGTCAATTCCTAAGCATCTGTAACCCTCTGCTCCCCACCTACTCATGCATTTATCCAGACGCATCTTAAATGAATCTACCGTACCTGCCTCTACCACCCCTTCTGGCAATGCGTTCCAAACGCCCACCACCCTCTGTGTGAAATACTTGCCATGTGTATCCCCCTTAAACTCTCCAGCTCTCACCTTGAAAGCGTGACCTCTCATTATTGAAATCTTCACCCTGGGAAAAAGCTTCTCTAGCCACCCTGTCTATACCCTTCGTGATTTTGTAAATCTCAATCAGGTCCCCCCTCAATCTCCTTTTTTCTGGTGAAAATAGACCTAACCTACTCAACCTCTCTTCATAGCTAGCACCTTCCATACCAGGCAACATCCTCGTAAACCTTTTCTGCACCCTCTCCAAAGCCTCCACATCCTTTTGGTAATGTGGTGACCAGAACTGTACACAGTATTCTAAATGCGGCCAAACCAATGTCTTGTACAATTTTAACATGACTTGCCAGCTCTTATACTCAATACCCCGTCCAATGAAGGCAATCACACTATATGCCTTCTTCACCACTCTATCCACCTATGCAGTGACCTTCAGAGTACAATGGACCTGCACTCCCAGATCTCTCTGCCCATCAACTTTTCCCAAGGCTCTTCTATTCATTGTATAATTCGCTCTAGAATTAGACTTGCCTAAATGCACCAACTCACATTTGTCTGGATTGAAAGCCATCTGCCACTTTTCCACCCAACTCTCCAGTCTATCTATATCCTCTTGTATTCTCTGACAGTCCTTTATACTTTCTGCTACTTCACCAATCTTTGTGTCATCTGCAAACTTGCTGATCATGCCAACAGTTCCCTTTTCCAGATCATTTATGTATATTACAAACAACAGTGGCCCCAACACTGACCCTTGTGGAACACCACTGGTCACCTTTCTCCATTTCAAGAAACTCCCTTCAACTACTACTCTCTGTCTGTCTCCTGTTGCTCAACCAATTCTTTATCCACCTAGCTAGAACACCCTGCACACCATGTGACTTCACTTTCTCCATTAGTCTAAATGGGGAACCTTATCAAACACCTTACTAAAGGCCATGTATATGATATCAACAGCCCTTTCTTCATCTATCAACTTGGTCACTTCTTCGAAGAACTCTATTCATTAGATGTTATAGTAGGAAAGTTCATTTACAAAATACTAGCCATCAACAAGTGAATTAATGGATCAGATGAAAGGCTTTAGTTTTTGAAATTTGTTATCAGGAGAATTAAAATATCAAAAGGATAAACTTTGATCACACGTTGATGAGATGGGTTTCAATAAGAGTATTACTGTATTACTAGGTTTGATAGTGGAAAAAATGAGAAAGATTGATGTTGATACAAGATAATGGAGTTCAATGAAAAATGAATTCAACAAAATGCTGCACACAGTCTTGTTAGGTGAGATAAGTCCTATCTCATTCAAAATTTGGATGCTCTACTCAATGAATTGACAGCTGCGATAGTTGTTCCTGAATCAAGCACTTGAAGATGCTGCTGGCATTCTCCAATTGCTCAAAACTGTGTGCTTCTTTTAGCATCGCATCAACAGCATAAACCTTGGATTTGTTCAGACGTACATTTCTGAAAGATTTGATGGGATGTGAAGGCAGTGACTAGTTCCATAAGTCTTTCAGCCAAGTAAGCTTCAGTGAAATCATGTTCCCAACTTATACATTAACACCCATCTATGAATTGTTCAATGGTTTCTAGATGTGTTGATATGAAATCAAGCCTGTGTGTCCTGAAATTGACTCGAACTTTAAGTTGATCATCCAAAATCTGAAAGATTCTTTCTGGTCATTATCAGAAATACTAGAGAATGTAATCCTTAACCTTTCATGCCCAAAGTAAGAAGACATTTGACTGCCCGTTATTTTTTGTTAGTTTTTTTTGAACCAGGAACTAAAAATTCATTCTTTATATTAAAAAAATGAAGTTCTGACAAAATGTTAATAGAATTAGAACTGAAATTAGATTTTACTG
Organism: Chiloscyllium plagiosum; assembly: GCF_004010195.1. NCBI lineage: Eukaryota > Metazoa > Chordata > Chondrichthyes > Orectolobiformes > Hemiscylliidae > Chiloscyllium > Chiloscyllium plagiosum. Next base: position 648,800 of record NC_057738.1, on the reverse strand, counting down.
TCATGTGTACTCAAGTACAGGGATAGCTGAGTACAATGAAAAGTGTACAATGTCACCTTTCCTGCTATCATCTTACATGGAAAGGTACCTAAGTACAAGATCTTAGGTATAAAGCAGAAAAATAAGTTATAAATGCAACATTAAAGTCCTTCTTAAGTGCTTAGCCATGCTGGACTCGCACACTCCACAAGGGTTTGATTTCCTCTGTGCTGGGTTCGATCTCCTCCCTGTTGGGCTTGCTGTCCCCCCATGTTCACTGCTGCCACAGATACCAGGGACCTTTATCGCCGCTGCACTGGGCTCGACCTTCCCTGCACTGGGCACGCTCTCTTTCACGTTGGGCTCATTCTCCGCTACACTAGTCTTGTTCTCTCACTCTCGCTCTCATTGGCTTGCTCTCCCCTGCAACTGGGCTTGACCTCCACCATGCTGCATCAAAGTCGACTACCTCCATTGCTGCCTCCTGGAAGAAACCTTACATCAGCTTGAAGCCATTCATTTCTCCACCAAAGGTAAGTAGATTAAAGTAAGAAAGAAAGCTTTGAGAAAAACAATTAAAACCAGACAGAGTAGATGAGCTCCAGGTCGGAGCCTGCACACAGCTTTGCTACCTTTCTGCCATCTGGGAACAGTGTGCCAATCTAGCATCGTTAAAATGCCAGTATAAGAATCTATATTGCATCATGATAATTTTCTGGGTTTCTGTGGTTTCTCTTTTTTTAAGATGGTGCTTTAATAATTGCAACCTTGTAGTAGCATGTTTCTGCCTATTGGTGGCAGGCACACCAAAAACGGAATGATGACATGATGTGGGCTTTTTTATTTTTGTGATGATTCAGAAAAAAGTGATGGAATTAACCAAGATCTGGAGACAGATAACTACTTTTCGAATAGTGTTTTGAGTTTTTTTTTCTTGGAGCACTTTGGAATTATCTTTTCAGGACCGTTCAAAACTATCTTAAAAAAAAATCAGGCGAGCAGCCTCTCGTGATCCCTCGTTTTAAAAGTGAGAAAAGAAGAATACTCTGTGCTTCAGTCCAAATTTGTAGTCTTTAGCTCTGTTTACATTTATTAGTTTCCCTATGGACTCAGGTAGAATGATGAATAACTATTAGGACAAAGGACTTACAACAACTACTTGATGACCATCAACTTTCCAATCTTGAGAATCCATATACTGCCACAATTAACGTTTAGTCTATGCCTACTGTCACCATTTTCTAATGACCATGTTCTGTCACAATGATGGCATTTTGTAAGTTATTATAAATGTTAAACTACATTACATAAACCACAAATAGTTAGGTTCTTCACAAGCCTGAAATTTATTTACTGTTTTCAAACCTGTAATATAACAAAACTACACACTCTGGGTTCTGTACTCATTGATGTTCCAACACATAACCAAAAAACTAACTAACACTAACTTCAAATAAAAGAGTTTGACTGAAGGCCATGTAGCAGCACGTCTCAAATCGTGATATCATATATCTTAAAGGTACAGTCCCGGTGTGATTTGGAATCTATGCCATAATACAACTGGTCTCTCACCAACTCTCCAGCTGGCAGACAAGCACAGATACAGACACTGCCCTTACCTCAGAAACCAGTGTGACGCTATGATGTGCACATGGTGAGTCACTGATAATGAATGGGTTACAGCCAAGCTAGGGAATACTTATATGTCAGTCCACTAGAAGGCAAGTTCAGAAATAAGGTGCAGAACCTTGATGACGCATCTAAGGTAGGGGCAGTGCTCATACATGTACTGTCGGCTTGGATTGTGACATTAATTGACAATATTTTTCATCATTCTTCCTTCTTTCCTGTTGAAGTTGGCCAAGATACAATATTAGGTATCTGAAACAATAAAAGAGGAAGGGGAATGTTGAGGGACATAGAATATAGAACTCTATAGCACAGGAACAGACCCTTCAGCCCATTATGTCTGTGTGCTCATGATGCTATTCTAAATAAATCCCATCTGCCTGCACATAGTCAGTCTCCATCTGTTCCCTGCCTGTTCAGGTGTCTGTCTAAATGTCTCTCAAACACGACTATCATATCTGCTTTCACCATCCCCCCTGTCAGCACGTTCCAAGCACCCACTACCCTCTTTGTAAAAGCTTGCCCCCTTTCACCTTAAACTTATGCCCTCTATTATTTGATGTTTCTATCCAGGAAAAAGAGATTCTGACTACCCACCCTACTCATACCCCACCCCCTCCCCATATAATGTAGGTTTAGCTGGAAAAGCAAGCAGACAGTACCTTATCATACCATCTTCAGCTTTCAATTCGTGGGAAATACAGTGGTGAGAATGAATAAGGAATTCACAAATAGCAACAAAAAAATTGTAATTAAATTATATCTTTAAACAGAACAAAAAATTTATTTTTCCTTACAGGAACTTAAATGTAATTTGTAAAAAGCTACACAAGGCAGCATTAGTGTACATGGCCAAAGACTAATTGGAGGCGTTACTTTTAAAGAAGATTGCAAGGTTCCCAACCTAGAATCTGAAATCTATAGATTCCCTCCAGCCACATTAGATGTAATTAGCAAACATCTAGGATCAAGACTAACAGCATTTCATTGTGCGTCAATCAACTTCTTAATCTCCTTACTATCTAGGATATCACAGGAGTACATTTTTTTAAATTACAGAATCAGTTCTCCAAAATATATGGTCACAACTGAAATAACAAGGAATACAGAATGATGGAAAATAATTGGGAAAATGGCAGGTGAATTGAATAGAAATTAGATTAGATTAGATTAGATTAGATTACAGTGTGGAAACAGGCCCTTCGGCCCAACAAGTCCACACCGACCCGCCGAAGCGAAACCCACCCATACATTTACCCCTTACCTAATACTACGGGCAATTTAGTATGGCCAATTCACCTGACCCTGCACATCTTTGGACTGTGGGAGGAATCCGGAGCACCCGGAGGAAACCCACGCAGACACGGGGAGAACGTGCAAACTCCACACAGTCAGTCGCCTGAGGCAGGAATTGAACCCGGGTCTCTGGCGCTGTGAGGCAGCAGTGCTAACCACTGTGCTACCGTGCCGCCGGAGCACCCGGAGGAAACCCACACAGACACGGGGAGAACGTGCAAACTCCACACCGTCAGTCGCCTGAGGCGGGAATTGAACCCGGGTCTCTGGCGCTGTGAGGCAGCAATGCTAACCACTGTGCCACCGTGCCACCCCAGAATAGATATTTTGAAGCTGTTTTCACTGTAGAGAATACAAATGTTTGCGCTGTAGAGAATACAAACAATAATTGCAAATCAAGAAACGAAGGGAGAAAGGAATCTAAAACAATTTCAGTCACCCCGGAAAGAACATGAAGAAAATTACTAAAATGAAAAGCCAGCAAGTCCCCAGGACATGATGGACTCCATCCTCAGGTTTTGAAACATGTGCATTGGCTTTAACTTTCCAAAATTCCCTTAATGTTGGTCTCATCAGCCTGGGCAATAGTGACTCCTCTGTTCAAAGAAAGGGGGAAGAGCAAAAATCAGAAAACCACGGGACTGTTACCATAATATCTGACATACAGAAAATGCCATACTTTTTATTAAGAAAGATATAACAGGAAATTAAGAAAATTTCAATACGTCAGGCCACATGGTTTTTCTGAAAGGGAAATCATGTTTAACGAACATAAAAAGTAATGTGGATCAAAAGGAACTTGTGGATATGGTGTATTTAGTTTTCCAGGAAGCATTTAAAAAGGTGCTGCATAAAAGATTATTATGCAAAATTAAGAGCTTATAGTGTAGAGAGCAACATAATAGCATGGATAAAGGTTTGGTTAGCTAACAGGAAACAGAGCATAGACATAAGTGGGCAATTTTCAATTTGCAAAGATGCAATGAGGAGAGTGCTATAGGGATCAGGCCTCAACTATTTACAATTTATATAAATGATTTTTATGAAGGAAGTCTAGAGTGTATGGTTACTGAGTTTTCCGTTGACACAAAGATAGATACAAAGAAAGTTACCAAGAGGAAGTAGAGAGTCTGAAAACATATTTATACATGTTGAGTGGTCAAAATTTGTCCACTGGCAGGAAGAACAGAAATACAGTATATCATTTGAATGTAGAGAGATTGCAGAAATCGGAGGTACAGAGAGATCAGGATGGCTTGGGAAATGAATAATGAAGTTAATATGCTGGTATAGCAACCCAGAAGAAAAAAAAATCAGTGAACCATACTTATGACACATCCTCGACTAGAACAAAATAGAATAGAAATTTATTGTCATACGTATTTTTACAAAAGGTACAATGAAAATATTTGTAAGCGGCCATACAACCTGCCTAAATGAAGTCATAAATAAGAAAAAAAGAATAAAAGTTCATCACAGTTCAATTAACAAGATATGCTGGAAAACTGAGCCAAAACTGCCATTCAGAGCCAGGCCGAGATCGCCACAATGGCCAAAACTGCTCTACCATGCCAAGACCAGACCCCCATGCTGGGACTAGACTGCCACACTGGGACTAGACCTCCACGCTGGGACCAGACTGCTGCACTGGGACTAGACTTCTATGCTGGGACTGGGCCTCCACGCTGAGACTTCTTTGCTGGGACTAGACCTTCACCCTGGGACTAGACCTTGACACTGGGACAAGACCCCCATGCTGGGCCAGTGGAAACCCAGAATCTGCCTCTGAAGCAAGGATGAGACACCACAACAAGATGAATCCTCTGCACCTCAGACCAGACCTTTATGCTGGGCTGCTGGAATACCCAGATACCACTGAAGAAGATCTCACGCTGGGACATGACTGCCGTGCCAGGCCAAGATTGCCATCTTAGGAAAGAGAGTCCTAGTCCTGCTCATCTTAATTTTTCAAATCAACCTCCAGGATGACCATTACATTCATTTTCAAATATTACTGTCCTTATTCAAATTGTTTCTGCCTGTGGAAAGTGAGTTGAAAGGCAAATGAAATCTCGCTTATTGCAAGGAAAATAGAATATAAGAGTAGAGATATTTTGTTAAGTTTCTACAGGATATTGCTCAAACCACATCTGGAGTACAGTGTACAGTTTTGATAATTCGATTAGATTACTTACAGTGTGGAAACAGGCCCTTCGGCCCAACAAGTCCACACCGACCCGCAGAAGCGTAACCCACCCATACCCCTACATTTACCCCCTACCTAACACTATGGGCAATTTAGCGTGGCCAATTCACCTGACCTGCACATCTTTGGACTGTGGGAGGAAACCGGAGCAGCCGGAGGAAACCCACGCAGACACAGGGAGAACGTGCAAACTCCACACAGTCAGTCGCCTGATTCGGGAATTGAACCCGGGTCTCTGGCGCTGTGAGGCAGCAGTGCTAACCATTGTGCCACCGTGCCGCCCACATAAAGGATAAAAATACATCAGAAGCAGTTCAGAGAAGGTTCACTCGAATATTGCCTGGAATTGGATGGGGAATATTTTATGCAGAAAGTATTTGGCCTGTATTCATTGGAGTTTAAAAGAATGAGAGGCGATATTATTGAGACATATAAAGATCCTGAGAGGACTTGACAAGGTGAATGCTGAAAATCATTTTTCCCTTGTGAAAGATAGTATAACTAGAGATCACAGTTTAAAAATAAGCACAGAGATGATTTGTTATTATCTCAGTGTCTTGAGTCTTTGGAATTCTCATCCTCAGACAGTAAGAGGCAGAGACTTTGAATACATTTTAAGGCAAAGGAATACAGATTCTTGACTAATGAGGGAGTCAGATGTTATCAGGGGCACATGGGAGATTAAAGACAAGAGCCAGAATACAGGAAGGAGATAGAGGGCTTGGTGTCATGGTGCAATAATAATAACCTCTCTCTCAATATCAGCAAAACAAAACAACTGATCATTGTCTTCAGGAAGGAAGGAGGAGGGCACACCCTTATCTGCATCAATTGAACTTAGGTAAGAAGGTTGAGTGTCAATTTCCTAGGAGTAATTATAGCCAACAATCTGTCCTGGACCTCCCACATAGATGTGACAATCAGGAAGGCACAACAACGTCTCTTCTTCCACAGGTGGTTGAGGAAATTTGGCACGTTCATAAGAACCCTCACCAACTTTTACAGATGCACCACAGAAAGCATTCTATCTGGGTGCATAATGACCTGGTACATCAACTGCTCTACCCAGGACCATAAAAAACTACAGAAGGTTGTGTGCACAGCCAGACTGTCATGGAAACCAACCTGCCATGCATGGACACCATTTACACTGCTTGTTGCAACGGAAAGTCTGCCAGCATCATCATAGTCCCCTCCCACCCCAGTAATGCTCTCTTCAATCCCCTTCCATTAGGCAGAAGATACAGAATCTTGAACACACACACCAACAGGTTCAAGAACAGCTTCTTCCCTGCTGTTATTAGACTGATGAATGGACCTCATATCATAAAACAGTATTGACCTCCTGCTCAGCCATAACTTGTGTGCCTTAGTCTGTCTAAGCACCTATGGTCTGTTTTACCTTGTTTGCTATGATATGCCTGTACTGCTCACAAAACTAAGTCTTTCACTGTACTTGGGTACATATGACTACAATAAATCAGATCAAATCAAAATTAGCTTTGAACGTATTTAATGGCAGACAAGCTTAAACAGTCTAATTGCCTACTCTAGCTCCTAATTCATATGCTCCTACATTCACATGTCCCTTTAAAATGTTGACAAGGTGTGAAATACTAACATTAATGACCTTGCATGGTGAGATGATATCTATTTGTAATGGCCACTGACATAGCTAATAATTAAACATTTTTTTATCAGTCACAAAAACAGAAATTGCTGGACAAACTCAGCAGGCCTGCAATATCTGTGGAGAGAAACAGAGTTAATGATTTGAATCCTGCGAGTCTCATCCTGCAATTTCTGTTTTTGTTTTAAATTTCCAGGATTCCAGTTCTTTGTTTTATCTTTGTCAGTAATTTGATAGTGAGACAAACACTTTCTTGCAACATATTAATGTTGGTTAACTATATTTATTAATTAACAACCATACCACCAATTATAAATTTTAAATATGTGCAAAGAAATTGAATTTGACCAGCCAGCAATAATTCCTCTTTATTGGACATCACAAAACAAGCAATGCATCTCAGCTGATAAGCTTATAACCTGGACCAGCAGAACACTTCTGTTAGAAGCTCAAGGGTCATTAAATGTAACATTCCGTAAATAAGTGGCTAAGAAGCTTTTCTTTAGAAAAAAGCTAACCAGCACTTCTGAATACTGCATGAAACAACAAAGATTCTGTGTCCATGGTCCAGGCTTTGGACACTACTCCAGTTGTCAAGAATTTAACACTATTCCAAGTCTGGGATTAATGTGCACGAGACAGCCCCTGCTGTCGCAGTCTGTATGGATCACAAAGGATTTCCCACCATGTGTTTCAGGGTTGCTACTCTGCATAATATGCTATGACCTTGGTAAAAGACCTTGAAACTGTTTCTGTGAGACTGTTAAAATGTTTGCAGCTTTTGTGTTCATATGTAATTACGATTGTTAATGGTTTATGTTATGCTAAAAATAATGTTCGAGAAGATATCTCACTTGGGCATGCTTGTTCAAAGGTCCAGTTACTAGGAAACAAAATGCTATGTGTAATATTGGAGGAGAAAGGTTTGTTTCATTATTATGCCTGCTCCATCAGTGAGTTTCCTGACTATGTGAAAGATATACCTTAGTGAGTATCTGACAATGCACCTTAAACTCTCAGCAACAAATGGAAACAAAATGTTTAAACATGGGCACATTTATTCATTAACTATGAAAGAACCAACAAGGCTGGAAACACCAGGGAACTACATGAAAAGAAACAACTACATTTCAGCAGCAGTTTCAGTGACTTCTCGACAAGCTAAACTCTTGTACAGTATTAAACGCTGCTGCGTTTAATAACCAGCTAATCTATTTCATTGAAGTTGATTGTGGAATAAATATTAGTCTAGACACAGAGGGATACTTCTGTTTTGGTTTGAAATCATGCCATTTAAGTTTTGATGTCCATCAAGATGACAGACTGGCCAATGATTTAACATGCCAGTTGAAAGATCACTCCTCCTGGTGCAGCACTCCTACAGCGCTGTGTTGGGAGTCAACATAGATTATGGGCTCAAGTTTCTAGACTGGGACTAAAATCCATGATCTTCTAGGAGAAAGTGAGGACTGCAGTTGCTGGAGATCAGAGTTGAAAATGTGTTGCTGGAAAAGGAATAAGCCCCTCCTGAAGAAGGGCTCATGCTCGAAACGTCGATTCTCCTGCTCCTTGGATGCTGCCTGACCTGCTGCGCTTTTCCAGCAACACATTTTCAGCTAAAATCCATGATCTCCTCACTTAAAAAATTTCCTCTCACTGAATGACAGATGGCATATTGTTAATAACCAGGGCAATGTACCAAGAACACTGGCAGCTTGGGATAGCAGTGGGGGTCAGATGCTACAAACACTTAGTGAGATCAGTGCCTTAGCATTACAAAAACATACAGAACTGGCATTAAGACACCAAAATTATATATTCCAGAGGCAATTAATGAATGATATAATGTACTTCAGACAGTTATGTTCAGTAGTCTAACTCCCTCCAACTTGCTGTTTCCCTCTCCCAACTCCCTCACTCCTCCTTATTACTTCCCATTCCTGATCCCCTCAGTCCAATTCACTTAACATTTTTTCTTCCAAGTTCCTTTGCTCCCTCCACTCACCAGTCCTTCTCCACCTTGCTTGCTCATTCCCACTCACCATCTCTCACAAGCTCTTATTGAAAATGGTAGCTAACAGGAGGGAGCGAGGGGATGAGGAAAGGGAACATGCACAGAGCCATTGCATTTGTTTAAAAAAAATTGAATATGCACACATGCAATATAGTTCTTGGAGCACGTCCAGTAACAGTGATTAAAACGAAAATCGAGGCAACACACTTCATGTAAGTTCCATTGTTTAGAAACCATGCTAAAATTAAAATGTGCTTTTAGAACGTGCTTTAAATGGGCAATATTCATACTATATCATCTTACAGACTTGCTTGCTAACATCCGAAAGCCTAATAAATAATGCACGAAGACTTCATGGTATCATTCGGACAGATTATCTATTTGTGCTAGGTATTGAATTCTGGTGATGAGATCATGGTGTTGAAGATGGAAAGGTGTATTCTTCCCAATTGAGAAATTCCTAGTTATTTACCCTTATTGTATTTGAGCTCTCATACCCTATACAGTTTCCATACTAAATCTGTTCAAACAGATATAAAAAATTCCATGACCACTGCAAGAGAATAGGAATGACAGTCAATTTGAAAATAACCTAGTAGGAATTTTCAACTGGAAAATGCCATGGACTTGTCTTCCAATTTCTGTCGTTCTCTTGCCTTCATGATCCATTTCGAATTCTTCCTCTCCTCAACTTTCCAGTCTCCATTTCTGGCGTTAAGTTATTACGTTCAGTACAAGCTCAATCACTCTCACACCTTTCTCTCGGATAAAGTTCGGACAGTTGTGCAGACTTGATGGGTCAAATAGCCTCTTTCCACACTGAGGGGAGTCTTTGATCTTCCAACATCACAATTAAGGGAGCCCATGACCATAACTATTCTATTTCCAGAACCAGTAACTCAGGTTTCCCTTCCTTAAGGACTCGAAGCAATTATTTCCCCTTTAATACCCGGGTCCAATCCTCTTTCACCACTTGCACCCATCCACCTTTCCATGCAAGACATAGAGATTTACTTCACATATAAAAACCCTTCAGTCCATTGAATCTAGACCAATCAAAAACAACCACCTAACTATTCTAAATCAATTTTCCAGCACTTTGAGATATAAAAGATACATATAAAAAAAGTGCTTTTCCCTTCTCACCATCTAAGACCCTAAGCTTCCTTCCATATAAAACAGAGAATTACTTTTGCTTCTTTCAGTTTTGTATAGTGTATACACTGCTTAAGATGTGGTTTCCTAACCACATGGCCGAATAAGCAATGGACAGGGTAATTGCTATTTGGAACTTCACTCAGCAAATTTGTCTCCGAGTTTCCAGTTTTTATTTTAATTCTCCATCTTGATCCCAGTCTAATCTTTCTGATCATGAGCTTCTGCGATCTTCCAGCTAAACTCAATACAAACTCAAGGAACAGGACCTCACTTTTCAAGTGGAGACCTTATAGCCTTCAGGACTCAGCACTGAATTCAACAAATATCAGTTGTGAACATTTTGTGTCATTCTCTTGCTTTTGTTTTGCCTCATTTTTTTCTGATTCCTTTGCTTCTGCTTAACAGTTTTACTTAGGCCATCGCCATGGCACCTTAACCTAGGCTTGTCATTTAATCAATCCTGCCAACCAACTGACTCTTTCTTTTGTTTCTTCCCACCCCTACCCTTCATCTTTCACTTGCTCAAAATCAGTATAAGGTGCACAGTCAAATGACTATGTCTGAATGAGAAACAGACAGAGCGTGAAATGGTAATTTGATTCATGCGGGAATTCGGTGTGCAGAGGGAAAGTGATGTTTCATCTTCTATCTTCTATCTTCTTTATGACCCTACCTTTCCCCTCCACCCCACCACAGTCAGTTTGAGCATTTTTCTTTCACTAAGTTGGGAAAGTGCAAGTTCTTATACTAGCTATTTCACTAAATAAATAAATACATTTGCTAAGAAATGGCAGGGGTTATGACATTTCTTAATTCCAAAATATGGCAATTGAATGCATTGTAGTCCCAGAAAACCACATCTGCAGGAAGTGTGTGCAGCTTGTAATACTTTAGTTCAAATGTGATGAGCTGGACTCTGAAGTACAAATAGTGCAAGACATCAGGGAGGGGAACAGTTATGCAGACACTCATTTGAGATAAGGTAGAACTTTAGAGTTGGTTAGGAACGTGAGAATCAGACAGGTACGGGAACCAGCAAGTGATAGAGGAGACTGATCTTGGCTCTAATCTTGGCCATTGGGTAAATATGCTAGGTACCTCCCTCAAGAAGGAGTTAGAATGCAAGGAAGATGAGCAAACTGACCATGACGCCATGTGAAAGATGTTATTCTACCGTGGGAAAATGAAAAGGAATGAAGCAATGATAGTGGACAGACTTGTCAGGGTAACAGATACTCTTCTTTTCAGTGATGACTGGGAGGTCTAAATGTTGTGGTAACTGCTCCTATACCAATCTTGGGGGAAATCTCCTTGTCCTGGAGAAGAACTGGGATGAGACAGAAGGAGGAACACCCAGTTTCTGTGGTAGGTTTGGGAACCAATGACATAGCAGGACAAATTAGGGATAAAATTAAAATTCAGAACACCAAAAGATGGGTTTGATCTCTGGTTTGTCACCTGAGTATGTGCCAAGTAGCATCAGGCCAAAAAGAGTAGTGAGTTGAACATGTGGCTCAAAGAGCAGTGATAGAATAGAGGATTTTGATTCATGGGCCGCTGGCACCTGCACTCAGGGAAGAATGAGATATTCCATTGCTGTGGACTTCACCTGAAACATGCAGGGACCAATGTCCTGCCCAATCATATGACTAGGGCTGTGGAGTGGGCAGAAGTTGGGGGTGGAGTGCAATGAGTTCAGGTGAGGGGAGGTTTAGAAATCCAAACTCAAACCTCAAAGAATCAAAACAGTATTGTAACATGAGAATGATAGCCAAGAGAGCTGGATAGAGAATTTAACAAAGATTTTACGTCAATGATTAAGAATTTTGCAGGGAATAGAAATAAAAACATGAAAGTTTCTTTATCTGAACAAATATATTCCAGTAATAACATAAATGAACTAGTAACAATCATAGGGATAAATAATTCTGAACAAGAGCGGGGAATAAATATTTCAGTGTACACAATATTTTGAAGAGACAGGCAGAATGCAAAAGGTTTACATTTCACAGCAGAGAGCGGCGCGAGCTGGGCGGAAGTGAAGTTGGAGCGCAGAGCTAGTCAGGAAGGTAAGTGATTGATATTTGAGTGGGTGTGTTCTAGACCCCAGGCCCTACATAGTAGGGCCTCCCTCCCCTCCTCCTCTAACCTAACTTTAAAGTCCACAGGTAAGCTACTCAGTGTTCTTGTTTTGGAGACGA
>NC_057738.1:596200-632970 GCF_004010195.1 Chiloscyllium plagiosum | reverse complement strand
GACTTGATAGAGCTTTATAAGATGATCAGAGGAATAGGTAGAGTAGACAGTCAGAAACTTTTTCCCCGGGTACAACAGAGTGTTACAAGGGGACATAAATTTAAGGTGAAGGGTGGAAGGTATAGGGGAGATGTCAGGGGTAGGTTCTTTACCCAGAGAGTGGTGGGGGCATGGAATGCGCTGCCTGTGGGAGTGGCAGAATCAGAATCATTGGCGAACTTTAAGTGGCAATTGGATAGGTACATGGATGGGTGCTTAAGCTAGGACAACATCGTGGGGCGAAGGGCCTGTCTGTGCTGTATTGTTCTATGTTCTATGTTCTAAAGCCCCTCTGATCCTCAGTGCTTCCCAGAGTCTTACAGTCCATCAAGTATTCTTGCGTTGCTTGTCCTGCCCAAATATATCACCTCATATTTACGTGGATTGAATTACATTTGTCACTGCTTGTATCCTTGTGAAATCTAAGGCTATCTTCTTCACTATTTACCACCCCGACAAATTTCATAGCATCCGCAAACTTGCAGATCAACCCTCTGACATTCAAGTCATAAGGTCATAGAGTCATAAAGAAAGAGACCCTTCGGTCCAACCCATCCATGCCGACCAGATATCCCAACCCAATCTAGTCCCACTTGTCAGCACTTGGCCCATATCCCCCCAAACCCTCCCTATTCATATACCCATCCAAATGCCATTTAAATGTTGCAATTGTACCAGCCTCCATCACTTCCTCTGGCAGCTCATTCCATGCACGTACCACCCTCTGTGTGAAAAGGTTGCCCTGTAGGTCTCTTTTATATCTTTCCCCTCTCACCCTAAACCTATGTCCTCTAGTTCTGGACTCCCCCACCCCAGGAAAAATACTTTGTCTATTTCTCCTATCTGTGCCCCTCAATTTTGTAGACCTCTATAAGGTCACCCATCAGTCTCCGATGCTCCAGGGAAAACAGCCCCAGCCTGTTCAGCCTCTCCCTGTAGCTCAAATCCTCCAACTCTAGCAACATCCTTGTAAATCTTTTCTGAAGTTTCACATCTTTCTGATAGGAAGGAGACCAGAATTGCATGCAATATTCCAACAGTGGCCTAACCAATGTCCTGTATGGCTGCAACATGACCTCCCAACTCCTGTATAAAAGCAAATTACTGCAGATGCTGAAATCTGAAACCAAAAGAGAAAATGCTGGAAAAACTCAGCAGGTCTGGCAGCATCTGTAAGGAGAGAAAAGAGCTGACGTTTCAAGTCTAACTGACCCTTTGTCAAAGCTGAAAAGCTTAAGAGCTTTGATAAAGGGTCAGTTAGACTTGAAACGTTAGCTCTTTCCTCTCCTTACAGATGCTGCCCAGACCTGCTGAGATTTTCCAGCATTTTCTCTTTTGCTCCCAACTCCTGTACTCAATACTCTGACCAATAAAGGAAAGCATACCAAACTCCTTTTTCACTATCTTAGCTACCTGCAACTCCAATTTCAAGGAGCTATGAACCTGCACTCAAAGGTCTCATAGAACATAGAACATAGAAGAATACAGCGCAGTACAGGCCCTTTGGCCCTCGATGTTGCGCCGATCCAAGCCCACCTAACCTATACTAACCCACTATCCTCCATATACCTATCCAATGCCCGCTTAAATGCCCATAAAGAGGGAGAGTCCACCACTGCTACTGGCAGGGCATTCCATGAACTTACGACTCACTGAGTGAAGAACCTACCCCTACCAATAAAAGCCAGTACGCCATATGCCTTCCTCACCGCACTATTTACTTGGGTGGCAACTTTCAGAGATCTGTGTACATGGACACCAAGATCCCTCTGCTCATCCACACTACCAAGTATCTGACCATTAGCCCAGTACCCCATCTTTTTGTTATTGTTCCCAAAGTGAATCACCTCACACTTAGCTACATTGAATTCCATTTGCCACCTTTCTGCCCAGCTCTGCAGCTTCTCTATATCCTGCTGTAACCTGCCACATCCTTCCTCACTGTCAACAACTCCTCTCTTTGTTCAGCAACACTACCTAGGACTTTACCATTAAGTGTATAAGTCCAGCTAAGATTTGCTTTCCCAAAATGCAGCACCTCGCATTTATCTGTATTAAATTCCATCTGCCACTTCTCAGCCCATTGGCCCATTTGATCAAGATCCTGTTGTAATCTGAGATAGCTTTCTTCGCTGTCCACTACACCTCCAATTTTGGTGTCATCTGCAAGCTTACAACTATACGACATATGCTCACATCCAAATCATTTATACAAATGACAAAAAGTAGTAGACCCAGCACCAATCCTTGTGGCACTCCACTGGTCACAGGCCTCCAATCTGAAAAACAACCACCACCTTCTGTCTTCTTTGAGCCAGTTCTGTATCCAAATGGCTAGTTCTCCCTGTATTTACTGTTGGACTTGCTAACCGGTCTACCATAGGGAAACTTGTCATCTAAATCATTTATATATACCATAACAGCAAGGGCTCCAGCACTGATCCCTGTGGCACCCCACTGTACATCAGAAAAACACCTCAACCATCCTCTGTTTCCCACCACTGAGCCAATTGTGGATCCAATTTGCCAAATTTCCTGGAATTCCATGGGCTCTTATGTTTGTTTTCAGTCTCTCAGGTGGGACCTTTTCCAAAGCCCAGCTGAACTGCAAGTAAGCTCCATCAAAAGTATTTCTATCCTCGATATACCTGGTCACCTCTTTGAAAAAAAATCAGTCAAGTTAATCAGACTTCCCCTTGCCAAAACCATGCTGACTGTGCTTGATTAATCCCTGCCTCTCCAAATGCAGATGAAATCTGGCCCTCGGAATTGCTTCAAATAGTTTTCCAAGGTTAGATTGACTGACCTTAGTTTCCTGGTTTCTCCCTTGGTCCCATCTTGAATAATGGTACCACAGTTACCTTCAGTCCTCCAGCACCTCTCTAGTGGCCGTGGAGAAATTGAACATTCTTGCAAGTGCCCCTGTTATTTCCCCCCTCACCTCACTCAATAACCTGAGATGCAATTCATCCAAACCTGGATATTTATCTAAGTTTAAGCCAATCAGAAATTCCTGCCTGACTTTGCTAATTCTTTCAATTCAATCGCAGAGTTTCTCCCTGATTTCTATGCATATGTTGTCCCTCTTAGAAGTGAACACTGACCCAAAGTATTCACTTTGGCTGTGGTCTTTAATGGGCACATCTCTCTCCTTAGTTATCATTTTACCCTACATGTACCTCTAAACAACTTGGGATTTTCTCTTATTTTACCTGCCATTATCTTTTCAGATCCCCTTTTAGCTCTTCTAATTTGCTAATTAAATACAAAGACAAGAAGTGTCACTGGACCTGAAACACTAACACTGATTTCTCTCTGCAGATGCTGCCAGACTTGCTGAGTTTTTCCAGCAATTTCTGTTTTTGTTTTTGATCCTGATTTCCAGCATTCGCAGGTTTTTCAGTTTTTTGTTAAGATAATTAAGTAAACTGGTTAGATCTGGTTCTTGCAGCCTTTTACTATAAAAGCTGGCTATAGTGCTCCCAGCACACAGTGTGTTTAGCAAGAGTGTGCAGTCGCTGGGAGAGGAGTGTGGGAGTTGAGACAAATGCTGGAGGGAGGCTTTGCTGTGTCTGAAACCTGCCATCTTTGCAAGGCTGCTGGTTAGCTCTAAGAGTGGGCCTGGATAAATACCAGGCTTTGCTGAGGAGGGCGAGCAACAAGGCAAAGGTAAGGCCTCTCTTTTCCCCCAAGTCCACTAGTTGTTGAAGGGACAAAGATAGCAGTCAGTGGAATGGTATGGTCCTCCTGTCAGATGTGGGAAATCAGGAAGCAGTCAACTGTCCCTCGTGACTTTGCCTGCAGGAAGTGTGTCCAACTACAGCTCCTTTCAGATCACGTGGATCGGCTGGAGGGTAATTGGGAAGCACTGAGGAACATATGGGAGGCAGAGACTGTTACAAATAGTAGCTTCAGGGAGGTGGTCACATGACAGGTGACTACCAGGAATGATAGGCAGATAGCGCAGGAGTGGATCTATCCCCTTCTCAAATGAGCATGCCATTCTGGATACTGTTGGGGAGGAGGGGGAAGGGATATCCTCTCGGGGAAAATAGCAGCAGCAGCTGGGTCTCTGGTCCTGTGCCTGGCTCTGTTGTAAAGCAGGGTATGGCAGAGTTCAAGGAAGCAATTGTCAGGTACTCTCTAGAGGGACAGTCATAGGCACTTCTGCGACTGCAAGCGAGACTTCAAGAAGGTGTGTTGTCTCCGTGGTACCAGAGTCAAGGATGTCTTGGAGCAGTTGCAGCAAATACTCAAAGAGGAGCATGAGAATTCGGAGGTTGTTATACACATTGGTACCAACATCACAGGTAGAAAAAAAGAGATGAGATCCTGCAGTGTGAATATGGGGGTTGAGCAGGAGGTTAAAAAGCAGGAACTCACAAGTATAGTAATCTCTGGATTACTCCTAGTGCCATATATTTATGAATGTAGGAACATGTAGGACAGATGAATGCATGATTGAGGAGCTGGGGCAGGGGCCAGGAATTCAGATGTTTAGATCATTGGGTTCTCTGCTGGAGCAAAAGTGACTGATACAAGAGTGACAGGTTGCACCTGAAATGGAGGGGAACCAATCTTGGTGGGGAGATTTGCTCGAGCTACTCAGGAGTGTTTGAGCTAGTCTGGTACTGGGGTGGACTGTAAGCAACAGTGAGATAAGAGAGAAGGCCGAGGCTGGTACAGAAGGTAAAGAGAACAATTTAAATAGACAAAGCAGGCACATCAGAGAATAAGGGAAGACTGATGAATTAAATGGCATTTATTTCAATGCAGGGGGCCTGACAGGTAAGGCATCAGGGCATGGATGGGAACATGGGACGAGGATATCACAGCTGTTGTAGAAACATAGTTGAGGGAGGGTCAGGACTGGCAGCTCAATATTCCAGGTTTTAGATGCTATAAGAACAATAGATGGGGTGGCAAGAGAGGAGAGGGATGGCGTTTTTGATTGGGAAAACATCATGACAGTACTTAGGATGTTCCTGTGGGATCACCTAGTGAAGCTATGTGGGTAGAACTGAGAAATAAGAAGATAGTATTGTACTCCAGGCCTCCAACAATAACTGGGAATTTGAAGAGCAAACATGTAGGGAAATGGCAGATAGCTGTAAGAATATTAGAGTTGCAATAGTAGGGAATTTTAAGATTCCAAACATACACTGGGATAAGGGCTTGGATAGGGAGGAATTTGTTAAGAGTGTTCAAGAAAACATCCTCAATCAATATGTAGACAGCCCTACTAGAGAAGGGGCAAAATCTGACTTCCTCTTGGCAAATAACGTGGAGCAAGTGACCGAGGTCTTATTGGGAGAGCACTATTAGTTTTAAAATGGTTATGGAAAAGGATAGGCCTCATCCACAAGTTAAAGTTGTAAACTGTAGCAATTTTGATGGTATTGAACATGAACTTTTAAATGTTGATCGGGGGAGGCTGTTCACAGGTAAAGGGACAACTGGCAAGTGGGAGGCTTTCAAAAGTGATGTAACAAGAGTTCAGGGACAGCATGTTCCTGTTAGTGTGAAGGACAAGGCTGACAGGAGTGAGGAACACTGAATGACAGTGAGGCTCTGGTCAAGACAGAAGAGGAAGCATATGTCAGATATAGAAAGCTGGGATTGTAGGAGTACACTTAAGAAGGAAATCAGGATGGCAAATAGGGGACATGAGATGGCTTTGGCAAATAAGGCAAAGGAGAATTCAAGAAGTTTCTACCAGTACATTAGGGGGGAAAAAAGTTATTGGGAAGAGAGGGTCCCTTAAAGATCAACAAGGCCATCTTTGTGTGGAACCACAGGAGATGAGTGAGATCCTAAATGAATATTTCATAAGACCATAAGACATAGGAGCGGAAGTAAGGCCATTCAGCCCATCAAGTCCATTCCGCCATTCAATCATGGCTGGTGGGCATTTCAACTCCACTTACCCGCATTCTCCCCGTAGCCCTTAATTCCATGTCAGTATCTACCACAGAAAAACACATAGAAGCTAGAGAACAAGGCAAAATAAATTGTGAAGACCTGAAAAGAGTCCACATTACATAAGAGGGAGGTGCAGGAGGTCTTAAAATCTCTGGGATCTGATCAAGTATATCTCAGGACATTGTGGGAAGCTAAGGGGAAATTGTAGTGCAAGTGGACACATTTCATTGACAGGCACGGGTGAAATGCTGGAAAACTGGAGGGTGGCTAAAGTTGTACCATTATCTAAGAAGGCTGCAAGGAACAGCCAGGGAACTACAGACCAGTGTGCCTGACATCAGTGGTAGGTAAATTGTGGGAGGGGATTCTGAGAGACAGGATGTATGTGCGTTTGGAATAGCAATGGTTAGTCCAAATGGATAGTCAGCATGGCTTGGGAAATCGTGTCTCACAAACTTCATTGAGTTTTTTGAAGAGATGTTATCTACATTGACTTTGACAAGGTTCCAAATGTTAATCTGTTTAGTAAGTTTAGATCATGGACTACAGGGAGAGCTGGCCATCTGGATACAAAATTGGCTTGACGGTAGGAGATAGAGGATAGTGGTTGAGGGTTCTTGTTCAGACTGGAGGCGTGTGACCAGCGGTACACCACAAAGATTGGTGCTGGGTCCACTGTTGTTCATCATTTAGACAAATGATTTGGATGATAATATAGGAGAGATGTTTAGTAAGTTTGTGGGTGAGCCCAAACTTGGTGGTATAGTGGAAAGTGAAGAAGGCCAAAGAATACAATGGCATTGATCAATTGGGCCAGTGGGCCAAGGAATGGCAGACGGCATTTAATTTAGATAAATGCAAGGTGTTGTATTTTGGTAACACAAACCAGACAGACCTACACAGACAATGGTGGGGCCTGGAGTTATGGTGTTGAACAGAGTGACCTAGGGGTACAGGTACATTGTTCCTTGAAAGTGGAGTCACAGATAGACAGGGTGGTGAAGGTGGTGTTTGGCACGTTTGCCTTCATCAGTCAGAGCACTGAGTACAGGGGCTTGAATGTTATGTTATGGCCATACAGATCATTGAATCATAGAATCCCTACAGTATGGAAACAGGCCAATTGGCCCAAGTCCACACTGACACTCTGAAAGGTAACCCACCCAGACCCATTTCCCTACCCTCATAGTCTACATTTACCCCTAACCTACACATCCCTGGATACTATGGGCAATTTAGCATGGCCAATTCACCTAACCTGCACATCTTTGGATTATGAGACGAAACCAGAGCACCCAGAGGAAACCCACGCAGACACAGGGAGAATGTGCAAACTCATCACAGACAGACAGTCGCCCGAGGCTGGAATCAAACCTGGGTCCCTGGTACTGTGAGACAGCAGTGCTAACCATTGAGCCACTATGCCACCCATTTGGGGTATTGCATACAATTCTGGTTGTCCTATTGTAGGAAGGATATTATTCAACCGGAAAGGGTGCAAAAAAGATTTACAAGGATGTCACAGAGAGGCTGGATAGACTGGGATTTTTCCCTTTTGGTATCAGAGGATAAGGGAAGGTTATAGAATCATGAGGAGTATAGATAAGATGACTAGCCAAGATCTTTTCTCCAGGCTAGAGGAATCCTAAACTGGATGGCATAGATTAAAGGTTTCTCTTACACTAATGTTGTATATACCTTCGTATTCGGGGTTCACGGGATTTGATGGTCACATTTGTTTTGGAACATGTTGGCTCTGTACTCTACATGTTTCCTTAATTGAACGCATCCCACTGTTTGAAGACAGATTTACCTATAAGTATCTGCTCCCAATCCCCTCTGGTCAAATCAGATCTGATCTGATCTGATCAGCCTTTCCCAGGTTTGAAATTTTGATTTCAAGCCCATCTTTGTGTTTTTCCATAACAATCATATATCTAACAATCTGCAAAATGCTCCTTCACTGATATTTCAACCACCTTCTCAGCTTTGTTACCTAAAATTAAGTCCAGGACCATGTCATCTAGCATGGGGCCTTCTATGTACTCATTTAAAAAGCTTCCGTGGAACCTTGTTAAGAATTCTGCTCCTTCAAAACCTTTCACACTATGTCAACTACAGTTAATATTGGGGGAAGGTAAAATTCCCCTCCTTTCACTTACTTTTAAACTTGCCTGTAATTTGCTGACATATAAACTCTTATATTTCTCTTACAGTGTTTGGAGCCATTCCTACTCTCCCAGCAATATGATTGCTCCTTTTTGCGCTTTCAGTTTGACCCTGAGCTGCCACTGCTGTTTACTGCTCTATTAGACTATCAAAATTGCCACACCTCTTCCACATTACCTCCTTCTCTGTCTCACCTGAAGATCCTGTACCCTGAAATGTTAAGCTGCTAAGCCTGCACCTCTCTCAACTGGGTCTCATTGACAGCAATGACATGTTACCCCCATGTTTTGATTTGTGCCCTCTGCCTTGATCAGCAGACTCCTAGCATTGAAACAATTATCATCCAACAGCTGCTAAAGTCCCTTGAGCCTTAACTGGGACAGGGTCCAAGCCTTCCAGATTTGCTCGTTGTCTCTTCTAATTTTGTCTATTCTATTCTCTCTGGAAAAGTTAGTTTAAACCCTCCTAACCACAATAGCAAAACTCCAAATACAAGAATTCTAGTCCCATTCAAGTTAGCGTTCAACCTGCCCACCCTGTCCAAGTCCCTCCACCCGGAAGGTTGTCCCAATGTCTCGGAAATGTAAAGCTCCCCCTTCTGTACCGTCACTCCATCCAACATTCATCTGGGTTAACCTCCAATTTGTATACTCACTCAAACATGGCATCAAATGTTATCCAGAGATTACTACCTGTGAGGTCATGTCTTTTAATTGACTTTCTAGCTCCCTAAATTCTGCTTGTGCGACATCATCCTTCTTTCTACCTATGTCATCGGTACCAATATGTACCATGATCTCTGTCTATTTGTACTCATCCTTCAGTATATGCTGCAGCCCTTCAGTGACATTAATGTCCCTGGCACTAGGAAGGCTCTCTTGCAGCTGCAGAAATGCCTGTCTGTTACCAATACCACCACTATAGCCCTGCCATTCGGTTCTTCTCCTTTTGTGCAGCAGACCCACCCATGGTACCCAGAAGTTTGCTGTCATTGCTTTCCCCTGCATAGTCATCTCTGCCAACTGTAGCCAAAATGATATATCTGTTAGAAAGCAGATGCTAACAGATGACTCCTGCACTGCGTGCCTTCCTCTATCCTGCTTGCTCATCCATGCTCCTTCTGCCTGTTCAGTCTGCGCCAGCAGCATGACCCCTCACTGAACATGTGAGCCATGACTTGCTCATGGACACTGTTCCTGCATATGTGGTCACCAGGGACAACTGAAGTTTCCATGATTTGCCGCATAGCACAGAAGGAGCATATCATCGCTCTGAGCTCTCCTGCCATTACTTCTTTTAAGCCCCTCAGTAACTGTATTTTCAAAAAAATATATAATTATGCTTATGGTTGAATACAGTTAACTTACTTTCCTTACTCTAACTGTAGTTCCCTTACCCTACTTTGCTTACTTATATTCCTTTATTATCTTGCCCTGACAGTCACTTATTCCTGTTATTTCTCGTTTAATCCCTTCGTCCAAAAATACAAACTTTTAAAAATCATAAACCCATTCACACATACTTTGCTGTGATATTACTGTTTTGATTTCTTTGCCCAATCAGCAGAGCCCTGAAGCTGCAGCTGTTAAACTAGGACTCCCTTCTCTCTGCTTTGTTGAGTTTGAATACAGCCTTTTAAACTATAAACAACAAAAAGGACCTTACACACACCACAAACAAAAAAAACCTAAAAGCACCTTTTCCCCTGTGCACTATATTTTAATAATACACGTTCATTCAAGCTGTACCTCACTTTGGATGCGCCTTCATCCATTTGTTTGTGCAAAGTTAATTGATCCATTCTGAATTGCAGATCTAATTTGTTAAATTTCCTTGCATCCCATTGGCTCTTTCCGTTGCTCCCAGTCTCCCATCTAAGACCTTATAAGAAGCCTTGCAGAACTCCCAGTAAACGATATCAATCCTCATCTACACACCTGGTCACCTTTTCAAATGGTTTAATGAAGTTGGACAGACACAACCTTCCTTTAACAATACCATGCTGACTGTTCTTGATTAATCCCTGTCTCTCTGAATGTAGATTTCAATCCCTCAGAAGTGCTTCTAATACTTTTCTCACTGTTGAAAATGTCAATCAATTCTATCAAACCACTAAGAATAAGTCAATAAAATAAATCAGAATGAACCACTTGAATCGAGGCTAAAAGGATTTTAATGTGCATTGATGAACTATGTATTGCTTTAACTTGCAACCTAAGCATATCTTGATCAGACAACTCAAATTGTAAGGGGCAGGATTTGGGAAAAGGGTAAGGGATTTGGGTAAAAAAACTTTTTGACTCAGTGGAAGATGAGAATCTGGATTGCACTGCCTTGGAAGGTAGTGGAGGCTGGAAACCTTACAACCTGTAAAAATAAATTGGATGAACACTTCAAACATCAAACATCAAGGATATGGGACAAGTACACATTTAGAAGTCTGCAGTGAGTAACTTAACTCCTCACTAGCCAAAGTTTTTCTGCACTTGCAAAATGCAAGTCAGGAATGTGATGGCATACTCTCCCTTTGATAAGACAAATACAGCTCCAATAATAACCGAGAAGCTTCATACCATTGAGCACAAAGCAACCCACTTGACTGAAACTCCGTTCACCACTTTGGACATTCTCTTCTGTCACCAGTGCCACAGATTAGAAGCTATGAGTACAATCTATGAGATGCAGTGCAACAACTCATGAAGACTCTTTTTGCAGTACCTTCCAAACCCATGAATTCTAACACATAAAAAGGACAAGGGAAACAGGGCATAGAAATACCACTGCCTGCAAGAACCCCTTCAAGCCACACGCCACCCTTAAAAATATATCACTGTCCTTTCATTGGCACTGAGCCAAAATCCCAGAAATCCCCACTCTACCACAAGGTCAGAAACAGATCAAAAAGATGGCTCAACACTGCTTTCTCAAAGTGAGCAATAAGAATTAACTTTGCCAATCTCCCATAAATGAAAGAAAAGTAGTGTTCTAACCAACCTTCAACCAAAGCATATTACATAAAAAAAGGATGTATTGTACAACGAAAGACTGATGTCCGTGGCAGTATTTATGCTCAATTTGAGAATAAACATCCTGATTAACCTCTCACTGCCCATTATCCCATTCTCCATCAAACCTGAAAGCGTTCAGAAAAGATTTACAAGGATGTTGCCAGGGTTGGAGGATTTGAGCTATAGGAAGAGGCCGAATAGGCTGGGCCTGTTTTCCCTAGAGTGTTGGAGGCTGAGGGGTGACCTTATAGAGATTTATAAAGTTGGGAGAGCATTGATAGGGAAAATAGACAAGGTCTTTTCCCAGGGTTTGGGGGCGGGGGCAGCGGGAGGTTAGGGAGGGGGAGTCCAGAACTAGAGGGCATAGGTTTTTCACGTAGAGGATGGTACGTGTATGGAATGAGCTGCCAGAGGAAGGAGGCTGGTACAATTACAACATTTAAAATGCATCTGGATGTATATATGAATAGGAAGGGTTTAGAGGGATATGGACCAAGTGCTGGCAAATGGGACTAGATTAGGTTAGGATATCTGGTCGGCATGGACGAGTTGAACTGAAGGGTCTGTTTCTGCACTATACATGTCTATGACTCTATGTGTTTCTCTAGCTTCTCCTTAAAGGTATGTATGCTGTTTGCAGCCACTCCATGTGGTAATGTGCTACAATAGTCACCAAGAATGCCTCTAGTTATGCACTTCCCAACAAAAGGAATCACTGTCTCTGTATTCATTGCAGCAAAATCATCCTTAGTTTTTAAGACGTCTATTAAGTCATCAGCCTTCATTTTTTCTTTAATATGGCAAACAGAGCTCCAAGTTCAATACAGGCTTACTTCTGCTTCTTTACTTTCAACCACAAGTATTTTGAATCAACTTGTTCGGAGTTGAACACAGACCTTCTAGCCCAGAAGCAGGGCTTTTACCACTGTACCACATGTTTTTGACTGCAGCCTTGTAGAAATGAGGCATATTACTTTTATTTTTTTAATAGCCTAGCCAAATTGTGCATCAACTTTCAATGATTGGCACATTTGTACTCAGATCCCTTTGTTTGTCTACCTCACTTAGACATACAATTTAAGTAATAAGTAACTTCCCTATTCTTCCTACTAAAATGCTTGACCGCTCATTTATCTTTTTTGAAATTCACTTGCAAATTACTTGTTTGTTCTGAAAGTTTATTAATGTTCCCCTGTAATTTGTTGAGGTCTTACTCAGTATCCACCATATCCCTCATTTTGGTTGCACCCTGAAATTTTGACTTTTTTAATGTTCTAAAGCCCAAAACATTAATTCAAACAGATTAACTAAGTATTTATCTTAATCACTGTTACTTGTCCCATGCTACAACTTGGCTGCTGCATTTGTCAACAATGCTGATGCTTGGCAACCAACAGCAGCAAATTGTCTGCTACTGCACAACAGAGCGCACAGTCTCAGTTTGGATTTTCTACTATTTAGACATACTTTACCAGCGTCAAAAATACTGATTTGCTTTTCAAAAGAATCGTGAGAATAAAAATCCTACAGATTTTGAATTCACTATGAAGCAAGTAGGTTTGGGAGAGCTAGACATTTTTTAAAACAAAAAAATGTCAGACAAAGAATATATCCTATAAAAGGCCACTGAACACGGCATAAAAGTTTCATTGTGTGTTAGTGATGTTCCAAAGCAAGTAGGTTTGGGAGAGCTAGACATTTTTTAAAACAAAAAAATCTGTCAGACAAAGAATATATCCTATAAAAGGCCACTGAACATGGGATAAAAGTTTCATTGTGTGTTAGTGATGTTCCATGCTGCAAGCAAACACAGTGTCTATTGTTAGACTAAGTACCCTCAATTGAACATTGCAAACATACTAAGCAGTAGATTGAATTGTACCTAAACAACAATAACCTGTCAAAAAAAAATCCTTTTTGGATTTAAAAAAAGATAGAAACGTTTAATAATTCTGACTTGTGTGAGGATATGTTCCAGATCTGGAAATATTAGGGCTGGATTTTTGCTACTAAGATAGGTAACTCACAGTTTTTGTTGTGGAGGTTAGTGGGATAGGAATATAGGCTGCAGTCAGACCCACCAACTCCAGAAGTAAAGTGTAACAAACTATGTGGATGAGTGAGAGCTGAGGTAGGCTAGTTGGAAGAACCCTTTGGTTCACTAGAGCATTATCCTCATTGTTTTAAAATATTTCAGGCCCTCTAGCTCTCACCTATCATGCCCTTCTGCCCACATACCTCCCATGTGCTTTCATAATTTCTATGCCAGCTCATTTAATATTTTATAAGACTGCAGTTTTGAAGAGGGATAATGGTTTATTTCACATTCTGTGGCTAGTAGATTGTTTCTTATTAAAAGGCCACTTCGGACATGAATTTTATTATTTTAATAAGGTTTGTTTTGCAAATCGCATGGGCTTGTTTGTTGCAGGTCAGTACTTGACTTTTATGACTACCAGAGAGAGATTCTGTTTGAAATGTGTTTTGGACACAGTTGAGTTCGTCGACATTGAAGGAAATAAGCTTTCCAGCTCAACACTTCTGTTTCTGAAAAGGTGTTCTTATGCTATGTGAAATACTTTATGAGAAGGCTTAAATGGAGCTGTTTTCAGTGATTCCTGAATGACCTAGACCGCGCAGATCCCAGCGATAGTTGGACCTTTCGAGTGACTTGCCTACTCGTCCCAGAATGCCACTCTAACTAGAGCTTGACTTCAAGCACTAACAATTATCAAGCAGAGACTTTTTTTCTCCTCCAAAGTGAAGCTCTGCAGAGAAATCAGTTATTTCTTGTGGGAGTGTGTGTTTTGGGGTGTTTAGCAGGATAGATTTTTTAATTTCAAATAGAGTCATACAACACAGAAAAAGATCCTTCAGCCCAACAAGTCTGCACCTCTCAAAAACCACCACCTAACAATTCTGATTCCATTGCAGCACTTGATCCACGACCTTGTACATTTGGCATTACAAGTGCGCATTTAAATACTTCTTAAATGTTATAAGGGTTTCTGCCACTACCATGCTTGCAGGCAGTGAGTTCCAGATTCTGACCATCCTCAGGATGACATCTCTCTAAACTTTCTGCACTTTAGTTTAAATCCATGCTCACCCCACATCCCCCACCCCCAGTCATTGATCCCTCACTAAGGGGAAAGCTCTCTTCTTGGCTCTCTACCTATGCCCCTCATAATTTTATACATGTCCATCATGTTCCCTCTGAATTTCCTGGGATCTAAGGAAATCTCTCTTCATAACTGAAACAATCCAGCTCAGGCTAACATATCTTCTATGAATGCTCTCCAGTACTGTTACATTCGTGGGCAGAACAGTGGCACAGTGGTTAGCACTGCTGCCTCACAGCGCCAGAGACCTGGGTTCAATTCCTGCCTCAGGCGACTGACTGTGTGGAGTTTGGACATTCTCCCAGTGTCAGCGTGGGTTTACTCCGGGTTTCCTCCCACAGTCCAAAAAAAAATGTGCAGGTCAGATGAATTGGCCATACTAAATTGCCAGTAGTGTTAGGTGCAGGGGTAAATGTAGGGGAATGGGTCTGGGTGGGTTGCGCTTCGGCGGGTCGGTGTGGACTTGTTGGGCCGAAGGGCCTGTTTCCATACTGTAAGTAATCTAATCTAATCTAATTCCTCCTGTAATGTGGAATATATATGCACACGGGAGTCTAGCGATGGCCTAATTAATGTTTTATACAGTTACAGCACAACCTGGCCTGCTCTAAAACGCTATCTTTGGCAATTATAACATAGGCCTCTTAACCACTCCATCCACCTGTCCGAATGCCTTAAAGGATTAGTGTAAATACACCCCAAGATCATTCTGATCATCAGTGCTTCCCAGAGCCCTACTGGACACTAAAATAAGTGGGAAAGTAAGTTGCAATGAACAGATCAGAAATTTGAAAATGGAAATGAATAGGTTAGGTGAATGGGCAAAGTTTAGATGACGAGGCTTAAAGTGGATAATTATGAAATTATCCATTTTGGTTTGGAGGAATAGAAAGGCAACTTGCTACCTAAATGGAGAGAAACTTCAAAGTGCTTTGGTGAAGAGGGATCTGTGTGGTCTCATGCATGAATCACAGATAACTAGTGCGTATGTACTAAGGAAGGAGAATGGAATTTTGGCATTTATTGCTAAAGGAATACAGTATATAAGTAGGGAATTATTGCTACAACTGTACAAGTTATTAGTGAGACCACACCTATATTACTGAGTACAATTTTGGTCCCCTTATTTGAGGAGGGATGCACTGGGGACAATTCAGATGAGGTTCACTAGACTGATTCCAGATACGTACAGCTTCTCTTCTGAAGAGAAATTGAGCAGTTTAGGCCTAGAAGTCTCTGGAGTTTAGAAGAATGAGAGGTGATCTATTTGAGGTGTATAAGATGCTAAAGGGGATTGAAAACTTAGACAGAGTCATGGCTACATGAATGGGAAGGGTTTAGAGGGATAAGGGTCACATGCTGGCAAATGGGACTAGATTAATTTAGGATATCGGGTCAGCATGACAAGCTGGGCAGAGGGGTCTGTTTCCTTGCTGTACAACTCTGAGTCTATGGGGGACAATCTAGAATGATAGATCATAGTTTTTGGGCAAGGGATAGAAGATTTAAAACAGAAATGAAAAGAACTTACTTCTCTGAAAGGGTTGTGAATCTGTAGCACTCACTATCCCAGGGTGCAGTGAATGCTAAGGTATTACAGAAATTTAAGCAAGAGCTAGAATCCTTTTTAACTAGTAACGGGTTGAAAGGATAGGCAGGGTAGGAGGGAAACTGGAACTGAGGCTGAGATGAGATCAGCCTTGGTTATATCAAACAGCAGAGCAGGCTAAAGGAGGTCAATTGTCAAGTCCTGCTCCTAGTACTTATTTTAATGTTCTTCTGTTCATCATGTATTTCTTTGCCTGGTTTGTCCTGCCCAAGTGCATCTCCTCACATTTATCTAGATTGAATTCCACTTGCCACAGATGAGCTCACCTGACCAGACCATCTATATCCTCCTGTAATTCAAGGCTATCCTTCTTATGATATACCAGCTGCCAATTTTTTTATCATCTGCAAACTTACTGATCAACCCTCCTACATTCAAGTCAAAATGATTTATGTTAACAACAAACAACAAACAGATCCCTGTGGGATCCAACTAAACACAGACTTTCAATCAGAAAAACATCCCAACACCCTCTGCTTACATCCACATATTTCAAAAATGTAAATTACCCTTCCTTTTTTTCTGAATGAGTCTTATTTTCATGTTAAATCAATAATTTTGCATTTTTAAATAAATGTGGTTGATGGATCCTTTTAATCTAAACCTAAATATAGAGAAAGTATATAACTGACCATATTGATAACTGGACAAAATATTTAAATTAATATTGTAAGCAGTGGAGTTGTGGGACTAGAGGGAAATTCTCATTATGGTCATAACAGTGTTCTCCCTCACTAATTTCCAATGGATCACCAGATTTGCACTTGTGTGAGTTCTATCCCACCTCCTGATGCTGCACTTTGATATACAGATGCAAATACGACTTCAAGCTTCTGTTTTGCTATTGGCACATTTAACAAGTGTACTCAGAGGGATAAAGGAAGCAGTTAACATTTGGTAGGAATGCTTTAATACATTTTGTAAATGAATGGTTAAAATGTAATGCTTACAAATTTGTAGACTACATATCCTTCCCAATATGTTAAAAAGGCTTATAAATGATGATCAGTGAATAAGCAATTTATGGCCTTTGATATGAATCTTAAAATGAGGTAGATTCATCACTTTCAACATTGAGACAATGGAGCAAACAATGCGAGATTCTACGGTTGGCATAGATGTTAGCAAAACTTTATTGTCTTCGTCATATATACAGTCTACACTAAATTTGGATGACAGCTGTACATTCAGTCTATGACTCAATAAAATTTAAAATCAAGATTGGAATCCAAAAGGCATAAGAATGGATTCTATGTATAAAACACTGACCATGCTGTGGTCAGTATCCCCAAAGTTTATAAGGGACACGTTGTAAGGTCAAGGAATCTTATTTGTCACCAAAACAGCTGGATTTATTTGCTTCACATTGCTTTCAAAATTCTATAGCATATTTAAGATTGGGAAATCAGAAATCTCTCCCCAGTTGAAAATTTCTGAAAAGTAATTTGTCCATAGACTTATAGAGATTTACAGCACAGAAGGAAACCTTTGTACCTACACCAAAGATCTGACTTTTTTTATTCATTCAATGGGATGAGGGTGTCACTGACTGGGCCAACATTTATTACCCATCACTCATTGCCCAGAGGGCAGTTGAGAGTCAACCACATTGCTGTGAGCTTAGAATCACATGTGGGCTAGATCAGGTTAGGGTGGAAGATTTCCTTCCCTAAAGGACATTAGTTAACAGATGAGTTTTTACGACAACTGGCAATGGATTCAAGCTCAGCATTGGACTCTTAATTCCTGAATTTTATTGAATTCAAATCCACCAATTCTCCCGTGTCTATGTGGGTTTCCTTTGGGTGCTCCGGTTTCCTCCCACAATCCAGAGATGCGCAGATTAGATGAATTAGCCATGCTAAATTTCTCACAGTGTTCAGGGATGTGTAGGTTAGGGGTAAATGTAGAGTAATAGGGAAGGGGGAATGGGTTTGGGTGGTGATACTCTTTGGAGGGTCGGTGTGGACTAGTTGGGCTGAGGGGACTGTTTCCACACTGTAGACATTCTATGATTCTAAGATCTGCCATGATGGGATTTGAATCTAGGACTCTGGAACATTACCTGGGTCTCCAGATTACTTGTCCAAGATAGTTCCACTAGGCCATCACCTCACCTAAACTACACTAATCCCATTTTCAAGCTGTTGGCCACTCAAGTGAATTTTATGGGAATTTCTGATTTACTACACTTTCAGGCAGAGTTCCAGACTTGCAACACTCTCTGGGTAAAAAATGTTTTCGTCATCTCTCCTCCTTGCCTCCTACCTTAAATCTATGCACTCTGGTTACTGATCTCTCTACTAATGAATAAAAAAGCCTTCCTTTCACCTTATCTATACCCCACATAATCATATACACATTTATCAGGTCTGCTTTCAGCTTTCACTGCTCCAAGGAAAACAAACCCAAACTTTCTAGTCTACCTTCATGGCTCAGACCTTCTAGTCCAGGCAGAATTGTGGTAATCTCCTCATGTACTTGTCACATTCTTATCAAAAATCCAAAGAACTGCAGATGCCGGAAGTCAGAAACAAAACCAGAAATTGCTAAAAAAAAATTCAGCAAATCTAGCAACATCTATGGACTGAAAGACGAGCTTCAGGTCCAGTGACTGTTTTTCAGACCTGATTGTAACTAGGAAAGGATGATATATGTGTATTCTGCCCGATTAGATTCCCGACAGTATGGAAATAGGCTCTTCGGCCCAACAAGTCCACACCGACCCTCCAAAAAGTTATCCACCCAAACCCATTCCCCATATTTACCCCTGACTAATGCATCTAACGCTATGGGCAATTTAGCATGGCCAATTCACCTAAACTGCACATTTTTGGATTGTGGGAGGAAACTGGAATACCCAGAGGAAACCCACACTGACTCAGGGATAATGTGCAAACTCCACACAGACAGTCAGCTGAGGCTGGAATCAGATCCCTGGCTGTGTGAGGCAGCAGTGCTAACCACTGAGCTACCGTGCTGCCCCAAATTCTTTTTCTTTCTCTCTGGGTTCCGTCTCCACCATCATTAGCTCCTTCTTCCCCACTCCCATCTCCATCTTCAGCATGTATACCAACCTTTTTCCAGCTACAATCAGCTCTGATGGAGGCTCACTGGACCAAAAACATTATTTTTGCTTTCTCTCCACTGATGCTGCCACGCATGCTGAGTTTCTCCAGTAATTTTTGATTTTGTTTCACACCCTTCTTAGAATGTGGTGACCAGAACTGAACACAGTACCTCCAGCTGTGGTCTAACCCATGATCTTTATTTGGTTCCATTGTAACCTTTTACACTTTGCCTCAGTTAATACAGGCAAATGTCCAATATGCCTTCTTAACCATCTTATCTACCTATCCAGTTATATTTGGAGATCTGAGGATATGCAGTACTTTCCAGGGTCCTACTATTCATTGTGTAATCCCTTGCCTGATTAGCCCTCTCAAAATAGATCACCTAACACTCTTTTGGTTGAATTCCAGTTACTGCTGCTCTACCAACCTGAGCAGTCTAGTGATATCTTCCAGCAGTTTATGACTATATACCTCACTTAATTCCCATCCAACTGGTGTGTCATTCACAAACTTCTTGATCATATCCCCTATATTTAAGTCCAAATAAATAAATGTGAGGAAAAACAGCAATGGTCCCAGCACCAAGCCCGATGGAACCCCACTAGAAACAGAGTTCCAGTCACCGAAACATCCCTTCACAATTGCCCTCTGAATCCTACTTCTCAGCCAATTTTGGATTCAATGTCTCACAGTGCCTTGGATCCCATGAGCCCTTCTTTTTTGACCAGTTGCAATGAGAGGCCTTATCAAAAGCCTTGTTAAAGTCCACGTCAATACTCATGGTTACTTCGTCAAAAAGGTCATCAAATTTGTCAAACATCGCCTTCTCTTAACAAATCCATGCCCATTTTAAAAAAATTAATCAGTCCCTTTCCAAGTGCAGATATATTCTGTCCTTCAAAATTATAATAAACCCCACTTCTGAGGTTAGATTGGCTGGCCTATAATTTCCTGGTCTATTCATTCCATCCCTTATTTAATGAATGACTGAATTAGCAGTTTTATAGCTCCATGGCAGCCTGTCTGTGGCCAGAGGAGAACTGAAAATTATTGTCACAGTCTTTGATATCTCCTTCCTTTCTTCCTTCAATATCCTCATCTGGTTCTGCAGATTTATGCATTTTTAAACCTGCCATTACCTCCACTGTCATGTTAATTTCTTCTCATATCATACAATCCTCCACTCTAATGTCCGTACCTGTTCCTGCATCATCCTTTTCTATTGTGAAGACTAATGCAAAGTCTTCATTGAGGATTGTGCCCACATCTTCTGAACCAATACACAGGTTACTTCCATAGTTTCTAATGGACTCTCCTTTTCCACTCGTTATTCTCTTGCACTTTATATATATTTTTAAAAATCACTTTGGGTTTTTCTTTATTCTATCCGCCAATCTTTTTCATGCACTGCCTTAGCTTTCCTAAATTAACTTTTTAAATTTTCACTGCACTTAATATACTCCTGTAGGAATTCTGCCATACTGAGCCCTTAATATCTATCATAAGCTTTTCTCTCTTTCTTAACCCCAACCTTTGTGTTCCTTGGCATCCAGGGCTCACCAGTCTTCACATTTCAAGAACAGAATTGTCCTGTACACTCACAATTTCCTGTTTGAAAGCCTCCTCCTGCTCTGACAAGTAACTGCTCCTAATTCATTTGGGCCAAATCATATATTAGGAAAAAACATCTTCCTCCAGTTTAGAAATTTTATTTCTGGCTCATCATAGAATATAGAAC
Organism: Chiloscyllium plagiosum; assembly: GCF_004010195.1. NCBI lineage: Eukaryota > Metazoa > Chordata > Chondrichthyes > Orectolobiformes > Hemiscylliidae > Chiloscyllium > Chiloscyllium plagiosum. The sequence continues at coordinate 612,289 of NC_057738.1, read as the reverse complement.
ATGGAACATTACAGTGCAGTACAGGCCCGTTCACCCTTGATGTTGCGCCAACCTGTGGAACCTGTGAAGCCCATCTAACCTACACTATTCCATTTTCATCCATATGCCTATCCAATAACCATTTAAATGCCCTTAAAGTTGGAGAGTCTACTACTGTTGTAGGCAGTGTGTTCCACTCCCCACTTACTCTCTGAGTAAAGAAACTACCTCTGACATCTGACTTCTATCTATCACCCCTCAACTTAAAGCTATGTCCCCTTGTGCTAACCATCATCATCCAAGGGAAAAGGCTCTCACTCTCCACCCTATTTAACCTTCTGATTATCTTATATGTCTCAATTAAGTCACCTTTCAACCTTCTCTTTTATGAAAACTGCCTCAATTCCCTCAACTCTCCCTCATACAACCTTCCCTCCATACTAGCCAACATCCTAGTAAATCTCCACTGAATCCTTTCCAAAACTTCCAAATCCTTATCCTTTTCCATAACTGACTTAAATTTAACTTAATTATGGTTACTCATACTATATATTCTATTTGCTTGACTATGTAAAGCAGAATATAAAGACTCAAACCACTTAAAGGTATATTCTGCTTCTGCTTGGAGAGATCACTAGGGCTTAAACTGTATAGATTCTACATTATCTTGCCCTGTAGAAGATGCAGTTTAATATCCTTCAATCTTCTTTTCCTTTTATCTCATCTCTATATATTCTATTTGCTTGGCTATGTAAAGCAGAATATAAAAACTCAAACCACTTAAAGGTATATTCTGCTTCTGGTTGGAGAGATCACTAGGGCTTAAACTGTATAGATTCTACATTATCTTGCCCTGTAGAAGATGCAGTTTAATATCCTTCAATCTTCTTTTCCTTTTATCTCATCTCATTTTACAATTTTGCCTGTTTATACCCTACTCAATGCCTTTATGCCCCTCTGAACTTTAGGAACCAGGAAAATAGAAATTGTTGTATTATTTTTCACTATTCGTAATTTATTTACCATATTTAATCTTTCAACCATAACCATTCTTTTACTGCAGAGATATTGTTTATCTTTCGGTCTGTCAGTCATTGTTTCATTACACGGAAAATTACCAGCAGAAGCTAAACATGAAAGGTAATAACCAGATCTGTACATAAATTGGGTAAGAAAATTAAAGCAAGACATTGATGTAGCTATGAAACTATACACTGACCTCACTTGGAATGCAGTATATATTCCTGGTCGCTACACTTCAGAAGGGCATAGTGGCATTGGGTGAAACACTGAGAAGGGAAAAAGTGTAAAATGATATGAGGTAAAATAAAAAATATTGAAATATCTTAAGCTCCACCTTCTGGAAGGCAAGATAATCCAGAGCCTGAGAAATGCAAGCCGTACTGATCGCTCTGAGCAGAGAACAGATTACTACATTTTAAGTTGTAGGAGTCCTTTTATTCTGCCTTGCATAGCCAAGTAGCGAGAATATATAATACAATCAACTGCTCAATAAAACCTCTGTCTAAGGCTAATAAAGGCAGTTTAGAAGAAAAATTAGCCTAAGACCAGTCTTGTAACGGACTCAGAGTTGCAGGAATTCTGGAGAACAGATCCTCAGATCTACTCAAAAAAATGGATTTTAGAAACTTACTAACAATCAAACTTTCATTGACCAGTTCATTAGTACACTCCTCAAAATAACTTTCAAAATTCCTTTTTGTATATTGCCTGTCAACATCCATTGATTCCTTAAACCCAATCAAGGTCCACGTTATGTAAAAGAAAATTCTTTCAAGTTGTTAATTTGCTCAATAGAAGACTGGAATGCGAAGTTACCAGGAAGAATAGGACCCTCTTCAGGATAATGAAGAAACTGGAACTAGCTCAGTCATTGAAAACGGAAATTTGTCTGGAACAATTGTTACAATTCCAGCTGATGGTACTAGTGAACAAGTCAGAACCCAGAATGAAATCTGGCATTAAAGATCTTTTTTTTGGTTAACATAGTGATCATTCACTGAAAGATATTCACACAAGGCTGCAGAGTTCCTTAAACATCAAAAGAAAATTTTATTATCCAAAGGACACAAACAACAGAAACTAATCAAGTTTTCTACACAAATCAAGTTTTCTACTTCAAGCATTCCCACCTGATGTGTACCTGAAGAAATTCAGATTGGACAGACATCATCTTAGATTACCTGCCAATACCATTTGTTCCAAATCAATACCAATAAGGGTTCGTACCAATAGATGAGACTGCCATTTGGTGTATTATCAGTCTGTGCCATTTTTCAGCAGATGACAGAGAACATTTTGTAAGATCTACCCCAGGTTGCTATTTATCTGGATGGCATGATAGTAACAGAGAAGACCAATAAAGAACACTTAGCAAACTTGGACAATGTAGTGTACAAAATCCCATGCAAGGACTGCACAAAACACTATATAGGACAAACAGGAAGACAGCTAACGATCCGCATCCACGAACATCAACTAGCCACGAAACGACACAACCAGCTATCACTAGTAGCCACACACGCAGACGACAAGCAACATGAATTTGACTGGGACAACACTACCATTATAGGGCAACCGAAACAAAGAACAGCCAGGGAATTTCTAGAAGCATGGCACTCATGCACAAACTCCATCAACAAACACATAGACCTGGACCCAATATACCGGCCACTACAGTGGACAGCTGAAACTGACAACCGGAAGCGGCAGGGACAGGCCACAAATGCCGGAGGAAACACCACAGAAGCGCTTCACAGGAGGCTCCCAAGCACTGAGGATGTCACCTAGGCAGGGGACGAAACGTTTGCAACAAAAACTTCCAGCTCGGCGAACAGAACCACAGAACTTGGACATTGTCCTTAGATGTTTCTTCAAAGTGGCCATACACCCTAAAAGGGAAGAATGTGTGTTCTATGCATCCCAAGTGAAGTACTTTGGCTACAGACCGGGTTTTATATATACATATCTGAGAGCGATCAATGGTGCTCCGGCTCCCAGGTCTGTACTGGAGTTTAAGTCTTTCCTTGGATTGGTGAATTATTACAGAATGTTCATATTTAACCTGACCTCTATCCAGACACTCTTACACCTGCTATTGGAAAAGGGTCAGCTCTGGAAATGGTCTCATTGCCAAGATGTAGTCTTTTGGTAAGTGAAGGAGCAGCTACCATCGTCTAAGGTTTCGGTGCACTGTGATCCCAAGTGAGATCTGATAATGACATGCAATGCCTCCCTGCATGATATCAGGGTACTGTTGATTCACAGATGGCCCGATGGAGGGGAACACTTAACAATAAATGCTTCCCAGATTTTGGTTGATGCAGAGTGCAAAAATGTCCACATAGAGAAGGAAGGTTTGGAAGATGAGAAAGTACCACCAATATCTTTACAGATTTAAATTTGTAATACTTACAGACCATAAGCCCATGCTCGAGCTACTGAAAGGGGACAGGATTTGGAGGTGCTGGTGTTGGACTGGGCTGGACAAAGTTAAAAATCACATAAAACCAGGTTATAGTCCAACAAGTTTATTTGGAGGCACTAGCTGTCAAAGCACTGCTTCTTCATCAGGTGGTTGTCAACCACTGATGATTGTAATGAGGTTATCCAGGGGAATCTCATAGAAAACGTGCTCCCTGATAATGGTTGCTAACCTGGGCCGATCAGGGAGCCCTGGCTCACAGATATAAACAGGAGATATAACTAGGAGATTTAGAATCTCCTCAGTTTAGGGAAGAAAGAAAAACAAAAAAGAAAGATTAGAATCTCCTCAGTTCAGTGGACTCAAAAAGTTAAAAAAAATATATAAACAGGAGATTCTAAGATCCCCTCAGCCCAGGGAAGGGTTTTGAGCTGGCTGGTCAGACCCCATGTATTATGAACATGTAAATAAAGAGTGAGTTGGTGATAGGATACTGATCTCTATGCAATTATGTCATGTTCTAACTTTACTTATTAGTCTACCATGCAGAACCTTGCCAAAAGCTTTACTAAAGCCCTTATTTAAAGACCAAAAGAAAAGTCAAAGGTTCTGATCACTCAGAGTCAAGTGTCAAGTACTATGCACATGTCAATAAAGGGTGACTTGGTGACAGAACACCAGCCTCTGTGCAAGTTAATACACCTCCAAGGTCATCTCCATCTTGAAGCATCCTCATGGTCTCAGGGTTGCCTCAGCAAGGCCATCTTTCCCATTAAGGTTGTTGAAGCTATAGAATTGCCAGCACTGTAACTGGGACAGCAGTCCAGGAAATTGCCCACCATCCTTTATAGGTCAGAAAATCTAAAAATGGCTAAACCCCTCCCCATTCTGAACAAAGTTCACTGAACTCAGAACATTAATTCTGATTTTCCTCCATAAATGCTGCCAGACCTGCTGAGCTTTTCCAGCAATTTCTGTTTAGGTTTCTGATTTCCAGCAACTGCAGTTCTTTCGGTTTTTACCCAATAATAACAGTCCTTTAGGACTTGACCAGCTCGATTTGTAGTGCAGTTGCCGAGCCACTCTTGATGGTGGACATTGAAATTCCCCACCCAGAGTCCATTTTGTGTCCTTGCCATCCTCAGTTCAACCTGTAGGAGTACTGATGCATCAGGCAAAGAAGGAGAATATGGGGTAATCAGCTGAAGGTTTCCTAGCCCGTGTACAACATGAAGCACTGAGAATAGAATCATATAATCACGGAATTTCTATAGTTGAGAATTCTGCCCATCAAGTCTGCAGTAACCTTCCATAAGCCATCCCATCCAGGCCCACTCCACCACCCGATCTCTATAACATCACATAGGGTTTTTACCATGCCTAGCCCACCTAATCTATATGATGATACTAACTCTTCAAGATATATATTTTGTTTTTTTTTCCCTAAAATTAAGAAAGGTTGAGACAGAGGTGACCAACAATCTGCTTATAGCCAATACAGCAAACAGCTTGTGAGGGCTTTATAATTTGAAACAATAAAAGCAACCTGAATCAAGCTCCCAGAGAACCAGGATTTTTAGTTTTAGCTTTCTGCAGTTGCTGGGGTCTTGAAGCTGGAAGTGGAAGCTCTTATTCCCCTCTCTGTTACAGCTGAAAGCTGGGTTTCTCTTCCTGCTACTAGAATTGCATTTGAAACTATTTATTTTACTGAATTTGCATTTGCCTATTCTTTTATTTTATTTTGTCTGTATTTTAACTGTCATGTAAAAATAAAGTGAGTGTTACTTAAAGTTGATAGTTTGACTTACCGAATTGTATATGGAAAGCAACACCTTGCATTTACCTTTAAAATAAGAAAAATGTAAGGTCTAGACCATCTTCTTAATATATTTTGAGAGATTTGGGTCTGGTCCTTAACATCTAAACACTACAGGGCAATTTTTAGCTTGGCCAATCCATCTAACCTTTGGACTGGGGGATGAAACTAGAGAACCCAGAGTAAACTTGTGCAGCCACAGACAGAACACACAAACCTGACACAGTCATCCAAGCTGGGATCGAACCTGAGTCCCTGATGCAGTGAGGCAGCAGTCTAACCACTGTGTCACTGTGCCACCCTTCATGGGGTCCAGAGTCAGAGTCAATGCTGATGATCCCAGGGAAACTCCCTCCTGACTGTATACAGCTGTGCCAACATCTCTGCTGGGTCCTGCTGGTGGGACAGGACATTTCCAGGGATAGTCTGTGAGATTATGATGCAATGAATATGTCAGGCTGTTGCTTACCTAGTCTATGATACAACTCTCTTAGTTTTGACACTAGCCCCAGATTCTGGTATGGAAGACTTTGGTGGGTCAACAAGGCTGCTTCTGCCATTGTCTTTTCCGGTGCCTAGGTCTATGCCAGTTCTGTATGGCTTTATTTCTTTGTTGAAACTTCTTAGCAATTGATACAACTGAGTGGCTTGCTAGGCCATTTCAGTGGGCAATTCAGAGTCAACCACACTGCTGTAGGTATGGGGTCACATGTAGGCCAGAGCAGGTGAAGATGGCAGGTCTCCCTCCCTGAAGGATATTAGTTAGCCAGATGAGTTTTTCTCACAATCAGTAGATTCTTAATTCCTAAATCCTATCATCTTCCAAGGTGGGATTTGAATCAGGGACCCCACAATGTTAGCTGAGTTTATGAATTAATAGTCTAGTGACCACAAGATCATTGCCTCCCATTTTTCCTGACTTATTTCTTTCTTTGGGAGCCCCAACCGGAATGTTTATTTGAAAGTGAACCTTAACAGTGACACAAAAATCATTAGCTGAAAGTAGCTACCTGCTCACCATGTAAGGCAAATACTTTCTATTACCCTGCTGCTGTTGAATCACTGTAATGCAGAGACCAGTTTAGCAACAGTACTTCAAGAGGCCTAAGACTCTACCTAGATAATCAAGATTGGTAAATGCCTGTCTTGTATGACACACCATTAACCTCTCATGCTATTCAATGCACCGCAATACTACAATTTACTTTTCAGCACTTCCTGGAATTCAAGATTCAAGCTTAACATCCAGATACTCTGTCTTACCCTCACAGAGTTAGTAATGTTGCTGGCCTTACACCAAGCTTTGTTGCCTTCCCAGATATCCAGTTGTTGAGGTGTGGCAGGTACATGCAGCATTTGTCATGACCTATGATCAGTAACCCTGGATCACTTCTCATCATATTGAGCACTTACTTGCAATGTGTTTTTTTTTTAAGATGACATATATGCAAAAGAAAACCGTGGATATCAATTCAGTAGCTGTCTGACGAGGAATGAATGCAGAAATTTCACATCTGAAGGTGCCAAGGAAACGTCAAAGGGATAAATGCTGTAATAACTAAACTATAATCTCCAGTATCATGAAAATGATAAGAGAAAAGATAGCAGTCTGGATGTGAGATATGTTCTCTTTCAAAAGTATGTTTAACACCTATCATTCTGTGAGGTTCTCAATACTGGTCTGTGCATGTCAGTGAGTGAAAATGTGTCATTTGGCTGAGGCACTTATATATATTAGCCTAGATTTGAGTGCAAATGTAGTGTGAAAGCTACAGGCAAAGAACCATTCACTTGTCACTTATGCATGTGAGTACTGTAGCTAATTGGCAAGCCAGTTCAAAAGAAACAAAGGACAAAGGAATTTCAGCTGACTATAAAGTCAAGAATCTCGAAATTGAATGTTCATTCATCAACATTCCCACTAGCTATTCTTCATAAACATCCAAAGACTGATGCAAATATCTTTTGATTCACTTCTGATTTCTAATCTGCACATGTGAGTTGCGTTATTATTTCTTTTCACACTTGCAAACTAATAAACTCAATAACTTTCATTAACTTAAGGAAGTCTGGTTAAACTGGCATCTACCCAACAATGTGGCAAATTGCCCATGTATTTCCTGTTCATAACAAAAGCAGGACAAATCTAATCAGGCCACTTACCACCCATAGGTCCACTCTTGATCATTAGTAAAGTGATGGATGATGTTCTCAACAGTGCCATCAAGCAGCACTGCTTAATAACAACCTGCCCAGTGATGCCCAGTTTGGGTTCTGCCAGAGCCACTCAGCTCCTGGCCTCATTGCAATCTTGGTTCAAACATGGACAAAAGAACTGAATTCCAGGGGTGACAGTTACAGGCCTTGACATCATGGCTGCATTTGACCAAGTGTGGCATCAACAAACCCTAGAAAGACTGGAATCAATTGGAATTGGGGCAAACTCTTCACTGGTAAATTATATCTGGCATACAGAAATATGGTTGTGGTTGTTAGAGGTCAGTAATTTCAGCTCCAGGACAACCCTGCAGGAGTTCCTCAGAGTAGTGTCATTGGCCAACCATTTTCATCAATGTCTGTCCCTTCATCGTAAAATTAGAACTGGGGATGTTCACCCATTATTGTACAATGTTCAACATAATTTACAACTCCTCAGATCCTGAAGTAGTCCATGTTTCAAATTTAACAAGACCTGGACAACAGCCAAGCTTGTGCTGATAAGTGATACGTAATGTTTGTGCCACAAAAATGGTAAGCGATGACCATCTCCAATAAGAGACAACCTAAACATTGCCCCTGACATTCAATGATGTTCTCAACACTGTATCCCCCATTATCAACATTCTGAGGGTTAGCTGACACTCACCTGGACTCACCAGTTAATATAGTGGCTAGAAGACCAGTTCAGTAGCAAGGACTACTGTAGCAAGTAACTTACCTCCTGATTCCCCCGATCCTGTCCACCAAGGCACAAAGCACAAGTCAGGGCTATGATGGAAAATGCCTCACTTACCTGAACAACTGCAGTTCCAACAATAATCAAGATGCTTGGCACCATCCACGACAAAGTAGCCTGCTGCATTGGTTCCATGTCCACAGGCATCAACTCTTTCTACCATTAACGTTCAGTAGTAACAATATGTACTGTCTCCAAGATACACTGCAGAACTTCACCCAAGATTCATAGATGGCACCTTCCATGACCACTTCAATCTAGAATGCCAAGGGCAGCATGGTGGCTTAGTGGTTGACTCACAGCACCAGGAACCCAGGTTCAATTCCAACCTTGGGCTGTGTCTCCTCGTCTCTGCAAGGGTTTCCTCTGGGTGCTCCGGTTTCCTTTCATAGTCCAACTATGTGCATAGGTTAGGTGGGCTTGGATCGGCGCAACATCGAGGGCCGAAGGGCCTGTACTGCGCTGTATTCTTCTATGTTCTATGTTCTATATGCAAGGTGGATCAGCCATGCAAAATTGTTAAAAGTGTCTAGGGATGCATTGGCTAGGTGAATTGGCCATGGGGAATGCAGGGTTACAGGAATAGGGTAGGGGGTTCGGTCTGGATGGGATTCTGTTCGAAGAGTCAGTGTGGACTCGATGGACCAAATGGCCTGCTACCACACTGTGGGATTCTATGATTCTATAACAAGGGCAGCAGATAAATAGGAACACCACCATCTGCAAATTCTCCTGCAAGCCACTCACCATTCTGACTTGAAATTCTACCCTCATTCCATCACTATCCTTGGGTAAAAATCCTGAATTTCTCTCCCTAATAGCTCTCTAAGTACAAATACAACAGATAGATCAAAAACAGTTCAAGGTTGCACCTTCTCAAAGGCAGTTAGGGCTGAGCAATAATGTTGGCTCCGTTCAATGAAAATGAACACCATTGGCCACACAGTAGACACAGAGGAATTCATCAGGCAAATGAGGATCTGGGAATTCTTCCACAAACCCCAAGATATTAACAGCAAGCACAATGAGATAACTAACAAACCGGAACAGTCGACACAGAGATCCATAGTGCAGCGACCAAAGAAGAAAGAGTATATTCAAGCCATCAGAAAATGTGTTAATGCCAGATTCATCAGCCACACTCAAGATAGTGCAGAATGTTATCTAAGCACATTGCAATGTCATCTAGGCTCTCAATACAATTGCAAATTGTCATCAAACCAGTAGTCAAATGAGGAGCCATCATCATTCAGAATAGAACCAATGACTGCAAAGACACATCCCGCCTCAGGCGACTCTCTGTGTGGAGTTTGCACATTCTCCCCGTGTCTGCGTGGGTTTCCTCCGGGTGGTCCAATGAGGAGCCATCATCATTCAGAATAGAACCAATGACTGCAAAGACACATACCAACAACTGAACAAGCAACAGTACAGAAAACTACCTGCCAATCTGACCAAAGAACACATTGTCAAATCAACATACTGATCAAGACATTTTATCCAGACCTTCAGAGTATCCTATATACTCTCAACCTGCAAACTTCTCGCATAGGAGACGTTTACTGCCTTCTGAAGATAAACAAAGCCAACACACCTGGATGTTGTTGTGAGGTGTACATTTAAGAGAGAGTAAAAGTGGTTTTGCACGGAGAGCTGTCATTGACTGACTAGAGTCTCAGAGTGAACTGGAAAATTGAAAATTTGTAACATTTGGCTGTGAAACAAGTACCTGAGCTTTGGTTGCTTTGGTTGCCAGAGTAACTGCCAACAAAACACTCTCTATCAAAGCTACCTCTTTCATATGCAGCAAAATAAAGGAGATTTACAGCCAGAGGGAGGAGGACATGGGAGAAAACTACCGCTGTCTGGTTTTGAAAATTAAGTTGATGTAATTTTAAAGCAGGTGGTTATTGGGACTGTAGATTGTTATAGAGTTGGAGGCAGATAATAAGCAGTCAGGAGAAAGGATGCTTAGAGTTGTGAATAGTTGTTGTTTAATGTTCACTTTTAGAGTTAAAGAATAAATTAGCTATTTTCTTTCAATTGTGGAATTTTAGAGTTCTCTGTCATTCATACTTTAACAGATTATGAGGGGAGGTGAGCTTTTCTGGATGTTTGGTTTAATTAGCAGAAGGGTTCACCGCCATGTCATAACGGTTTGGGGACTCCTGGGGGGATTTGAACCCAGGACCTCTCGCACCGCAAGCAAGAGTCATATCCCGAGATGAGCAGCCCCCAAAAAAGTAAAATTCAAATTCAACAGGGTTTTAGTATCTTGGGGCATAATTTAAGCTGATTGGTTAAATTCAAACTATTGTGAAAACATTGCAACCAAAATGCAGGTACTAGTTTCATAGCCAAATGTTACATATTTTCAATTTTCCAGTACACTCTGAGACTGCTAGTCAGTCACATGACAGGTCAGTACAAAACAGCTTTCACTCTCTCTTAAAGGTATAGTACATACCCACTACTTCATAACAATGTCTCATCATATCAGACAATAAGATCTTGAGTGAGAACCTCTCTGTCTATGTTGAGGGCACCTTGAAACCCCAGCCTTGTCGTGACACTACAGATTTCTTACAAAAACTCAGCACTCATGAATCAGTCAAACGAGGAACATTCCTCGTCACAATGGGCGTTTTGGCACTCTACACCAGCATCCCCCACAACAATGGCATTGCTACTACAGCCTCAGTACTCAACACCAACAACTGCCAATTTCCAAACGTCATCCTAAAACGACCACAATGTCTTTACCTTTGACAACCAGTTCTTCATTCAGACACACGCACAACCATGGGGACCACATTCGCACCCCAATATGCCAACATGTGGTCCCCATGGCTGTGCGTGTGTCTGAATGAAGAACTGGTTGTCAAAGGTAAAGACATTGTGGTCATGTACAAGTTCGAACAAGACTTCTTTGCTGAGATGGACCTCTAACCAACACTATACACCAGATATATCAACAAGATTATCTTCCTTTGGACTCATGGCAAAGAGTCACTGAACAATTACTCAATGATATTAACAAGTTTCATCCACTATCAGACTTATGACTGACTACTCTTCAGAATCAGTCTCACCTCCAGCAAGGATGGACACCTCAGTACCTCATTTTAATCGCAAGCCCGTGGATAACCTCATGATGTTGCATTTCTCTAGCCTCCACCCTAAACATCCCCTACAGACAGACCCTGCATATATACAGGATCTGTTTAGACAAGGAGGAATGCAATGGACACCTAAAGATGCTGAAAGATGCCTTCTTGAGAATGGCATACGCTGCTCAACTCATTGATAGTCAGTTCTGATGTGCCACAGCAAAAGTATCGCAACAATCTCCTTAGAAGTCAGTCATAGGATACTACCGATAGAGCTTCCTTCATCATCCAGTACTTTCCCAGAACAGAGAAACTGCACCATGTTCTTCACAGCCTTCAACTTGTCACCGATGACAACGAACATCCCGACACCCCCACTTTTCGCCTTCAAACAACTGCCAAACATTAAACAGACTATCATTTGTGCCAAACTAGCCAGCCTTCAGGAGAACATCTATCATAACACCACACAACCCTGCCATGGCAATCTCTGCAAGATATGCCAGATCATCAACATGAATACTACCATCACATATGGGAACACCACCTACCATGTACACAGCACATACTCATGTGATTCAACCAACGTTATCTATTTCATATGCTGCAGGCAAGGATGCTCTGAGGCATGGTATATTGCCAAGAGTGAGCAGTTGAATGACAAAAGATGAATGGACACTCCTCAACAATTGCCAGATAGGGATGTTCCCTCCCAGTCAGGGAACACTTCAGTGGTCAAGGACATTCAGCTTCTCATCTCCAGATAAGTGCCTTCCAAGGCAGCCTTTGAGATACACAATAATGCAAAATTGCCAAACAGAGACTGATAGCCAAGTTCTGTGCCCATGAAGATGGCCTTAACTATGTTCATGTTGCACTCCATGCAAACCCACTATACTAATCTGTATTTGTAAAATCTTCCTTTTTGTCCTGTTTTAACATCACTTGATAACTTATGATCTCTCTACTTTAATTTGTTTGTACAGTTTTGAATTACTTGTTACTTTGGATAGACCTTTGGTATGCTACTCTTATACCTATCATGCTATTCTAGCCAACTGGTTTGCTTCCAGCACCACCTTTTTTTTTGTAATTATCTCTCTATGTCATTTAATTGGATTCATGTGCTATTCAGCTGTCAACACTTTACTCACACTGTCTTTTGATCGCCTGCAGACAGTCATTATTTAACACTCCCAGTCACACCATGTATATAATCTTTTGATCTCTCGGCCCATAAATTCTGTGCCTGGGTGCTTCTCTTCACTTCACCTGACAAAGGGGCAGTGCTCAGAAAGCTTGTGATTTCAAATAAACCTGTTGAACTACAACTTGGTATCATGTGACTGCTGACCAAAGGCACGAGACTCATAAAAAAAATGCATAGATTCAACATGATTAAGTCCGGCAAATAGAAATAAAATTAATTTCTCTCTCTAAAGTAAAATGCTCTGTGCCTTACCCCAGTTTAGCATATATTGTAAACTGAGGGACATTAACATCTCCAGCACCAATATGAAAGCAGCCAGGCATTGAAATCTTCATTGATACGATCACCTTCTCAGTCACTGGCAGTACTCTTGTGGTTAGTGCTGTGGCTGTAGCAATTGTTCAAATTCAATGTTGATTTCAGGAGGTTATTCCTTAATTGTTCTTCGTGAAAGGTAAAGCAGGAGAATTGCTACCTGGAAGTTCTGAACAGATACAGCCACCCCGTGCTGACAGTACTTCTTGCCTACGCCATCCTGCTCTCGCAGTTTGTTCTGCTTTGCAATACGAAGCAAAAACTACTTCAGCACTTGCACACTAGTCCATGGAGACTTTTGAAAGTTACAAAGTGTGAAAAACACCAGAAGGGTTTAAACATGGAACAAAAACAGAAGACCCCAGCAACTAATCCTTAATGAGTTTATAATTCGTTTAAATATCACTGGTCCGGGGGTTACACAGAACGTCAAACACAGAACAGAGTTGAGAGTGTAGTTCTGGAAAAGCACATCTGATCAGGCAGCATCTGAGGAGAATCAATGTTTTAAGCATAAGCTCTTCATCAGAAATGAGACTTGTGGGCCAGCAGGACTAAGAGATAAATGGGAGGGAGTGGAGCAAAGATAGCTAGGAGTGCGATAGGTAGATGAAGGTAGGGGTGAAGGTGATAGGTCGGAGAGGAAGACAGAGCAGAGAGGTGGGAAATTAAAACCTTTTGCCTCTACGCGGTCCATATGTCTCTATCTTCCTGGCGAGGTCAGTTCTACATCCATGTTACCAGCTCACCATTGATCACATCTTGTATCAATCTGCTATGAGGGACCTTGTCAAACATATTGCTAAAGTCCTTAGAGACAACATCTACTGCTCTGTCCTCAATCAACTTGCTCACTTCCTCAAAAAAACTCATGTTGCTCATCGCTAATAAATCTATATTTTTCCAACTATGAATAAATCCTACCCTTAAGAATGTTCCCAAATAATTTTCCGATCATGACATAAGATTCACCAGCCAGTAATAACCTTGATTATTCCTGTTGCCATTCTTAAACAAAGGAACACTGTTGGTTATTCTACACTGCTCTAGTACCTCTCCTGTGACTAACGAGGATTACGTACACTGCTCCAGCAATTTCCTCAACTGCCTCCCTCAGCATTCTGGGATAGAACTGGAGCAGGATGGCATGATAGTACAGCAGTTAGTACTGCTGCCTCACAGCACCAGTAATCCAGGTTCAATCCTAATCTTGGGTGACTATTGATGCAGAGCTTGCCAGTTCTCCATGGGTTTCCTCCAGATGGTCTGGTTTCCTCCCACAATCCATAGATGTGCATGCTAAGTGGATTGGCCATGCTAGAAATTGTGCCTTAGAGTGTAGGTTAGGTGGGTTAGCCATGATAAAAGTTGCTTGAGGGTTATAGGGATTGGGTGAGGCTGGGTGGATGCTCTTTAGAGGTTAGTGCAGACGCAATGGGTCAAATGGCTCTTTCTTCACTGTAAGGATTCTATGGGATCCCATTGGTCCTAGGGACATGTCCACCCTAATGTTTTTCATAACACCTCTTCCTTTTTTATACTGACATGCCCTAGAATATCAATATACCCCTCATCATCCAACCTGTTCTTCTCCTATCAATGCAAAATATTCATTAAGGAAATCACCCACATCCTCCAGTTCCATACATAAGTTCTCGCCTTTGTCATTGAGTAATGCTACCCTTTCCTGAACTACTCTTGCTCCTTATACATGGACAAAGCACCTTGGGATTTTGCTTAATCCTGTTTGCAAAAGACATTTTATGACCTCTTTTAGCCCTCCTAAATCATTGCTTGAGTTCTTTCCTGTTATCTTTGAATTCTTTGAGAGCTCTGTTTGTCTTCAGTTTTCTAAATCTTACCTATGCCACCTTTTTCTTCCTAAGTTTTCAATTTCTCTTGCCATCCTTATCCTTCATTTTCACAGGAACATGCTGGTGCTGAACTCTAATCAATTGGCCTTTAAAAAATTCCCACATGTCAGATGTGGATTTCCCCAAACAGCCACCCCAATGTACATTTTCCAGTTCCTGCCTAATATCGTGGTAGACAGCCTTCCCCCAATTTAATACTTTCACTGAGGTCTACACTTGTCCTTATCCATACGTAAATTAAAATTTACAGAATTATGGTCACTGCTCCCAAAATGGTCCCCACTGAAATTTCGATCACCTGACTGGCTCACTCCCAATACCAAGTCCAAAGATGTGCAGGTTAGGTGAATTGGCCATGCTAAATTGCCCATAGTGTTAGGTGAAGGGGTAAATGTAGGGGTATGGATGGGTTGCGCTTTGGCGGGTTGGTGTGAACTTGTTGGGCTGAACGGCCTGTTTCCACACTGTAAGTAATCTAATCTAATCTAAGTCTAATATAGCCCCTTCTCCAGTTGAACTATTTACATATTGTTTCCAAAAACTATCCTGAACACACCTAACAAATATCCCCCCATCCAAGCCCCTGGCATTAAGCGAGTCCCAATCAATACAGTGTAGGAAAAATTAAAGTTACCCACCACAGCAACCTTGTTGTTTTTACCTTTTTCCATAAACTGTCCACGCCTCTGTCCCTCTACCAGAAGGGAATAAGACAAGCAGCTTATGACAGACAGGCCACCTGTTGGAAGGCCTGCAGTAAAATCCCATCAAATTGATTGTACCCTTCCTATTCCTGAGGTCTCCCCATATGGGCTCATTAGGTGAGCCCTCCAAGCAATTTCCTCAACTGCCTCAGTACAGCTGTGATATTCTCCTTTATCAGTAATACATAACATCCTTTTCTCTCTTACCTGAAACATCTAAACCCAGAACATTAAGCTGCCTGTCTTATCCCCTTCTCGACTAGGTTTCTGTAATAGCTATAACACCATAGTTATATGTAGTAATCCAAGTTCTAAGTTCATCTGCCTGAACTGTCATTCTTCACATTAAAAGAAATACACCTCGGGGATCCAAGATGGCGGCGACCCAGCAAGTCTGAGTCTATAGTGCTCCTCCCAAGACTTGGGTAAAGTGGGTCACCCACCCGCACCACACTCACCAAATCATTCATAGTAGCTGTTTAATTTAATTAGTTGCTTAGTATTACATTTAAACATATTTAGTAATATTTAGTAAAAATGACCAAAGGGAAGGGACCCCGCAGCTCTCAGCAAGCAGGAATCCCTCCCCCACCCTCTCCAGCTGCAGCTGAGGCGTCCACAGCTGCCCCGGGGGACTTACCTACAGTGACAAGCCTTGTGGAAATGATCTCCAAACTGGA
>NC_057738.1:572654-595139 GCF_004010195.1 Chiloscyllium plagiosum | reverse complement strand
GGGGGAAAATCTCCATTTAAATACGTTTTATATTTTTTTATTATTTAGAAATATTTTTTTATTATACTGTTGTGAGTGTACTAGAGAGCCTCTATTTTTGTGAATTTTATATGCTCTATGCTCGGGATGTTCTGGATAGGGTTCCCCCTCCTGAGGAGTCTCGGATTTGCCCGGATGATTATGGCTGATCAGTCGGTTAAGTGGTGCACCTGGAATGTCAAGGGGAGTAATTCGCCAGTCAAAAGGAAGAAAATATTATCAAGTCTAAAGAAGGAAAGAATTGATATAGCTCTCCTACAGGAGACACACCTGTTGGATAAAGAACACTTGAAATTACGACAGGGCGGATTTGATCAGGCCTTTTTTTCTTCTTTTAGCTCAAAAAGCAGGGGAGTTGTTATTCTTGTTCGGAAGAATTTCCCTTTCAAAATCCTAAATCAGATAAAAGATAAATCTGGACAATATATTTTGATTAAAACCCTTATAAATGGAGAGGAATATGGGATTTTAAATTTGTACTGCCCCCCCGGCACATCCCTTTAAATTTATAACGGAAGCCTTTTCAAAATTGATGGCTTTTGGTGCCCGTCATACAATTATAGGGGGAGACTTTAATTGTATTATGGATCCGGATACAGATAGGATTCCCAAGATTACTGCAGGAGTATCCCCCAGATCCAGACAATTGGTGGATTTGAACAAAGAATTAGGATTAGTAGATGTATGGAGATGTCTTCATCCACAGGGCAGAGATTTTTCTTTCTACTCTAATCCACATAAATGTCATACCAGAATTGATATGTTTTTTGCCCCCTCGATTTTTTAAAATTCCGTATAATCCTGTAAAATAGGTAGTATAGCAATTTCCGACCACGCTGCTGTATATATGGAAACTAAGGCGAGGAACAATGGGACATCCCCTCGGCATTGGCGTATGGAGTCCTTCCTAATGAAAGATAGTAAATTTGTAAAGTATTTCTCTCAAGAATTTAAAACTTGTTTAGAATTTAATTCAGGTACGGCTAGCAACCCATCAATGATGTGGGAGACCATCAAAGCTTACACGCGAGGTTTGATCATCTCCTACTCAGCGACCCAGAAAAAATTGAAGGGAGAACAACAGCGTCTGCTTGAAGCTCGTTTAAAAGCAGCTGAAACAGGATACACTGATAGACCTTCTGTTATTAAATTGCAAAGGATTACGGCTTTTAGGACAGCTCTTAAACACTACGCTTACTCAAACGGCTAAGAGGGAAATATTATTTGCAAAACAAAGGTTATATGAATATGGCGACAAACCAGGTAGATACTTAGCATTTCTTGCAAAGAAAAAAAAGGCCCCTCAGACTATTATGTCTATCAAGGAAAGTACGGGTATTTTGACTCATGATCATAAAAAGATTAATGTGATCTTTAGAGATGAGTTACATAAATCGCAGGATTGTGAAGATAGGACGAGGAGGATGCAGTCATTTTTAAAAAATTTGACCTTTCCAGGCCTAACTCCAGAACAGGTATCGGTCCTAAATGCTCCTCTAACAGTCCAAGAAATACTTGATGGAATTAGGCAACTTCAGAGCGGTAAGGCGCCGGGCCCAGATGGTTTTCAAGCTGAATTCTATAAAGAATTTACAGAAATACTGGCTGGTCCACTTATGGACATGTATAACTATGCATATAATCAGGGCTGTCTCCCGCCTTCGCTGAAAGAGGCAAATATCTCTCTTATCCTCAAAAAAGGAAAGGACCCAGAAGATTATACAACATACAGACTAATATCCTTGCTAAATGTAGATTTTAAAATCCTCTCTAAAACGTTAGCACTGAGACTAGAAAGGATACTGCCACATATTATAAAGGAGGATCAGACGGGGTTTATTAAGGGCCGTAGATCATCCAATAATGTTAGAAGGGCTCTGAATATGATTCAAGCTTGTCATCAGGGAAAGATACCAGGAGTAGTGGTTTCATTAGACGCGGAAAAGGCATCTGATAGGGTCGAATGGTCATATTTGTTTTACACATTGGAGAGGTTTGGCGTTGGACAGGTGTTTACCAAATGGGCCTCAACATTGTATAGTGATCCCAAAGCAGTTGTGGTTACCAATGGATTAAGCTCGGATAGCTTCAGTGTGGGTAGGGGCTGCCGTCAGGGATGCCCCCTCTCGCCATTGCTATTTACGCTAATAATTGAATCACTAGCAGAAGCTATACGAGCTGATCCTAATATAGTGGCCCCAAGGATTGGTACAGGTAAACATAAAATTACCCTTTATGCAGATGATGTTCTTCTATTCCCCAGTAATCCTCTGATGTCCGTACCTCGCCTAATCCAAGTTATTAATACATTTAGTGCATTCTCAGGCTATAAAATTAATTTTTCAAAATCGGAAGCTATGCCAATGGGTGGCCTTGCTGTGATACCCCGCTTAGCGGACGGTTCCCCTTTTCCCTTTCGCTGGTCCCTGGAGGGCTTCTTATATTTAGGCATTTTTATTACTCCAGTATTTGGGCAGTTGTATAAGGCTAATTTTGTGTATTTATTGGAAAGGATAAGGCAGGACCTCCAGCGATGGGGAGACCTGCCAATTTCCTGGCTGGGTAGAATAGCATTAATCAAAATGAATATCCTGCCCCGTCTCCTATATCCTATGAGAATGCTTCCGGTGATGCTGCCGAGGACAGCTTTATGTAAATTATACGGCTGGCTGAGTTCCTTTATCTGGAACCATAGGCGGCCCCTCATTAAGCTGAAGAAGCTACAGCTTCCACAGGCAAGGGGTGGATTGGACTTCCCAGATTTTAGGAAATAACAATTAAGTTCCCTATTAAGTTATATAGCTGATTGGGTCTTGTCTGACCCACAATCAATCTGGTTGGACATCGAGGCTTCGCAAGTAAAATACCCACTTATTAACCTTTTATTCTCAGACAAGAGGAAAATCATTACAGATCACCGTAAAAACCCTATAATACTGAATACAATCAAGGCTTGGAATATAATGCGGCAAAATGAGGGTAATTCACATAAAACATCCCCCTATGCACCGATAGTGGGAGCATGGGGATTCAAACCGGGGTTAACAGATGCCACTTTTAAACTCTGGAGAGCCAGGGGTATCTCATGTCTCGGGGATTTATTTAAAGATGGGGTCCTGATGTCTTTCGAACAGCTGCGTCAGAAATTCGGATTACCCAATGGAGACCTCTTTCGATACTTCCAAATTCGAGATTACATACAGAAGAAGACTACGTTATTAGATAGTCTTTATAAATCCGATAGAGAATGTAGTGTCCTACGACCAGTGGGGGTATCTTCCGTCAGTAATATTTATAATTATTTTATAAAATATGGCAGCCCTTCTTGAATTACATAAATACAGATATTTCGGCTATCCTAACAAGGGCTTTTATTTAATTGAGATTACAAACCTGGCTGGTCCGGGGCCCCTTAGGAGAGGAATCCCGCACGAATACGGGTTTTATTACATTTGATGTTAACACATTCCGAGCATGTAAGAGACTTAAATATACACTCTGGTTAGTTGTAGGTTAGATTAGTAGATAGCTGAGTTTTGTTTTTTTTTCCTTTTCCGGTATTTTTTATTTTGTTAAATTTTGGCTATTGTATATTTGATTTAATTGTATATCAATGTTTGTATTTGAGAGTTTTGTTTATTTTTGTAAACTTGTAAAAATGTTAAATCTCTAATAAAAATATCTATAAAAAAAACAAATACACCTCAGACAGCCAGTGCTGCCATGTTCAGTAACCTCTGCACACTCTGCTCTTCCTTGGCCTTAGTCTCTGACTCCTCCTTAGGCATTTTAACTTGCAGGCCTACTGCTCTGGTTCCTACCCTCTACCACATTTGTTTAAACCCCCACAAGTGGCATTAACAAACCTCCCTACCAGGATATTGGTCTCCCCCTTGTTTAGATGCAAGATATCTGCTCTGGTTCCTACCCTCTACCACATTTGTTTAAACCCCCACAAGTGGCATTAACAAACTTCCCTACCAGGATATTGGTCTCCCCCTTGTTTAGATGCAAGATGTTCTTCTTGAACAGGTCCCATGTCCCCCCCAGAAGACATCCCAATAATCTACTTGCCTGAAGCCCTCCCCCATATCAGTTCCCCAACTATGTATTTACCTCGATTAACTTCCGATTCATAGTCTCACTGACACATACCACAGGACATAATCCCAAGATTACAACCCTAGAGGTCCTGCTTTGCAACTTCCTACCTAACGCCCTGAACTCCTTTGCAGGACTTCATCTGTCTTTATCCCAAGTCGCTAGTACCAATATGGATAACCACCTCTGACTGCTCACCCTCTCCTTTCAGAATATGCCATGCCTGCTCAGACATCCTTGACTCTGGCATAAGGGAGGCAACACACCATCCTGATGTCTCACTTGCAGCTACAAAAACATCTATTTGTGCCCTCTATTAATGAGCCCACTGCCACAAGTGCTCGTCTACACTTCAACCATCCCTGCTTACAACAGTGCCAGTCTGGGTAGCACCAACCTGGCTGCT
Organism: Chiloscyllium plagiosum; assembly: GCF_004010195.1. Taxonomy (NCBI): domain Eukaryota; kingdom Metazoa; phylum Chordata; class Chondrichthyes; order Orectolobiformes; family Hemiscylliidae; genus Chiloscyllium; species Chiloscyllium plagiosum. The sequence goes on along the minus strand of NC_057738.1, from coordinate 590,593 downwards.
ACTGCTGCTATCCCTTGACAAACCATTACCCCGAACAATATCTAAGCAGTATACCTGTTTAGAGAGAGGAATGGCCACAGGGGATTCCTGCACTACCTGCCCCACCTACTCATCTTGCTGGTGGTCACCGAACTCTTCTCTAGACAGGATTGAGGATCACAAGGAGGAGGCGTTAGCAATTCTGGGAAGTGTGAAAATAGATACATGCCATGGGCTGGATGGGATTTATCCTAAGATTCTCTGGGAAGCTAGGGAGGAGATTGCAGAGCCTTTGGCTTTGATCTTTATGTTAACATTGTCTACAGGAATAGTGCCAGAAGACTGGAGGAGAGCAAATGTTGTTCCCTTGTTCAAGAAAGGGAGTAGAGACAACCCTGGTAATTATAGACCAGTGAGCCTTACTTTGGTTATAGGTAAAGTGTTGGAAAGGATTATAAGGTATAGTATTTATAAACAGCTAGAAAGGAATCATTTGATTAGGGATAGTCAACACGGTTTTGTGAAGGATAGGTCATGCATCTCAAACTTTATTGAGTTTTTTGAGAAGGTGACCAAACAGATGGATGAGGGTAAAGCGGTTAATGTCACGTATATGGATTTCAGTAAAGCATTTGAAAGGTTCCCCACGGTAGCTATTGCAAAAAATACGGAGGCATTGGATTGAGGGTGATTTCATAGTTTGGATAAGAAATTGGCTAGTTGTAAGAAGAGGTGGTGGTTGATAGGAAATGTTCATCCTGGAGGACAGTTACTAGTGGTGTACCACAAGGATCTATTTTGGGGCCATTGCTGCTTGTATTTTTACAAATGACCGGGATGAGGGTGTAGAAGGATGGGTTAGTAAATTTATGGATGACATGAAGGTCGGTAGAGTTGTGGATAGTGTGGAAGCATGTTGCAGGTTACAGAGGGACATAGATAACTGAAGAGCTGGGGTGAGAGGTGGCAAATGGAGTTTAATGCAGAAAAGTGTGAGAGGATTCACTTTGGAAGGAGTAACAGGAATGCAGAGTATTGGGTTAATGGTAAGATTCTTGGTGGTGTGGAAATGAAGAGAGATCTCAGTGTCCAGGTACATAGATCCCTGAAAGTTGCCACCCAGATTGATAGGGTTGTTAAGAAGGCGTACAGTGTGTTAGCTTTTTTTGGCAGAGGGATTGGGTTTCGGAGCCATGAGATCATTTTGTATCTGTACAAAACTCTGGTGCAGCCACATTTGGAGTATTGCATACAGTTCTGGTCACTGCATTATAGGATAGATGTAAAAGGTTTGGAAAGGGTTCAAAGGAGATTTACTAGGATGTTGCCTGGTATGGAGGGAAGGTCTTATGAGGAAAGGCTGAGGGACTTGAGGCTGTTTTCGTTAGAGAGAAGAATGAGAGGTGACTTAATTGAGACATACAAGATGATCAGAGGATTAGATAAGGTGGACAGTGAGAGCCTTTTTTCTCAGATGTTGATGGCTAGCATGAGGGACATAGCTTCAAATTGAGGGGTAATAGATATAGGATAGATGTCAGAGGTAGGTTCTTTACTCAGAGAGTAGTAAGGGCCTGAAATGCCCTGCCTGTAACAGTAGTAGACTTGCCATCATTAAGGGCATTTAAATGGTCATTGGATAAATGTAATGGAAGTGCAGATTAGATGGGCTTCAGATTGGTTTCACAGGTCACCGCAACATCTAGGGCCGAAGAGCTTGTACTGTACTGTAATGTTCTATGTTCTCTGTCAGTATAGACCTTACTGGTGATGTGACAAGATCACCAAACCTGCTATCCATGACTTTCTCAACCTTATGGATACTCCATGGTGAGACCATCTGCATTTCCATTCACCCCATAAGGCAAATCAAGAGCTGTAGCTGAACACATATGTAGGCAGCATGGACATTGAAAGTATTCTTGATTTCCCACATATTGCAGGAGGAGCATTCCATGGGGCCAAGTTCTCACACTGAACCTTATCTACATCAGACAACAATCCAGGAACTGATTACACAACCTAATCCACTAGTCATCAAACTAAGGTGTCTCACTCCTGTTCTCTAGTCCTAGCAAACACAAACACAAAAAGTACTTTATCCCACTCCAGATACTATTCACTCAGTCTACAAGCCTGATTCCTAAGCAGCCAAACCTATGCCTGTGATTCTCTTCTCAGTTGTGGTGACTGAACCGACTTCTCCAAGAATTCTCCTTGGTCGTTTCCCACAAGCTCATTAAGAGAAGGAAATCTTCCATCCTTACCTGGTTTGGCCTACAAATCAATCCAGACCTAGTCTTAACATCCCACTAAAGTGGCCTATCAAGACACTCAGATGTGCCACTCCAGAAAAATCAAAAGAATTAAAACCAGTTAGACTATTGTAATCAACCTACAATCACCTGATGAAGGAGCGTCGCTCCGAAAGCTAGTGTGCTTCCAATTAAACCTGTTGGACTATAACCTGGTGTTGTGTGATTTTTAACGTAATCAACCTAGACACTGTGTGCAAACTCCACACAGTCAGTCACCTCAGAGTGAAATCAAACCCGGGTCCCTGGCACTGTGAGGCAGCAGTGCTAACCACTGAGCCACAGTGCCACCCAAATCTAGAGGCATGTTTCAACACTGGAAGTCCTGTCTCATAGGTTAGTCAAGTAACAACTTGCCATAGTCATAGTAACATTTCTTATAGTTAATGTTCCAGGTATCACCCATTACCATCTGCCAGCAGGACATACTCACCACACATGGCAGCAGTGCTACAATCATGAGGGATTTGACCTGAGAATGGTCAACTATGACTCAGGTGCCATGAAACTCCAAAAATCAGAAAACCTACTGCCAACTACCATCTATACCCTTCTTCAGATTGAATTGATAAATGGCAATTAACATTGTTGGCACTTGTGTGGCATCTCCAACAAGAAAAAATCTAACCACTACCCCATGATATTCATTGGCATTGACATCACTAAATTACCCTGCTATCAACATTCTGGGATTATCATTAATGATCCATATAACTATCTCAACTACAACAGGTCACGTACTAGGAATTACGCAATTCCCAAAGTCTGTGTGCCATCTACACAGGGTTGGATCTCCACTTATCTGGACAGGTATGACTCCAACAACACAAGAAATTCAACGTCATCCAGGACAAAACTGTCCACTTGATCAGCTTGTCCACTTGCCATTCCTTTATTATCACCAGATCAAAATCTTGGAATAACCACAGTGTACCTCCACCAGATGAAGATGGCTCACCACCAGCTTTTTAAGAGTTATTCAGAATGGGCAACAAAATACTGCCTTGCCAGTCATAACCATATTTCATGAAAGAACAAAAACAAAACGTACTGCTGGTAAGCAAGGAACAACACATTCAAAACAAAAGCTCTTCGTTGTACCGAAATAGAAAAATGCTTTGTCACCATTATTCAATGTAATACACACCCATTTTTAAAAATTAAATAGAATTTCAGATGCACAACTGAATAAGATGTGACAGTGGGAAAGCGCATCTCCTATTAACACTTGTAATTTCATGTTTTGAAGTATGATTCGCTGCGCAAAACTTTTAAGTGACACTACCTTGTTACAGAGATGGTGAATATTGAGATTGGTAATAAGACTTATCAAATAGGCCGCAAGGAAGTAGTGCTAATGTAAAAACTATGAGCAGGAGGCCTTGAAACCTGCTCTGCCATTTGATATAATCATGGCTGATCTCATCTTGGCTTCAACTCAACCTTTCTGCTTGCTTTCCATAACTCTACAACCCATTACTAATTAAAAACCTATCTGTCTGTCTATCTTCTCCTTACATTTACTCAATCTCCCAGCATTAACCACGTTCTGAGAATTCCACAGTTCATGGCCCTTTGAGAAAAGCAATTTCTCTTCATTTCTGTTTTAAATCTGCTATCACTTATCCTGAAACTATTATGTTTCAATCTAGATTGTCCCACATGAGGAAACATCCTTTCTACATCTACCTTATCAATCCCCCTTAGCATTTTACGTATTTCAATTAGATCTCATTCTTTTAAACCCGAGACTACAGGCCTAAGCTGCTCAATCTCTCTTAAGACAATCTCATTTATGAAATCAGTATAATGAATCTACTCTGAATTGTCTCCAATGCAACTACATCCCTCTAGGTGACCAAAATTGTCTGCAATACTCCAAGTGTGGTCTCAATAATGTTTCGTACAGTTGCAGCAACACTTACTTTATACTCTACTCCGTTAGCAATAAATGCCAAAATTCCATTAACCTTCCTTATTACTTGCTGTACCCAAATATTAACTTTCCATGATTCATGCATGAGGACACCCAGATCCCTCCACATTGAAGCCTTCTGAAGTTCCTCTCCATTTAGATGATAAGTTGCCTTTATATTCCTCCAACAAAAATGGATAACCTCACACTTATCCATACTAAACTTCATCTGACAAATTTTGGCCCATTCACTGACACTATCCATATCCATTTGTAAATTCCTTATCTCTTCATTGCAAATTATTTTCCCACTTGTATTTGAATTATCTGCAAATTTGGCTGTCGTACTTTCTATCGCAGCATTCAAGTCATTAATACAGGTTGTAATGAGCACCGAAACCTGTGGCACTCTCTTAGTTACATTCTGCCAACCAGAAAAGCATCCATTTATCTTGACTCACTACTTTCTGTTGGTTAGCCAACCCTCTATCCAAGCTAATAATTTACCATTAATCCCATGTGATCTTATTTTATGTATTAACCTATTGTGTGGCACCTTATCAAATGCCTTCTGGAAGTCCAGATTTATCACATCCACTGGATCCCCATTATCCACTTTACTGATTACATCTCCGAAGAACTCTAGTAAATTCGTCAAATGTGATTTATCCTATAGAAAATTGTCTTGATTCTGATGGTCGCATTTTGGTTTTCCAGATATCCTGTTTTACTTTCTCAATAATGGACTCCCAACAGTTTTCCAAAAACTAGGTTAAACTAACCAGTCTGTAGTTTCCTATTTTCTGCCTCTCTCCATTTTTGAATAAAGGTGTTATGTTAGCATTTTTCTAATTCACTGGATCCTTTCCTACAAGCAGGGAATTTTGGAATATTATAACCATAACAGCTGCTGCCACTTCCTCTAAGACCCAAGAATGTAGACCATCAGGCTGCAGAGACGTGTCTACCCTGAATCCCAATTTTGTAATGATGTGCAAAAAAGCAAGTGTGGTATGAGAAAACGTTTTTCTCACTCAGCTCTGGTATGGAATGCACTGCCTGGAAATGTGGTGGAGGCAGGTTCAATTGAGACATTCAATGGGCTTTGGATGGTGATTTGGGTGGAAATAATGTGCAAGGGTACGGGGATAAAGCAGGAGACTGGCACTAAGTGACGATGTTCATTTGAAGAGCCAGTGCAGATAAATTGGGCCAAATGGCATCCTTCTGTGTCATAACAATTCTGATCAATCATATCTAAGGGTGTTCTTCAAACTAAGCTGGCATAGTCCTCAACTGTTTTCAGGGTCAGCAGAATATTTCAGGTAAAAACAGTGAAATAACTCTGCACAGGCCTTTATCCCAAGACCAAGTCATCCTTGATTTACACACGGAGTATCCCTGACACTGATCCAGCCTCCTTAGAGCCAGCTCTCAGAATGAACAGAATCTCTGACACTCCTGTTTATATTTGTCAGCCAGGGCTCTCTGACTGGAGCAAGTCAACAGCCCCAATCAGAGAACTCATATTCTATGAAGTCCACCTGGCTGACTTCAGTCCAATCATTACAAACAGCACACATTTTGTTCTTCTGAGTGAAATGTCTGGCAATTTGTGACTTTACATGACACTGTGAAACAAAATGTGGTATTTAATACAGGCTGTGGAGATCTCGCCCACAAACTAGAGACTGCATGAGTCCCCTGAATGCTCCTCTGAGGAAGGATCACTGCTAAGTAGGAAGGTCTGGAAATTCCTCTCCCAAGAACTGCTGGGCACTCCGAGGTTAGCAGCTCTTCATTGGCAGTGCCAATTGGAATGGCTGCAGATCAAAATTTGTGAGAAGATTTGTAGCTCGGGTGCTCGTTGTTGTGGTTCTGTTCGCCGAGCTGGGAGTTTGTGTTGCGGACGTTTCGTCCCCTGTCTGGGTGGCGTCCTCGGTGCTTAGGGGCCTCCTGTGGGGTGCTTCTGTGGTGTTTCCTCCAGCATTTGTGGTGGTTTGTCTCTGCTGCTTCCGGTTGTCGGTTCTGGCTGTCCGTTGCAGTGGTCGGTGTATTGGGTCCTGGTCGATGTGCTTATTGATTGAATCTGCGGATGAATGCCATGCCTCTAGGAATTCCCTGGTTGTTCTTTGTTTGGCTTGTCCTATAATAGTAGTGTTGTCCCAGTCGAATTCATGTTGCTTGTCATCTGAGTGTGTGGCTACTAAGGACAGCTGGTTTCGTGGCTAGTTGGTGTTCATGGATGCGGATCGTTAGCTGTCTTCCTGTTTGTCCTATGTAGTGTTTTGTGCAGTCCTTGCATGGGATTTTGTACACTACCTTGGTTTTGCTCATGCTGGGTATTGGGTCCTTCGTTCTGGTGAGTTGTTGTCTGAGAGTGGCTGTTGGTTTGTGTGTTGTTATGAGTCCTAGTGGTCGCAGTAGTCTGGCTGTCAGTTCCGAAATGCTCTTGATGTATGGTAGTGTGGTTAGTCCTTTGGGTTGCGGCATGTCCTCATTCCGTTGTTTTTCCCTTAGGCATCTGTTGATGAAATTGTGCGGGTATCCGTTTTAGGCGAATACATTGTATAGGTGTTCTTCTTCCACTTTTTGCAGTTCTGGTGTACTGCAGTGTGTTGTGGCCCTTTTGAACAGTGTCTTGATGCAACTTCTTTTTTGTGTGTTGGGGTGGTTGCTTTCGTAGTTCAGGACTTGGTATTGAGACAAGCCAGGAAATGGGAACCCTGTGCCAACTGCCTAAGCGCCACATACGAACAACTCCAGTTCCTGCACGAATGCAGAAAGAATCGAATCCTTCCACCATGTGTCAGATACAGACCGCCAGTAAACAACCCACAAGCCAGGACACAGCCAGACAGAATGGATTCAGGATGATCCAGGTAATGATTACAGACGCTCACAACAGACTTCACAAATACAGACAAGAAATTGCGCGCCAAAAATCGTTAATTTCAAAAACCACCAATCAGGAATGGACCCGGACCATAGAACAGGTTGTCACCATAGGACAGAACAGGACCACATTGACTTGGACCCGGTGTGCCGACCGCTGCGGCGGACGGCTGGAGCTGGCAGCCGGGGGCAGCGGAGACAGGCCACTGTGGATGCTGGAGGAGGCATCGCGGAGGCACTTTGTGGGGGGCTCCCGGGCGCTGGGGGTGTCGCCTGGACGGGGGGGCGGGGCATCTGCAACGCGGATTCCCAGCTCGGTGAACAGAACCACAACAATGGCTGTAGATGCCAGCAATGCAAACAAGGAGAAGCATAGGTTCACCAAGGGAGCCTGGTCACAAGTAGTTCAGGGGCCTGGTGGTGGTGGTGGTGGTGGTTTGGCAGTGGAATTGAGGAGTGGGGTAGGGATGTTGCCTCTCTGTGTCCCTGCTGTCATGACACTGGATTCTGCAAATGGACACCAGCATCCTCCTCCCAGCCCACAATTATACAGGTTAGCATTTGTACCTTGCGTGATGACTGCCTCACTCACTACTAGGTGACTCCCAGAGACATGGAGAATATAAATGATGAAATCCTGATGAAAACTTTCTGACCTGAAACATTAACTCTATTTCTCTCTCCACTGAGGCTGACAGCCTTCTGGAGTATTTCTGTTGTTTTTATTGTCAAGGTAAAGTCACCATGGTCTCAGAGAGAGCAAACTCATTTAACCTGAGGGTCACCATGTCTCAGTAAGGGCCAAGATTCAGAAGGTGGGACTTTCATGATCATTCATGAGACCATGCTGCAGACGTACAAAACTCTGGTGCGGCCACTTTTGGAGTATTGTGTACAGTTCTGGTCACTGCATTATAGGAAGGATGTGGAAGCTTTGGAAAGGGTTTAGAGGAGATTTACTAGGATGTTGCCTGGTATGGAGGGAAGGTCTTACAAGGAAATGTTGAGGGAATTGAGGCTGTTTTCATTAGCGAGAAGAAGGTTGAGTGGCAATTTAATTGAGACATATAAGATAATCAGAGGGTTAGATAGGTTGGACAGTGGGAGCCTTTTCCCTCGGATGGTGAGGGTAAGCATGAGGGGACATAGCTTTAAATTGAGTAGTGAAAGATATAGGACAGATGTCAGAGGTAGTTTCTTTACTCAAGAGTAGTAGGGTTATGGAATGTATTGCCTGCAACAGTAGTAGACTCGTCAACTTTAAGGGTGTTTCAAGGGTCATTGGATAGGCATATGGAAGAGAATGGAATAGTGTAAGTTAGATGGGCTTCAGATTGTTTCCACAGGTCGGTGCAACATCGAGGGTCAAAGGGCCTGTACTGCACTGTAATGTTCTATGTCCTATGTATCCCTAGTGATGATGATTATTCCAAGTTCCTCCTTTTCTATAGTCTTTGCATTATCTGTTGTGTGAAACTGAAGAAAAGTATTGATTTACCTTCCCAGTCTCATCCTCCAAGGGACTAACATTGATTTAGCTACTCTGTTTGCTTTTATATATTTAGACAAGCTTTTACTATCCATGTTTATACTTTGCACAAGTTTTCTTTCATAATTTACCTCTGTTCATGTATGATTTTGTTTTTAGTAATCCATTGTTAATCTTTAAAATTTTCCTAATCTTCCAACATGCCTCTCACCTTTGCAATATCTTATTTCTTATCTTCAGTTAGCTTTAACTTCCTTGTATGGCCATGGATAGTCTCCCCTTTTACAATCTTACTTTCTTTCTGGAATACAATATCTTTTAGTTGGAGCAATTGAGCATCTCCTTAAACTTCTGCCATGTCTTGCCCAGTCCATTAGGGCCAGATTTGTCCTTGTGCCTATTCAGTTGCGTTTCTTTAAATCCAAAATGTTAATGTGGGAATCCATAGAGTCACTGAGATGTACAGTGCAGAAACAGACCCTTCGGTCCAACTCGTCCATGCCGAACAGATATCCCAACCTAATCTAGTCCCATTTGCCAGCACGTGGCCCATATCACTCCAAATCTTTCCTATTCATATACCCATCCATATGACTTTTAAATGTTGCAATTGTACCAGCCTCCATCACTTCCTCTGGCAGCTCATTCCATATATGCACTACCCTGTGTGTGAAAACGTTGCCCCTTAGGTTCCTTTTATATCTTTCCCCACTCACCCTAAACCTGTGCCTTCTAGTTCTAGACTCCCCCACCCAAGGGAAAAGATTTTATCTATTTATCCTATCCATGCCCCTCATGATTTTATAAACCTCTATGAGGTCAGCCCTCAGCATTTGACAGTCCAGGGAAAATAACCCCAGCCTATTCAGCCTTTCCCCATAGCTCAAACCCTGTAATCCCGACAACATCTTTGTAAATCTTTTCTGAACCCTTTCAAATTTCACGACATCTTTCTGATAGGAAGGAGACCAAAACTGCACACAATATTCCAACAGTGGCCTAACCAATGTCCTGTACAACTGCAACGTGACCTCCCAACACCTGTACTCAATACTCTGACCAATAAAGGAAAGCATACCAAACACCTTCTTCACTATCCTATCTACCTAAGACTCTGAACCTGTTAGTAGGTATCACATGGGAAAGTCTGCCAGAGAAGGTATTCATTTTTGATCTTTTATGAGGGATATTTTACAGTAACTTGACAGCAATTCAACATTGTTGGAGATAATAATTCATACAGAAAACCCCAGCGAGTTACTCAGCAAGTTCTCTCACTATTAGAAAAAATATTTTTACAAATGTTAAAAATCAAACAAGTATCCAAAAATCACAAACTGGCTATCCAAAATGAATGAATATTGTGCAAGCCAATAAATTGATTTGTCTGTGAAATTCACAAAGATAATTTTAAAATTCCATACGCCTTGTACTTGTTTTGAACAATGTATTCATCCCATTATCCCCAATTTCCTTGTCTATTTATTGAAGTGTGTTTGTCATTTCACAAAACATAGCCAGAAGTAACTAAGCACTTAAACTACCATTACTTTTTTTTTTACAAACACTTTTTACTGGCACAGTTAAGCTTAATACATTCATTATTTTGGGGTCGATAATATCAAATGGTTTAGTTTGCAAATCATGTATCTGTTCCCAGTTTAGATTCAAGTCCAACCTGCTCCAGAGGTGTGTAGTAACAAGTATGAACAGGGTGATTGGAAATATCCAACTTACGATTACTTTCCAAAATGTATTTACCATTAAAATGGAAAATGGTTTGTTTTACAAGCCATTCACATTTAGTCTTCAAACAATAAAGAAATTAACTAGTCAATAGGCTGCTCTACAATATTTGTATCTCAACGTCGGTCTTACTGATGTAGCTAGAGTCCAATAAAGACAAGGAAAGCCGTGGTGGTGAGTTATACTCCTCAAAGCTATACCAAAGATTCTCAGTGCTCCTTCTCGAGAAAGTGGGTTACTTGGTGAATTCTATTATCCAGAACAATCTTCTCTTATTTCATCAATTTCTATTCATTCGCACAATGCAACGTTAAGAAAAGCTACTCGGGTGTGCATTTTCTTTATTCAAACGTCTTTTTTAAAATACTTATTCCAAGGCAATGGTGGAAATCAATGGGCGTAGGTCTTACTCAGTTACAATACTTCATTCAGACAATAACTCGGGGAATAAGAGGGACGAGATGAGAATGTTACGAAATAAATACGTTATACACAATAATTGTCTTTATATTTTCACGGGAGTATTAGATTTCTCGCATTAAAAATTGAGTTAGTTTGATACAGAGAATGAAATTGGAGTAAAAAAGAAATCAATTATCTTATGATCAGGTATTAAATAAATAATTGTTAGTTATTTTACAAAATACTGTCGGTCGAAGGAAAGCCTGGACTCCAAGGTGGACTATTTGTGTTTTCAACCAAGCTCAGTTCAGATCCCGAGCTTTGACAATGGCTTGAAAGATCCAGCGTGAATACGCTGTGAAATTTACAACAAACGCTTTCAATATCATTGACTGAGCACAACATCCAATCTAATATTTCACCAGTTGGCAATGAACGCATAAAATATTACTCATAAAAACAGGGTGAACAAAGTTAATAAGATCCGATTTTGAATGCTACGGAAAACAAGAAATGATATGGATGCACCTGCGGCTGGCTTACCAGGATCATGTGCATCATCTTGCTGGGTGTGCGCTGTCCTCGGTATTGTACTGAGAACCTGTGCAGCTCGTTTATTCGTCCTTTTTTCACACGAAGAACAAATCGAGCCCCCGAATTTGTGAAACAGGCTCGCTCCGGCCCGGCCAGCTTACCTCATTGGCTGACACTCTCCATGGCAATGGCCGGCGTCCGCGCCCAGCTGGGGCCCTGCTTTCAGGAGCATGCTTGTGCTCCCTGCCGCTTGGTTGTAGGCGCTGAGATTCACACAGACAACAGGGGTGACCACGTTCACCCACTCATTCCCAGGTGGGAGAAGTGGGATCAAGTTATGCTACCCATACTTATCACGTGGCAATTTATGATGCGTTTGCAACCTTTAATTACAGCTGCAACCTTCATGGAAGTGTATAGCTTCTGAATGTCACACTGTCGAGGGTCTACCTCTGAATAACTGAAGCTCTGATTCATGGAGGTGCCATGCTCTAGGCATTTCTAAGTGTTTGATCATGCGACATGTACTCATTTTTTGCATTTAAAGCAGTGTTTTCCAAACGCTTGTCCAACGTCACCCTCTTTTTAACATTTGAAAATTAACGTGAATCTAACACTAAAGAAATCAAAACACCAATACAATGACATATTATAACATGCAGCACATAACTACGTTTGTGTATTGTCGACTAGTATACAAAACAGATATTTTTGTCCTTTGTGAAAATGCTATTATGTTACATACCCACCAGTCCATCACTTCATTTGAATTGTAGAATCAAACTGTACAGAAGAGGTCTTTCAGGCCATGTTAGAAGTCCTTGACACTGATCCAGCTTCGAGTCGAAGAGTGTGGTGCTGCAAAAGTGCAGCAGGTCAGGCAGCATCCGAAGAACAGGAGAACTGACATTTCGGGGATTAGTCCTTCATTAGGAATGAGGTTTGTCAGCTTCCAGCTTCCTCAGAGTGAGCAGAACCTCTGACACTCCTGTTTATATTTGTCAGCCAGGGCTCCCTGATGAGATCAGATCAACAACCTCAATCTGGGGATCATATTGTATGAGGGCCACCTGGCTGACCATGTTATAAGAACTTCCAAGGACACAGACTGTTTCTTTTTTTTCTGCAGCTTCTCCTGGTCGTTTTAGAGCTGGGTCAGGTTGCTACAACTCTACCTCTGATACAGGCAGTGTGTAACGCACTGGAGCTCACCAGAGCATCACAGAAGAAAGTCATTCTCCTCTTCAGGTGGCAGAGGGTTATAGGCACTAACATACTCCGTATCCATCTCAGATTCCGAGGTCTCTTCAACACTTGACTGAGTGGGAGAACCCTCGTGTTCCAGAACACTGGGAAAGGCTGTTGAGGAGCCGGGCCCATTTTGCTTCCTCACCGTTTGTGAGTTTGCAGCTTTCATATGGTCCACATGTTTGTTCAGGATCAGCACAGCTATCCAAACCTTGTATATCACTGGACCTGACGTCACAGCAACCATGCCTCTTAGCCATGTAGCACCATTCCTGTGATTTCAAACTTAATTCCTGAAGTAAACTGTGTCTCATTTAGTGGAGTCTTGTTTGGCATTTCTGATGCAATTTCACCCTCCTTCCGCAAGTCTGGAAAGATCAGATTTAACCTGGTACTGAGCCTTCTCTTCATGAGCAACTTTGCTGGATATATGCGTGTAGTTGCATGAGGAGTGGTCTTATAATAAAATAGGAAATGGGAAAGTTTGATATTGAATAGGCTGTTTCTTTAAGGCTGCGTTCAAAGTTTGGACTGATCTTTCTGCCAGACCTTTGGATGATAGACAGTATGGAGCTGTGCTTATATGTTGATATTAGGAAATACTTAAATTCCCTGCTGGTAAGCAATGGCCAGTTGCCTTCCGGGACTCTGTCTATTACAAAAGTTGTGCACTGTTTTCTTTTGTATAACGAATCAACTTTCGGTACATCCAGCCACTTTGAACAGGTATCCATAATGATGAAGAACATTGAGCCCATAAAACAACCAGCATAGTCAAAGTGTAACTGAGTGCAAGTTTTACCTGACATTCCCATGAATGTGGGGGAGCAGCTGGAGATAACCTTTATCCTTGTTGGCACTCAGGGCTCTGCTCCACCAATGCAGCTATGTCTGCATCCAATCCTGACCTCCAGACATAACTTCTCACTAAGATCTTCATTTTGGAAACCCCTGGATGACTCTGGGGGAGTTCAGCCAATATCTGGCAGTGACCTTTGCTCTGGACAATCACTCTGCTCCCCATAATAATATGCTGTTCTCTACTCTGATCTGGTCTCTCCAGGTCCAAAAAGGTTTCAATTCTGCCTGTGATGGCCCCTTGGTTTCCCCCATCACCACCACCCCTTTCAGTTTTGCAGATCTTTCTGCATCCAAAGTCTGACCATGTCAGCTCTGACTTGAAGTGTGTCCTGAAAATGCAGCTGCCTGCCTAATTAACTTGCTCACTTTAACTTCTGTAGTAGCCTCAAATTTATCTTTGCCTATTACTGTTTAGGATCCAACCCTCCTCCTCCACCCCACAAAACACCCCCCCAACCAGACTAGTTTAAATCCCAACGCCCAAGTATCTCTAACAAATCTCTGTGCCAGAGTATTAGTCCCCTTGCAGTTCAGTTGCTCCCTGAAGTTACTATATATCACATTCTATGCCTCTTGCATGCTCCTCAGTGCATCCAGTCTGAGAGGAGCTGCAGTCTGACACACCTTCCTTCAGACTTAGTCACCATAGACACTCAACTACTTCCTGATCTCCAACATCTAACAGAAGAGCATACCACTCCACTGACTGCCATCTTTACCCTTCTAACAGCAAGTGAACTTGGGAAATAAAATGTCTAACCTTCCCCTTGCCTTAGTGCTGCTCATCCTCTCAGCAAAGTCCAGTCTTCACCTAAACCTGTACTTAGAGCTACCAGCAGCACTTTGACCCCTCTCAAAATTGGCTGCTCCAAAAATGCAACACCACCTCCCTTATCCTGCCTGAAGACCCTATACTCTGCAATGTTAAATTGTCAATTTTATCCTTCCCTCAACCATATCTCTGTGATTGCAATAACATTGCATCTCCATTATCATTTAATATTCTTAACTCATCTGTACCTCTAATACTCCTGGCATTAGAGGCCTCCAGCCTTACCTTACTCCCTCGAGACATATGTCTGAACTCAGTCTATCTTGGTTCCTATTCTAAGTTATGCTGTGTCACTGTTGAACTGACAGGCTATGTTCTCTGCCCCTGCTGGACTAATTAAAAATTTTCGCATAAGGATCTTAGTCCCATTCTGGTTCAGGTGCAGACCATCCCACTTGTAGAGGTCCCACCTTACCCAGAAATGATCTCACTGATCCAGGAATCTAAAACCCTCCTTCCTGCATCAACTCTTGAACCACACATTCATTCGCTTTCTTCTCCTATTTCTATACTTTCTAGGACAAAGCAACATGAGAAATCTCAACAATACTCAGGGGTCCTGCTTCTAAATCTAATGCCTAGGTCCCTGAATGGTTGATGTAAGATCTCATCCCTCGTTCTACCTATATCATTAGTACAAATATGTAATACAACCACTATCTTATCGCCCTCCCCCTTTTGGATGCTTGCAGCCGCTTAGTAATATCCCTGATCCTGACAGCAGGCAGGAAACACACCATCCTGGAGTCACATCTGCAGCTGCAGAAATACATGTTTGTTCTCCTAACTAACCAATCCCCTATCCCTACCTCCCTGCATGAGCCCTGGTGCTCACAGATTTTGACCAATCAGCATTTGCATTACTGATCTATAACAGTATCACACCAAGGTTCTCTCAGAACTGAAAGATTATTTAACAAGCCTTTTACCTTGATTTGTTCTTATTTTGATGTTGCTAAGCAATTTAACTAGTACCAAAACTAGATGTAGGTGGACTTTCCAGGGTATGAACTTGTCTGGATATCCTCCTGGATTCTGGTTTATGCGTTGTACTACTTAATTTAGGCCTCTGCATACTGGCGGCAAAAATAATGGCTTGCTGGCCAGGACCCAGAAGAAATTTTTAACCTTTTGGCCGAGGCTTGAGTTTGTCTTGGGGTTTTGCTGTGCGCCAACCTAGAGTCTCTCTGATTAGAATATATCCTGATTGAGGAAATGCAAATGCCTTCACCTCTCCAGGTCATTGATGGCAATGACTGTACCATCCCCATCTCAGAGTGATAGAGTCATACAGCACAGAAGCAGACCCTTCAGTCCAACCAGTCTATACAAAACATAATCCCAGACTAAATTAGTCCCACTTACCTGCTCCTGGCTCATGTACCTCCAGACTTTCCTATTCATGTATTTATTCAAATGTCTTTTGAACATTGTAATTGTATCCTCTTCCATCACTTCCTGAGGATGTTCTTTCCACAAGCGAATCCCTTCCCACTCCCTTTCTGACATGACCATCCTTGGCCTCCTCCATTGCTACAATGAACCAAAATGCAAATTGGAGGCACAACACCTCATCTTCCGTTTGGGCAGCCTACAGCCCAGAAGACTCAACACTGAGTTCGTCAATTTCAAATAACTCCCCTTCCCATTCCCCGATTCCCTTCCTAGCCCCACCCCCTCCATTCCACTCCTCCCTGCCACCAACCAGATTCATCCCTCCCATTGACCAACCAGGTTGTATCCTCTAACTTTCCTCTCCGAACCCCACCCCACTTCATCTCACCACCCTCCCCCACCACTCCCTTTATTTACAGCTCCCCCCACACCTACCCCCAGTCCTGAAGAAGGTTTACACCCGAAACATCAACTTCTCTGCCTCTTGATGATGCCTGGCCTCCTGTGTTCTTCCAGTATCCTGCCTGTGAATTGGACTGGATTGATGATTCCTTCACTCTCCAGATTTTTGATTTCTGCCTCTACTTCTGCCCATAAGGCAAATGGTACTGGCCAGGCCTTGCAGAATTGCAGAATTGCTTCCTGGTCAATATGCAAGGTGGCTTTGGCTCCTCTGATAGCCCCTAGACCTTCCTGGAAGACTTTCTGAGTACTAAATTAAGACTTCATTCAGGCAGCCATTTTTGAATTGAAAAATATTGAGCTAATCCATGTGACTCTCTCACAATGAATTTTGCCCCATCAGCTTGGGCCTGAGCTTTTTACTACAATCACTGCTAAATAAACCAGCTGTTTTTAACAAGAGATCAAAACCAAGTTGTACCCTAAATCTGTAAAGGTTTAGATTCTCAGCCTAAGTGAGGTCTTGTGCAAAGGACTGGAGTTCACAGCAAATTTAATTAAAAACTGTTTCTGTGATCACTGATATGGCCGTGCTCCCAATTACAGCTGACAGTATCAGACGCTGTTTGCTGAAAGATCCAGTCACTGAATCCCTACAGTGCAGAAACAGGCCATTTGCCCGTACCCACCCTCCCATCCACACCCTACCCCTATCCCTGTAACCTTGTATTTCACATGGCTAATCCACCTAGCCTGCAACTATGGGCAATTTACCATGGTCAATCCACCTGCACATCTTTGTACTGCTGGAGAAACCCCATGTAGTGACAGGGAGAATGAGCCAACTCCACAGTCAGCCAAAGGTGGAATCTAACCCAGGTCCTGGCACTGAGACACAGCACTGCTAACCTCTGAGCTACTATACCACCTGGGTCCTTTCAAAAGCAAAACACCTAACATATATACTCGAGTAATAGTCAAATGTTTTTGACTATTTTTGAATATAAAATTTATGGGGTCAACTATTACATGGATACTACTTTTGAGTGGCTGAATTTCATGTCCATAAAATTCATACTGTATCATTAGCAGAAGCCCAATTGACCTCTGAAGGAGTAAAGAAAAATGCACAACAAATTATGGTAACTTTGAAAACCTGGAGGGGAGCATGTTGGTTGGTGGACTGGAAGATCTGGAGCGGAGCAGTACACCTTGCATACTGACTCATAAATATTGATCTGTTATCTGCTGAGAACTAGAGTCAACTTTTGCACAAGATATATGGAAAATTCCAGATTTTTTGGCCAAAACTAAGGATGCAACATTTACATGAGATCAACTATTACTGGAGTATGTACGGTATTATTAATGGGAAAACCGAAGGGCCATCACAACTAAAATTCAAACCGTTTTGGACGCAGAGATTAGCTCACAGTTGAGATGAGAAACAGAGGGCGAGAAACAGAGGGGCTGAAACAGAGGGCGAGAAACAGAGGGCGAGAAACAGAGGGGCTGAAACAGAGGGCAAGAAACAGAGGGGCTGAAACAGAGGGCGAGAAACAGAGGGCGAGAAACAGAGGGGCTGAAACAGAGGGCGAGAAACAGAGGGCGAGAAACAGAGGGGCTGAAACAGAGGGCGAGAAACAGAGGGCGAGAAACAGAGGGGCTGAAACAGAGGGCGAGAAACAGAGGGCGAGAAACAGAGGGGCTGAAACAGAGGGCGAGAAACAGAGGGCGAGAAACAGAGGGGCTGAAACAGAGGGCGAGAAACAGAGGGCGAGAAACAGAGGGGCTGAAACAGAGGGCGAGAAACAGAGGGCGAGAAACAGAGGGGCTGAAACAGAGGGCGAGAAACAGAGGGCGAGAAACAGAGGGGCTGAAACAGAGGGCGAGAAACAGAGGGCGAGAAACAGTGGGGCTGAAACG
>NC_057738.1:537765-572002 GCF_004010195.1 Chiloscyllium plagiosum | reverse complement strand
CCCCTCTGTTTCAGCCCCTCTGTTTCTCCCCCTCTGTTTCAGCCCCTCTGTTTCTCGCCCTCTGTTTCAGCCCCTCTGTTTCTCGCCTAATCTAAGCCCATCCCTCTACACTATCCCATCATCCATGTGCTTATCTAAGGCTTGTTTAAATCTCCTTAATGTGGCTGAGTTAACTACATTGGCAGGCAGAGCATTCCATGCCCTTACCACTCTCTGAGTAAAGAACCTGCCTCTGTCTTAAATCTAGCATCCCTCAATTTGCAGCCAGGCTCCCTCGTACAAGCTGATGTCATCATCCTAGGAAAAAGACTTTCACTGTCTACCCCATCTAATCTTCTGATCATCTTGTATGTCTCTATCAAATCCCCAATTAGCCTTCATCGTTCCAATGAGAACAGACCCAAGTCTCTCAGCCTTTCCTCATCAGATCTTCCATCCAGACTAGACAACGTCTTGGTAAATCTCCTCTGCACCTTTTCCAATGCTTCCATATTCTTCTGGTAATGGGGCAACCAGAACTGTATACAATACACTGTGGAGCAGTTCTCCTGAGTGCGTACAAAGACAAAAACTACAATGAGCAGCTCTCCTACATCAATGGGAATAGGTAGGTACACCAAGGACTTGATGGCACATTGACTATGCAGATTCTTTCATGGGTTCAATGTTCTTTGTCATTGTAGATGTCCACTCAAAGTGTTGGGATGTACATAGGTTCCATTTACCAAACACTAGGACAATGATAGAGAAACTGTGTGTATCTTTTTCAACACATGGAGTCCTGGTAGAGTTAGTCACAGATAACTGACCAGCATTTACCAGCAGGGACTTTCATTATTTCTTAAAGTCGAATGGGATTCAACATATAACAGCAGTTCCATACCACTCAACATTAAATGGTTCAACAGAAAGAAGCAGTCCAAACTTTGAAGGCTGGCTTAAAGAAACAGCCTACAGCCTCACTAGATACAAGCTGTGACAGTTTTTATTTGATTTTGGATCACTCTTCATGCAACTGGAGGAATAGCACTGGCAGAGTTGCTAATGAGGAGAAGACTCCACACGAGGTTATGTCTGATCTTTCTGGACCTGGGTCAGAGGGTGAAACAACATTAGGAACATCAATGCCAGACATAAAACTCTGCCATATTAGAGGACCACTTTCCCCCACTGCTCCAATAATCACTGTTGCCCTTTTAGATTAGATTCCCTACAGTAGGGAAACAGGCCCTTCAGCCCAACAAGTCCACACCGACCCTCTGAAGAGTAACCCACCCAGACCCATTCCCCTACCATACCCCTGACTAATGCATGTAACACTATGGCTAATTCAACTGACCGGCACATCTTTGGACCGTGGGAGGAAACCAGAGCACCCGGAGGAAACCCATGCAGACACGGGGACAATGCGCAAACTCCACACAGACTCCGAGGCGGGAATCAAACCTGGGTCTCTGGTGCTGTGAGGCAGCAGTGCTAACCACTGAGCCACTGTGCTGCTCTTGCCCCTAGCCCTCAGAACCCCATTGATGCAGCCTGCAAGCCAGACTCAAATATTTACCTTGCTGTTTGGTTCAAACAACAACTTCTATTGGTGGCTACCGGTTGCCCCAGCAGTGGCCATGTTCAATCCCAGATCTGAAAGGTTATTTCATGACAAAGGTTACCTACTAAAATTGTGGCTAATGACATCTTACCATCAACGAATAATGAAGCAAAGATTCAACTGCACACACATCTGCACAGGTCAAGTGGTGGGGAGGACAATCAGGATGCTGATAATATGTTTCCAGTCACTGAAGAGGTCAGGCAGTACATTACAGCACTTTCCAGTTACGTTATGTGGTAGGCTGTGGCGCATTTTACACTTGGCTCAGCAGAACGGACTGACATTTCACCTCTCCAGGTGGGATTGCACCAGATTTCAATGAAATGAAGAATATCAACATGGATATCACTCTTGCCGCATTTCACAAGTCTCCTCAGAAAACTACAGGACTGGGGTTACTTGAGCAGCTGGTGAGCGATGCATTTTGATTGAGATGGCAAACTTTACCTCCTTCAGGAAATTGGACAAAAGAACAGAATAAATGAAAGCAAGTAAGTGACATTTTATTTTAGAGCAAAATCTCATTGTAATTCATTGCAAGCTTGGATACAAAATTTGGATTGTAATTTGAATACAAAATTAGCCTGAAGTTAGGAGGTGGTGGAGGGATGTTTCTCGGACTGTAGACCTGTGACCAGCAATGCACTGCACAGCTTGGTGCAGAGTCCACTGTTTTTTCTCATTTATATAAATAATTTGAATGTGAATATAAGAAGCATGGTTAGTAAGTTTGCAGATGACATCAAAACTGGTGATGTAGTGGACAGTGAAGCAGACTATCTCTGAGTATAACAGGACATTGATCAAAAGGGGTAATGGGGCAAGGAGTGGCACATGGAATTTCATTTAAATAAGCGTGAATTTTTGCATTTTGGTAAGACAAATAGGGACAGGACTTATATACTTAATGGTAGAGTCATGGGGAATGTTGCTGAACAAAGAGATCTTGGGGTGCAGGCTCATTGTTCCTTGAAAGCGGAGTCACAGGTAGAAAGGGTAATGAAGAAGGCATTTGGTACACTTGCCTTTATTGGTCAGTGCATTAAGTATAGGAGTTAGGAGGTTGTGTTGTAACTGTACAGAACATTGGTTACGCCACTTTTGGAATACCGCATTCAAATCTGGTCTCCTTCATCTAAGAAAGATGTTAAACTTGAAAGGGTTCAGAAAAGGTTTTCAATGATGTTGCCAGGGTTTGAGCTATAGGGACAGGCTGAATAGGCTGAGGCTATTTTCTCTGAAGCACTGGAGGATGACAGATTTATAAAATCATGAGTGGCGTGGATAGGATGAATCACCAAAGTCTTTTTCCCAGGGTACGGGAGTCCAAAACTGGAGGGCATAGGTTTAAGGTGAGAGGGAAAAGATTTAAAAGGAACTTAAGGGACAATGTATTCATGCAGCAGGTCATGCATGCATTGAATGAGCTGCCAGAGAAAGTGGCGGAGGTTGTTACGATTACATTTAAAAGCCATCTGGATGGAAATTAATATGTAGGGGTTAGAGTAATATGGGTCAAATGCTGGCAGTTGGGACTAGATTCATTTAGGATATCTGGTTGGCATGGACATGTTGGACTGAAGGGTCTGTTTCTGCAAAACTGAATGACTCTAAGTCATTTAAAGCAGTATGATGTCAATTTCAGCTGTTGTGCTAAACTTCTGATACAGTGCGGTAGTTCACCTTTTTCCAAATTTTAAACTATTCTATTGCAATATTAAAATGTTTCATGTTAATAAAATAATTTCAAATAATTTTACACCAGTAAAGCTTTTTCCCAGGTTGAAGGATTCAATAACGAGGGGTCATGCTTTCAAAGTGAGAGGTGGAATGTTTAAGGGGGATACATGCGGCAAGTATTTCACACAGAGGGTGGTAGGCGTTTGGAACGCATTGCCAGCAGAGGTGGTAGATTCATTTAAGATGTGTCTGGACAGATGTATGAGTAGGTGGGGAGCAGAGGGATACAGATGCTTAGGAATTGACCGACAGGTTTAGACAGTACATTTGGATCGGCTCAGGCTTGGAGGGCCAAAGGGCCTGTTCCTGGGCTGTAAATTTTCTTTGTTCTCTTTGTTCTTTGCTTAAATATAGGCTCAAATGGAATGTAGAAACTAAATTATAATTGTACTTGCATTAAATAACACAGCACAAAGATTTGCTCAAAATAGAACACCAAAAGATTCACACTGTCATCATTACAGTCGCAAAGGAGATGGAGAGTGAGAAGTGTTCATTCTGCAAGAGTTGACACCCTATTGCCTCAGATGCCTTTCCCATGCTGGTGGCCTCTTGTGCCAAAAGCTTGACCAGCAGTAGATAGCTCATCACAACCATTTAGAGATGCAGTTTCTGGCTAGGAGGCCTGCACAGTTACTGTACTTGGAGCAGGCAAGAATAGTCCTATCAAAGTCATTTGTATTAATGCCATATTAGCTGCATACAACTCACATGTTTGTATTGGTCTGGTTAGGGCCACTCGTAGCACCCCAAGTGAGATATGTCCACTTTGTAGCATCAGCAAGATTTGAAGAAAAAGACAAAACCTGTCTTCACCTCCCTCACCTCCATGTCCTGTACAAGGATTCTAAATGCCTGTCATGTTGGGCAATCAATACATTCCATTGTCCTGTAATAAACGCTTCTTCCATTGAAGTCTCAATATGGGGTGGAAGTGGACCATGCATCACTGAAGATTTCCTTACCACCCAACAGTTAGAATGGTCTACCACACATCCTCAGAATCAAATGGCATCAGTTTCATATCTGTCTGTTCAGAGGAAGAGAGGCTGAGTATTATCTATAACTGCAATGATCAGTTACGACTGTCCCCGTCCCCGATCAAGCAGAAGCCTGAAAGAGAAACGTGAACACCATTGTAACTGTGCCACTCAGGTTGTCCACCCTTCCAGGGTGTGCACCTTCCTGCTTGTCTGGATGCCATTTGCTTTCCTCCTCTGGCTCAATTACTATCTCACTTTTATCTGTGACCACAGTTCAGTGTCTTCTCCAAGCCCCTTTCAATATCCTTGCTGCTGACCTACCATCATGTCCAACCAATGTTGCCAAAGTGAGCTGGAGATGGAAGAAGAAAAAATTTGGAATTATTAAACATTACCACTTGTTACATCATAGAAGCATGTACACTCATACAGTACTTGAACATTCAGTTGGTGACACTCAGCTTTCTCTACATCAATTGGTCATGCTCACTGAAGTATTAATGATTCCCACCAATTGCTTGAGACTCTGATCCTCTGATCCTCTGATCAAACTCATTAAGATCCTTCAGAAAGGCCACATCATTCTCAGTCAGTGAACAATCCCAGACACTTTGAGCCATCTCAATACAAACACAGGCATCATAAGTATTATGTTATGCTTCATTCTTCACTTGTGAGGTTTGGAGATGAAAACAAAATTCACATCTTCACTTTCTTGGCTGTTGATAAAACAAGATAACTTTACAAATACTTAGTGATCCTTTCTCCAAAGGCAACTGATTTTTAAATACATTTGACTTTATGTAACCCAACAACCCATCAAAACAATCATGGCTAAGTTCTTTGCTTCAAATCGTTTTAGAACTAAAATGAAAACATAGGTTAAATTTATTTTCAAGAACTCAACAAACTCTGGCAAGTTGTATTAAATCATTCAATTGTTTTAGACATTGCTTCATGATCCATGAAATGGAGCTGCTGGCAGTCACATAACCTCTATTACCCCCACCCACTCTAAGATTATAACTTTGATAGGCATCCTGCAATTATCATTACCAGTATGTTAGTGATGTCTCACCTACACCTCTTTAAGAAGTACATTGAAGTCTTCATCATTAAAATTGTGACATGTCTTCGTCACATTTGCATTTTAAGGGGTGGCACGGGGGTTCAGTGGTTAGCACTGCTGCCTCACAGCGTCAGGGAACTAGGTTTGATTCCAGCCTCCGGCGACTGTCTGTGTGGAGTTTGCACATTCTCCCCATGTCTGGGTGGGTTTCCTCCCACAAGCCTAGAGATGTACAGGTTAGGTGTTCAGAGATGTGTACTTTAGGTGCATTAGTCAGGGGTAAATGTCAGGGAAGGGGTCTGGTGGGTTACTCTTCAGAGGGTTGGTGTGGGTGGACTTGTTGGGCCGAAGGGCCTGTTTTCACACTGCAGGGTTTCAAATGCTGACACTTTCTTTTCTTAATCAAGTAAATAAATGCTTTTTAACTAGCTATTTAGGTTATATCATTGACTTTTTTCTTGATTGTGCAATGCAATTTCCCATTAATTTTAAATGTCATTAAAAGTTGTAATAGTTTTGTTATATTTGATCAAAGGTTTCTCGGGTTTTTAAAAAAGTTTTGATGTGAAGGTGGGAACCCATTGCTTGTTCCTGCATCGTTCCTGCAATCAATTTCTACGTTGTGTCAGAATTTCAGAATATGTGTATTTGCTGATTAGATTGAGGAATGGTGATAGTAAATGTGTAGGATTTATCTCTGCTCAGGATTTCTGAGCAGTATGGGTAGTTGGATTCACTGGAGGACATCAGGAAGGCTGAGTGTTTTCCAGAATGCATTTTCCAGAAGGTGGCCACTCAATAAGCAAAGGCAGTTCAGAGTAGCAGATAGGTGGAAAAATAGGGAGGTGCAGGAAGTGCTGGAGAATGTAGATTGGGTACATACTCTTAAATGTTTCATTGGGGACTGCTGAGAGTGATAACACTGCTGGGAGTGCAGTCTAGTCTATAGAAACAATTAATGAAAAATTGCACATGAAGGGAACAACGAATACAGGTAGTAGAAATGCAGTCATGTAGGAGATTCTAGACCTCCTACACAGCACGGTGGCACAGTGGTTAGCACTGCTGCCTCACAGCGCCAGAGACCTGCGCTCAATTCCTGCCTCAGGCAATTCTCTGTGTGGAGTTTGCACATTCTCCCCATGTCTGCGTGGGTTTCCTCCGGGTGCTCCGGTTTCCTCCCACAATCCAAAAATGTGCAGGTCAGGTGAATTGGCCATGCTAAATTGCCCGTAGTGTTAGGTGTAGGGGAATGAGTCTGGGCGCGTTGAGCTTCGGCAGATCGGTATGGACTTGTTGGGCCAAAGGGCCTGTTTCCACACTGTAAGTAATCTAATCTAAAACTACAACCACAGACAGGTATTTTCATAACCATCATAATGAGTCCAACATGATCCAAAGGGTACTACAGAGATAATGCAGAATGTTCTGCATGTGCAAAGGAGTGAGCTGTATGTAGTGGTTAATGTCAGTAACAATCACAAGGAGGGGACAGGTTAAGAGATCCTGTCATCAGAGTTTTGTAGGACACTGAAATTCGCAGTCTGTGGACTATTCTCAATACCATGCATCAACAAAACTACAAATAGGAAAGTTAGGACAATAATAGAGATGGCCTGAAGTATGATGCAGGAGCTACAAATTATGCTGAAGATTCTTAGGGAATTAGGATTAATTCTATATCGGGAGGAGAAAGTGAGGTTTGCAGATGCTGGAGATCAAAGTTGAAACTTTATTGCTGGAACAGCACAGCAGGTCAGGCAGCATCCAGGGAACAGGAGATTCGACGTTTCGGGCACAGGCCCTTCTTCAGAATTCTATATCGGGAGTCAATTATTTAAAAGGCATGAGTTGTACCTCAACAACATTGCAGCCAACATCCTCAGGGCAAGGTTCATTAGAGAAGTTGGGGGATCTTTAAACTAAATCAACAAAGGGATGGGCAAGCATGAAAGGAATTAAGAAAGAGAAATAAGAATTGAGAGTGCTTGGTAGAGAAACACATTGCACCATATTACGTAGAAGGAGACCAAGAAGAACTATGGGGAATTCAATAACAGTTTGAGGATAGATGCACGTAAATGTAGCAAATAATGTTGAAGAGCTCCAGGGGCGAATGCACAATTATGATGTGGTGGTAGTAATGACAATCATATTTCCATCTATTTGCAGGCCAATCATGTGCAGAGGCACAATAGGGTTTCCATAATGACAGATTGGCACTGGACGTGATCTCTCCATGTACACAGCTGGAAGAGAAAAATGGAGAACAGAATATATCTCCTTACTTGACTTACATAGATCTCAGGAGAAAGTGAGGACTGCAGATGCTGGAGTATCAGAGATGAGAGTATGGTGCTGGAAAAACACAGCAGGTCAGGCAGCATCCAAGGAGCAGGAGAATCAACATTTTGGGCATAAGCTCTTCATCAGGATTTTTCGAGACTTTGGAGATAATTGACTCTTTATCAAGCTCCTCAGTCTTAACAATTCTTCCACATGACTACGTGCAATATATCATAGAATCATGCAGTGCAGAAGACGCCCTTCAGTCAATCGAGACTCTACTTTCAGAAATAAACAACTTCCACACTAGTCCCACTTTTCCACACTAGGCCCATATCATGAACGTTATGGCACTTCAAGTGCTCATCCAAGTTCTTCTTAAAGGTTGAGAGTTTCCTACCTCAATTATTCTCCCATACAGTGCATTTCAGATTGCCAATATCTGTTTGGATAGAACATAGAACAAAGAACAATACAGTGTAGAACAGACCCTTCGGCCCTCGATGTTGCGCCAATCTGTGAACTATTCTCAGCTCGTCCCCCTACACTATCCCAAAATCATCCATGTGCTTATCTAAGGATTGTTTAAATCACCCTAATGTGGTTGAGTTGACTACATTAGCAGGTAGTGCATTCCATAACTTTACCACTCCCTGCGTAAAGAACCAGCCTCTGACATCTGTCTTAAATCTATAACCCCTCAATTTGTAGTTATGCCCCCTCGTACATGCTGAAGTCATCATCCTAGGAAAAAGACTTTCACTGTCTACCCTATCTAATCCTCTGATCATCTTGTGTGTCTCTATCAAATCCCCTCTTCGCCTTCTTCTTGCCAATGAGAACAGACCCAAGTCTCTCAGCATTTCCTCATAAAAGCTTTCCTCTACACCAGGCAACATCCTGGTAAATCTCCTCTGCGCCTTTTCCAATGCTTCCACGTCCTTCCCGAAATATGGGGACCAGAACGGTACACAATATTCCAAGTGTGGCCACACCAGCATTTTGTACAGTTGCAGCATGATATTGCGGCTCCAGAACGCAATCCCTCTACAAATGAAACCTAACACACTGTATGCCTTCTTAACAGCACTATCAACCTGGGTGGCAACTTTCAGGGATCTATGTACATGGATTCCAAGATCCTTCTGCACATCCACACTACCAAGAATCTTTCCATTTACCTAGTACTCTGCCTTCCTGTTATTCTTCCCAAAGTGCATCACCTCACATTTAGCTGTATTGAACTCCATTTGCCACCTCTCAGCCCAATTCTGCAGTTTATCCAAGTCCCCCTGCAACCTGTAACATTCTTCCACACTGTCCACTACTCCACTGACTTTAGTGTCGTCTGCAAATTTACTAACCCATCCACCTATGCCTGCATCTAAGTCATTTATAAAAATGACAAACAGCAGCTGTCCCAAAACAGGTCCTTGTGGCACCAGACTCCAGGCTGAATATTTTCCATCAACCACCACTCTCTGCTTTCTTTCAGAAAACCAGTTTCTAATCCAAACTGCTAAATCACCCTCAATTCCATGCCTCTGCATTTTCTCCAACAGCCTACCATGTGGAACCTTATTGAAAGCTTTATTGAAGTCCATGTCCTACCCTCATCTACATGCTTGGTCACCTTCTCAAAAAACTCAATGAGGTTTGTTAGACACGACTTGCCCTTGACAAAACCATCAGAAATCAAATTGTTGCTTGCTAGATGATTATAAATCTTATCTCTTATAATCCTTTCCAAAACCTTTCCTACAACAGAAATAAGGCTCACTGGTCTATAACTACCTGGGTCATCTAGAACATAGAACATAGAACATAGAAGAATACAGCGCAGTACAGGCCCTTGGGCCCTCGATGTTGCGCCGATCCCTGTAGACAATGATGACTCAAATATCAAAGCTAAAGGCTCTGCTATCTCCTCCCTAGCTTCCCACAGAATCTTTGGAAAAATCCATCCGGCCTAGGGGACTTGTCTACTTTCATTCCTTCTAGAATTGATAACACCTGTTCGTAACTAACCTCGATCCTTTCTAGTCTAATATCTCGTACCTCATTCTTCTCCTCTACAATATTCTCCTTTTCCTGAGTGAAAACCGATGAGAAATGTTCGCTTAGCACCTCTCCGATCTCCACAGGGTCCACACACAACTTCCCACTCTGTCTTTGATTGGCCCTATTCCTACCCTAATCATCCTTTTATTCCTCAGAAAGCTTTAGTGTTCTCTTTTAATCTATTTGCTAAAGACTGCTCATGTCCTTTCTTTGCTCTTCTTAACTCTCTCTTTAAATCCTTCCTAGCTGATCTGTAACTCTCCATCAACACATAAGCCTCCTTCTTTTTCGTAACAAGAGATGCAATTTCTGTTGTAAACCATGGTTCCCTTACCTTATCACTTTCTCCCTGCCTGACAGGGACATACGTATCAAGGACATGCAATACCTGTTACTTAAACCAGCTCTACATTTCCATTGTCTGCATCCCATCCCCTGCATTTTGCTACCCCATTCTATGCATCCTAATTCCTGCCTAATTGCATTATAATTGCCCTTGCCCCATCGATAACTCTTGACCTGTGGCATGTACCTAGCCCTTTCCATCGCTAAACTAAACGTAACTGAATTATGGTCACTCTCTCCAAAGTGCTCACCTACAACTAAATCAAACACCTGGCCTGGTTCATACCAAACACCAGATCCACTGTGGCCTCCCCTCTTGTCGGCCCTTTAACATACTGTGTCAGGAAATCCTCCTATATATATTGGACAAAAACTGATCCATCTGACGTACTAGAGGGTAAAACAGATTTTCTTCAAATCCCATCTGAACATCCTGCCTTTCACTTTAATGTTATACCCTCTTGCTTTAATCCTTCGACTATAGGAAACAGCTGCTTTCTGTTCATTCAGTCATGCCCCTCATAATCTTATAACCTCTATCAGATCACCCACCCCCAACATTCTCAACTGTAAAGAAAACAACCGAGCTTATCCATCCTCTCTTCACAGCTGAAATGTCAGTCCAGCAAGATCCTGGTGAATCTCCTTTCCAGCCCCTCCAGAGTAATCACATCCTTTATGTAGGCCACTCCAGCTGTGGCCTAAACAAAGTTCTGTACAGCTCCACCATGAATTAACTGCTCTTACAATCTATGCCACGCCCGATAAAGGCAAACTTCTCATTTGTCTTCTTCATTACACTTTTAACTTGTCTTGCCATCTTCTGGGATCTGTGGGCAAGCACCCTGAAATAATTCCACATAGGCCAACATCCCATCAACCAGGGCTCCATGACTGTACCAGATTAATAGCTCCAATCAGGGAATTCATATTCTATGAGATCCAGCTGGCTGATCTTGCAAAATCACTACACACCACAAGATCCCTCTTGATCCCTGAGAACAGAGTAACATAGTTGTGCCCTGGCCCTCACTTTATTATTTTATTCTCCTTGCTCCTGACGTTTGCTTTTCCAACAAACATGGAACGAGTTTAACTTAGAGTTTACCTGCAAGTTCAGAGGTCAAATTCTACAATCTGCTGGATTGAAAGCAAGCAGAAGATATTTTGATCAGAAAACAATACCTTTATCCGCAGAGACATTCTGTACATTGATGACGTCATGTTAGTAACTCACGTGCAAATTCTCTTTCAAAGTCTCAGATTGTCTCTGCCACACCTATAAATTATTTTGTCATACCATAAGAGTCTAAATGAGAGAGGTTGAGATTGTTCTTTTTGCAGTAGAGACGGTTAAGATTTAATAGAAGTGTTTACAATGCTGAAATATTTGACGGAATAACCAAGGAGAAAATGGCAACACATTAGCTACCAAATAACACAGATCCAAAGTGATTGGCTAAAGGTTCAGAAGGGAGAAGAGGTATTTGTTTGCCTAGCATGTCCATCTTATCAGGAATGGATTGCCTGAAAAAGCAATGGAGCAGGTTCAATATTACAAACCAGAAGGAAACTGGAGAAAGGGGAATAATGCAGAAATAAGCAGAAAGAAGACAGGAGTGAAAATTGAATACAACAACTTTAAAAGAGGCCACATAAGTACAATGGGCTGAATGTCCACTCCTTGTTGCAAAAGTCCATCATCCTTCTTAAACTAAATGAATAAGTGAGCTGTGTTGTATTCAGGCTATGCATAAAGGGTGTGATTGACACCTTGTCCCTCATTATAGTTAATATCTGATGGTAGAGTTTGCTGACACCAGCAACAGCAGGCAACTTTTGTTTTAATTTGTTTGTAGGACATGAGCTTTGCTGGCAACCTTTTATTGCCCATCCCTAGTTTTCCTTGAGAAGGTGGAAGTGAGTTGCATTCTTGAACCACTGCCATTCACATGCTGTTGGTTGATCCACAATGCTGTTAGGGCAGGAATTTCAGAATTTGACTCAGCGACAGTCAAGGAACTGCAATATATTTCCAAGTCAAAATAGTAATTGATTTGAGGGGGATCTTACAGGTGGTGGTGACCTAATGCCCTTGTTATTGACAATGGTAGTGTTTATGGTTATGGAAAGGGCTTTTTAAGGGTCTTTGGTGAATTTCGGCAGTCTTTTAATTGGTACATCCTACTACCATTGGGTATCAGTGATGGAGGGAGTGGATGCTTGTTGTTATGGTTCCAGTCAGATGAACTGCTGTGTCCTGGATGGTGTCAAGTTTCTTGAGTGTTGCTGGAGATGCATGATGTGGGCAAGTGGGGAGTATTTCATCATACTCCTGACTTGTGCCTTGTTGTTGGTAGACAGGGTTTGGAGAATCAGGAGGTGTCACTGCAATATCCTAAGCATTTGATCTGCTCTTGTGGCCACTGTATTTACATGGCTGGTCTAATGCAGTTACTGGTCAATGGTTACCTCCAGGACCTTGATAATTGGGGATTTCATGATGGTAATACTATTGAATGTCAAAGGGCAATTTGAAGAGTCATTTGTCACCACAACTGGAATACTCTCACATAATATGATCATACCTGTTTTACATCTCAGCTTTAACTGTCTTTGCCCCTCAAGGAAATTCTCTTTTTCCACAATGTTTTTTGTTACCAGTACTGCAACTACTCTGTTCTATCTTCATTCACTACCAACCCTGATTTATTTTTATCTTTGAGTATTAAGCACTCAGTCATTACAATTTTAAATAATGTTTTAAATATGTCCTTCAGCATCACACTCCCAAATGATGGCATCTCCAGATGGTGCAGAGTCGACTGTCACTTTTTTCACAATATATGATTAATTTTACATCACACACACCCTATGGAACACATCTATCTTGTCACAGAGAAGATGGGGTGATGAACGTGTGGCAATAGATTTCTGCATTTGAGTAGCTCAGTTGGAACTCTATCCTCACCACTTGCCTTTCTGCTTGCTAAAGAGATCAGTGATCTTTCCAGGGTCATGTGTTTTTTGTCTGACAGAATTATTACTAAAAGCTGCAGGAGAGATCCATCTCATCAGAGTACAGCTCAGTGTAATAGTCTGAGTAATAACACAGCAGGATATCTGTTTGCATCTATTGGCAAGTCCTTCACCATCTACTAATTTCAAAACGGCAACTTCGGTGATGATTGAATCAAGTATGTGGCTCTATCATAAACAATATGTAGAGTTCTGTTGCCATGGGCACTTTTGTAAAAAGTCAAAATAAAAAAAAGGTGCTGAAATAATCAGCAGGTGAAATGGCATCTGTAGAGAGAAAGTCATTTTTTGGGTCAATTTATAGAGGTCTGAATGATGTGGGTTATGAAAGATGTATAGCAGAATTTGGGAATCATGACATTGAGATCATTTTACTTGCAGCATGTGAAATTCTAGCTAAGCAGTAGTGAAAAGACAATTACAGGAATTAATGCTTGTTCAGTGCATTGTTAACACCATAGCTCATCTCATTAATATTCATTCTCCCACCTTACCAAACTTGCCAATCAAGCTAGATGTCAGGAAAACCTGACAAGGAAACCAGACCATGTACATGGTGTGGTTCAGCTCACCACTTACTTGATCAGCCTCCCATGTTATATATATTGCAACAACATTTCAGGACCTCAGGCACTAATCGCATACACCTTCATTACAGATATGGGCATCCAACATTTGCCAGCCCATCACAACCATCATGACACCTCTCCAATACACTGGCAGACCACTCACGAAACACTGACGTTTATTACAGGGTGTACCATGAACTAGCATTGAGAAGGCAGCAGCAGACATAATTTGCATTCATGTACAAGTACCCAGCTCAAGGATAGGACCAAGCTGCATCCCAGAGCTGCTGTCTTGCTCTCTTAGCACCAAAATACTTAGCACCTACCTGCATGCTCACACCATCCATGCCAAGCCTAATCTTGCCATGCCATGCCCATTAGCACATTGGTTTTTCAGTTAAAGCCAGACGTTTTAAGGTTCAGGGTAGGGGGAGAAAATACAACTTGGTGAATAACATACCTTGATGTCAATCCAACATTTACTGCATGTACCAGCTACCTGGGCTATAAACATTCATTCAACAAAATAGACATATCAGAAAGTGAAATACAACAAGGAATTGTAGATACTGGAGATCTGAAAGAAAATTGATGGGTCTGGCAGAATCTGTGAAGAGAAAACCAGATGGAGGTTGGTTGGGAATTGTGAAGAAGGGTCACTAGACTAGAAACTTTAACTCTGTTTTCTCTCCATGGATTCTGCTAGACTTGCTGAGCATCTCAACAATTTCTGCTTTTGCCTATGTCAGAACCTGATGTGGTCCAGTCGTCAGTCATACAAGCCGGGACCATTGTCAATCAAGGTGTCCAAGCACTGTCTGTCAGGGGTGCTTTCTGCACACAGTACAGGGACTTCAACACAATCAGTTGTCTGCTTGGGATGCTCATGATCAGGAGAACTGCACAGTCTGTACAGTTTGAAGAATGTTCACTGTTTAGTCCTATAGAGTCAGTGTCAGCAGTCAGGGAAATCATGTATTGTTGTGTAAGGAACAGTAAACATACTGATCAGGTGTTTTATTAGCCATATTTAGAGACTGTTCATTCATGTCAGTTGAGGTCTGGAGAGATTGTAGTCTTGAATGTCCATCAAAATATCTTTCAAGAGGGGTCAAGGGTAAGCAATAAGTTTTGGGGATTAACAGCAGCTGGTGGAAGAGCAAAGGTATTTTTTGTAGTGGGAATAAGGCCAGTGAGGGGGTTAGTTATGTTCAATGAGGGAGCATCCAAGGGTATTGTAGGCTGGGGGATTGTAGGCTAGGGGATTATTGATTGCGACCACTACAGTTACCTTCACAGGGGTGTGTAAAGGAGCAGGGTGGGCATCAGCAATGTAGGATTCTGGGGAGGTGGGGGCAGGTTGGGGGGAGGGGGACAAGGGGAAGACGGGTGCAGACAAAGTGCAATGTGGTGGCTTTCCACAATGGTAGAGATGATTTGAAAGACCATAAGAGCAGAATTTGGCCATTTGACTCATTGAGTTCCACCATTCGATCGTGGCTGATATGTTTCTCAACCTGATTCTCCTGCCTTCTCCCTATAACCCTTGATTCCTTTACTAATCAATAACCTATCTATCATTGTCTTAAAAACATTCAATATCTTAGCCTCCACAGCCTTCTGTGGCAATACATTCCACATTTTCATCACCCAGCAGTTGAAGAAATTCTTCCTTATCTCAGTTCTCAAGGATTGTCCTTCACTCTGAGGCTATGTCCTCATGTCCTAGTCTCTCCTGTTAGAGGAAACATCTCCACATTCACTCTATACAGGCCTATCAATATTCTGTAAGTTTCAATCAGATTCCCCCACCATTTTTTTGAAAATCCCAGAATCCTCAACCTCTCCTTATATGACAAGCCCTTCATCCCCAGAAACATTCTTGTAAACCTCCACTCGATCCACTCCAACACCAGTA
Organism: Chiloscyllium plagiosum; assembly: GCF_004010195.1. NCBI lineage: Eukaryota > Metazoa > Chordata > Chondrichthyes > Orectolobiformes > Hemiscylliidae > Chiloscyllium > Chiloscyllium plagiosum. Next base: position 556,383 of record NC_057738.1, on the reverse strand, counting down.
TATTCTTCATTAAATACGGGGCCCAAAACTGCTCACAATATTTCAAATGTAGTCTGACCAGAGCCTTTTATAGTCTGAGCAGTACGGCTCTGATCTTGTGATCTAGCCATCTTGAAATTAATTCTAACATTGCATTTGCCTTCCTAACTGCCAAATGAACCTGCATGTTAACCTTGAGAGAATGCTGAACCAGAACTCCCAAGTCCTTTTGCACTTCAGATTTTCAAAGCCTTTCTTTGTGTTATGGATCAGACCACATCCCCTCAAAATATATTAAGAAGATAGCCAAGACCTTAACTTTTTCTTACTTCAAAGGTAAATGTGAGGTGCTGTTTTCTAGATGCAATCAATTGGTTAAACTACTCCACTTTAAGCAAAACACAATTTCTTCAAGCACTATAGCTAAAATGCAACAAAAGATAGAGGAACTTGGAATAATTTAACTCTACTGGAAAACTTAACAGAATAATAGATTATTTTACTACTAAACAGCAAATGTTCCAATATAGCAACATCCCATAAACACACCCTTGGCAAAAGGCAAATTCAGAAAATAGAGCTATCTCACAAGTAAATCCTGTAGCAGGCAGACAATCACCAGCATTTGGCTGTAACTGAGAGAGGGACAAAAAAATAGCTTCCATCTCTTCAAGATCCCAACAGCAACTGCTGAAAGCTAAACTAAAGATCTTGGGAGTGGGAGTTTCACCGTACCCACTCAGGCTGCTTCTATTGTTCCACTTTAAAAAAACATCCAAGGCTTCACAAGTTGTTTATCTTCTCATAGTCTGCTCATCACCTATTCCCCAGTCTCACTCTGAAGGAAACCAAGATAAAAAAGACTTCTCCTAAAGTCACAGTGTTGTCACACTTGTTTAGAAAATGGTCTGAGCCCCTATTCTTCCTGCTAAAGTGCATAATCTCACATTTTCCTATATTACACTTCATCTGCCACTTCTTTACCCACTCTGCTAGCCTGTTCTAAGTCTTTCTGTAGTCTCCCTGCTTCCTCAACACTACCTGCCCCTCCACCTATCTTTGAGTCATCTGCAAGCTTAGCAACAATGTCATCAGTTCCTTTATTGAGATTGTTAATGTATAAAGTGAATAGTTGTGGTCCCAATATTGACCCCACTTGTCACTGGCTGCCATCCTGACAAAGATCCCTTTATAGGTAAAAACAATGACTGCAGATGCTGGAAACCAGATTCTGGATTAGTGGTGCTGGAAGAGCACAGCAGTTCAGGCAGCATTCGAGGAGCAGTAAAATCGACGTTTCGGGCAAAAGCCCTTCATCAGGAATACAGGCAGAGAGCCTGAAGGGTGGAGAGATAAGTGAGAGCTGGAAGTTTGGAACTGGGGTGAGGTGGGGGAAGGAGAAATGAGGAAACTGTTGAAGTCCACATCCCCACTCCCACCCTCCTCTCACGTATCTCTCCACCCTTCAGGCTCTCTGCCTGTATTCCTGATGGAGGGCTTTTGTCCAAAATGTCGATTTTTCTGCTCCTCAGATGCTGCCTGAACTGCTGTGCTCTTCCAGCACCACTAATCCAAAGATCCCTTTATCTCCACTCTCTTCCTTCCTCCAATCAGCCAATCATCTGTGCATGCCTGTGGCTTGCCCCTAACATCATGGAACTTATTGTGTTGAGCAGCCTCCTGCGTGGCACCTTGTCAAAGGCCTTCTAGAAATCCCAACAGATCACATCCACTGGCTCATTAGTTCCTCCAATAATTCTAACAGATTTGTCAGATGACTTCTCTTTGATGATTTGGAGATGCCGGTGTTGGACTGGGGTGTACAAAGTTAAAAATCACACAACACCAGGTTATAGTCCAACAGGTTTAATTCGAAACACTAGCTTTCGGAGTGCCGCTCCTTCATCAGGTGATGAAGGAGCAGCGCTCTGAAAGCTAGTGTGCTTCCAATTAAACCTGTTGGACTATAACCTGGTGTTGTGTGATTTTTAACTTTTCTTTTTGATGAAGCTGCGTTGACTCAACCCTATTTTATCATGAATTCCAAGTACTCTGCAATCTCATCCTTAATAATGGACTCTAAAATCTTACCAATGACTAGGGTCAGGCTAACTGGCCTTTAATTTCCTCTTTTCTGCCTTCCCTCCCACCTCCACCCCCACCCCCATCTTAAACAGGGTGATCCATTAGTAATTTTCCAGTCCTCTGAGACTCTCACTGTCTCCAGTGATTCCTAAAAGATAACAACCAATGCCTCTACAATCTCCTCATCTACCTCCTTCAGAACTTTGGCGTGTAGTCCATGTGGTCTGGGTAATTTATCCACCTTCAGACCTTTCAGCTTCTCCAGCATCTTTCTCTGAGTGATGACCAGTACACTCACCTCTTACCCACAGCTGCCTTGAAGTTCTGGTAAGCTACTATGTTTTCCACCATAAAGGCTGAGGCAAAGCACCTTTTCAGTTGCTCCACCATTTCTTTGTGACCTATTACTAACTCTCTAACATCATTTTCCAGTGGTCTAATGTCCACGCTCGCCTCTTTCTTACCTTTAATGAATCTAAACAAAACCTCTTGTAATCTTTTTTTGTTTAACTAGGAAGCTTAACCTCATATTTTCATCGTCTCCTCAAACCCCCTTTCCCCCACCCTGAACCCCTCCACCACCACCACTGATTGCTTTTGTTACTGACCTGCTGGTTTTGAAAGGTTTCCCAATTCCCTGTCTTCCCAGTAATCTTCACCACATTGTATACCTTTTCTTTTGCTTTTTCGCTGTCCCTCACTGTTTTAAAAAATTCTCAAGGTCAGGTTCGTAGGAGAGTAGTCTGACACAGAACAAACGACCAAGAGGCGAGTCTGCTAGAATATGGGCATTTTATTCCCCGCAGCGTCGCCACAACCAACGGGTCTGGCTTATACTCACTCTACATGTTACCGGAACTGGGAGCCGTCAGTTCTCGTAGAGCGGTTGCCAACAACCCACGCTCGGCGGTTAAACGTAACCCCGGAGCAGACTCACCGAACTGGAGACTTTTCCAGCTGATATACTCTTTTCCAGATATAAACATTCATGTGAACAGCAGAGCAAGGCTAAAAAACACATTCCATTCTGGTTACATACAGATAAGAAGATTCACACGGGGAGGTGTGTAATAAGATTCACACGGGACTAAGCAACACCTCCATTCCGGTTAGATTCACACATGTATTGGGACATAATTTTTAACCGTTTCACCACACTCACTTCTCTTGTCACCCACAGTTGCCTCTTCCTCCTCCAATTAGCATGTTTCTTCACTAATTGGAATCAATTTCTGTTGTGCCTCCTAAATTACCTGCAGAATCTCCTGCCACTGCTGTTTCCTTGCTAGGCTCCCCTTTCAATTAACACTTGGCAGCTCCTTCCTCAAGTCTTTTCATTTACCCTTACTCAATTATAATAGTGTTCCATCTGATTCCAGCTTCACTGTCTGAAACTTCAGGGTGAATTCTGGCATATTATGGTTACTATCCTGAGGGGTTTTTTTCATCTTAAGCTGCCTAATCAAGTCTGCCTCGTGACACACCACCAAATCCAGAAATGCCTGTACCCTAGTGGGCTCTACCAAAAGCTGCTCCATAAAAACATCTTGTAGACATTCCATGAATTTTTCTTGATATCTGCTTTCAATCTATATTTCCCAGTCCACCTGCATATGTATCTTCCCCATGATTATTGTAATAGTATCCTATCTCCTAATAGTATCCTGCTCCTATCTCCAGATTTATTTCTTTCTCAAATCCTGATTACTGCTAGGAAGCCTGTACATAACTCACACCAGGGTCTTTTTTTTCCTTTGTGGTTCCTCAACTCTGCCCACACAGATTCTATGCCTTCTGACTCTATATCACTTCTTGCTATTGATTTAATTTATTTTCTTATTAACAAAACAACCTTCACCCCCTTTGTACATTTGCCTGTCCTTTTGATAGGATGTGCATCTTTGGATATTTAGTTCCCAGCCCTGATCACCTTACCATTCCATCTCTCTGATACACACAACATCATACTGGCCAATTTCAATTTGCGTTACAAGCTCATTTACCTTGTTTTGTACACTGCATGCAGTATAGTCGGAGAGCATTTTGGGAACAGTGATCATAATTCTGCAAGTTTTAAGGCAGTTAACAAAAAGGATAAGACTGGTCCTTGGGTAAAAGTGCCACAATGGGGAAGGCAAATTTCAACAGTGTTAGGTAGGAACTGGAAAAAATGGACAGGGAGCAGCTTCTCGAAGATAAATCCACATCTGACATGCAGACATTGGTGTTCCCAGTATCGACTGTTCTTACTCTTCAAGATGGAAGTGGCTGTGGGTGAAATCTGCTGCCTGAGGATCTTTAGTTAATTTCTGGTGTTCACCGGATTGTGGTCCCACTCTCCCTGGGCATAACATTCTCACTGGAGTAACAGTGGCTGAGCAGATGGGGGCGGTCAGGAGACAGACTATTCGATTCTTCCTGTGAAGTCTCAGCACTCTCTTCATCAGAGGTAATAGAAATGGCTTTTGTGGGAATAGATTGTTTCATCACAATGGGGTAGATGAGCTGGTGATGCCTCAAGACACAAAGGAGAGAAGATGTTGTGACCAGTGATTGGGAGTGGTGTGTAGTAAGTGACACTGACAGCAAGGTTACTGTGTGAATTGCGGTGAAGTAAAGAGTGGTCCTTACTTGGTTGGATGGTCATGAAGTGTTCTGCAACTCCGCAGGAGTGGTCACAGCCTTCTTCTAGCATGATTCTCTCCCAGTATGTGGCGAGGAGCCTAATATTGGACACCCTTCCACTTCCAGACGATGGCTTTGCCCTGTTACAAGCTGCCTTTCTCTGTAATGGGAGGACAGTGAAAATGAGGTGCGATAGTAATAGGGCATAGTAATTTGGGGCTAGAATTGGAAATGTAGGATGACATGAGCTGGTCTAGACCATTAATGGGGCAAGTTTTTTAAGCTATGGTGAGAAACTTTGCTCAGCCTCATATCGGTTAAAGCAGAGAAAAGGCCCCTTCATCCATCGAGTCGACACTGATCAAAAACACTCACCTATCTATTCTTATCCCATTTTCCCGCATTTGGTCCATAGTCTTGTATGCCTTGGCATCACAAGCGCATATCTAGATACTGCTTAAATGTTATGAGGGTTTCTGTCTTGATCTATACAGGCAAGGAGTTCCAGATTTCCACTACCCTCTGGGTGAAGAGATTTTTCTTCGTATCTCCTCTAAACTTTCTGCTCTTTTGCTTAAATCTATGCCTCCGGTCTTTGATCCCTCTAACAAAGGGAAACATTTATTCCTAAAATTATTTCATAATTTTATATATCTCATTATTGTGGCTCTGTCCGAACATACCCCCACCTTTTCCCTTTCTCCTCAGATTCTGCAGACCTGACCATGGCCCAACTCCTCTACTGACTTTTTCGGACAGTCCCGCACAAGACATTCCAGGATACCACTGACTATTGCTTGTAATTCTCTCTGACAGCATTAGCCAACTCTGCATACTTGGCGCTATAGAACCAAATAACTGATGGTGTTCCACTCCCTGGACTGCAGTAGCACAGATCCCCAGACAAAGAACACCCACCCGGACTGTGATCAATCCCCTGGACTCATCTGGGAGGCTGCCCTTGACTAATTGTGCTGGGACCCCCTGACTGACAGTTGCCCCAAAAGATTCCAGTTAGAACTATTCCCCACAGCAATGAATATATGGCTGTCTGTTTACTGTACATGCAGGATATGTGTCACATAGATTGCTGGCATATACTGGAAATAAGAGATGATGTAGCACAGTGATGTAAAGTAATATGTATACCCTCTTGTCTGAGGACTGCTGACTAGCAAACCATGCTGCCTGGTTGTGTGACTGTACCAATAAGCATGGAAAGGCAAGGCAACGATGCCGGGAACATGGAAGTCAGCACCAAGTGAGCATACACAAAGAAAGAAAATGAGTTAACCTAAGATGCCTCAAATCCTGCTTTCCATAAGTATTCCATTCTCTCCTCCTAGTTTCTCATTTACGTCTCTTCTGATGCTGCCATCTTTTACCATGCTGCCTCTGACATGACCTGCGTTTTCCTCAAATCAGCATTTATCTCTACCGGTTAGTTGACATGGTGCTTACATCTCCCACACTTCTGCCCTCCCATATTCTCCTCCCTCCCCAGGACAACAATAGAGTTCCACTTGTCCTCATTTTCCCTTCCTTAGTCTCCATAATTAAAGGCTCATCTTCCACAATTTCTGCCAAATTAAGCAAGATACCACTACCAAATATATTTTCCACTCCCCTCAGTGACTGTTCCATCTGCAACCCACTGGATCACTCCCCCATTACTCCTAACACTTGCTCGTTCCCCATAGTACCTTGCTGTTCAATTTCAGAAAGTGTGACACTTGCCCATTCACCACTTACTCTTCATCGACCAAGATCCCATATACATCTTTCAGCAAATTATTTGTACTTATTTTAATCTAGTTAAATCTATTTTTGGTCACACTGTGGTGTCCTATAAATTGACAAGACCAAATGCTGGGTGACTGCTTTGTGAAACACCTCTATTCTGTCTGTAGGAATGACCTCAACCTTCCACTTGCTACCCATTTTGATGAACTACTTTACTCTCATGCAAACATCCCTGAATGGGACTGCCACTTTTGGAATATTGCGTGTACTTCTGGTCTCCTTCCTATTGGAAGGATGATGTGAAAATTGAAAGGGTTCAGAAAAGATTTACAAGGATGTTTCCAGGGTTAAAGGATTTGAACAATAGAGAGAGGTTGAATAGGCTAGGGCTATTTTCCCTGGAGCATCAAAGGCTGAGGGGTGACCTTATGGAAGTTTATAAAATCATGAGGGGCATGGATAGGATAAACTTTTCCCTAGGGTGGGGAAGTCCAGAACTCAGGGCATAAGTTTAGGGTGAGAGGGGAAAGATATAAAAGAGACCGAGGGGGCAACTTTTACACGCAGAGGGTGGTGTGTGTATGGAATGAGCTGCCAGGAAGTGGTGGAGGCTAGTCTAATTGCAACATTTAAAAGGCATCTGGATGGGTATATGAATAGGAAGGGTTTGGAGGGATGGCAGGTGGGACTAGATTGGTCAGCATGGACAAGTTGGACCAAAAGGTCTGTTTCCATGCTGTATATCTCTGACTCTATGACTGTATGCGCCAGTAATCCAATCTTGATTTGGAAATTTATTACGATTTCGTCACTGTTGCTGGGTCGAAATCCTGGAATTCCCTCCTCATGGGTATTGTGGGTTTCCCTTCAGCACACAGACTGCAGCAGCTATTACCACCTTCTCAAGGGTAACCAGGGACAGGCAATAAATGCTGGACAGCCAGTGCCATTCATGCCCGACAAGTGATTTTTTTTTTGAAATGTATGATCACAAGCTCAAGGAACAACACCAGAAAACATGCTCCTCTTTGATGTTCTTCAGTGACTCCAGTTACTCAAATGTGTAAATCCTGAAACCATGCTCAAGCACCTGGAGACACTCCCTAAACACATATGTCAAATGTATGTTGAATCCTGAACTTCACAAATAGCACAGAAATGGCAAGCACTAAGTCTCAGATATCAACCATGATTTAAAACAGAGGAATTACTTTTCTCAGTGTTGTGAATTTGTGTAACTCACTACCCAGACTGTGGTGGATGCTGAGTCACTGAATAAATGTAAGGTGGAGACAGACTGAATTTCAGTTCGCATCAGGTTCAAGAGTAATGGGAGTTGGGTAGGAAAGTGGAGATGAGGCCGAGATGAAATCATGCATGTTTGTATTAAATTACAGAGCGGGCTTGAGGGGCTGAATTGCCTATTTATGGTCCTAATTATTTATGTTTTTATGAAACCCTGTGTCCTGTCTTTTACAATACATTCTGCACCTTGTTTCAAGGATGATAAAGCCCTGGAATGTATGCAAAAGAGATTTACTAGAACAATACCAGGAATGAGGGATTTTAGGTACAAGCAAAGATTTGAAAATTGGGGCTTAAGAGGTAACCTTACTAAGCTGATCAAAATTATGAATAATTTTGACAGGGTAAAAAAAAATTTGTTTGTACTAATTGATATGTCAGGAACTGGGTGGGGTGGGGTGGGGTGGGGGGGGGGTTCACAATTACAAAACAGTCAGTAAGAGACCTAGGAGTGAGGTGAGGCAAAACTTCTTTACAAAGAGAGTTGTTAGGGTTTGAATGTGCTGCCTGGGAGAGGCGGATTCCATAGGAGGTTTGAAAAGAGAGTTGGTGTATATTTGAATTTAGAGGGTTACAAACTTGGGTTGGAGAGTGGTGTGATGATGCTGCTCCTTCAACAAGGTTTCGTTGTCCTTGGTTTTTTCAGAGGAATCATAAAGTCATGGGTTCCAAGATATCTGGGTTTATCTACTTGAAGAAGCTGTTAAGTTTAAAAAAAAATGTACATGAAAGGGGAGCAGCCAATTGTCCCAGTTCAGCTTTTCTCTGGTTTGTTTTGGTTTAAGCAGTCTTGCCGTTCAGAGCTGCTAGTCAGTTTAAGCTGGCCAAAGAAACAGCTACATGGAAGAAGGTGTTCCATGTTAAATCTCCCTGACATCTCTCTCTCCTGTAAAAACCTGTATCTGATTTTACCTTTTTGCTGGGGGATCTTTCTGGCCATAGTTGTAGACATTTCGAACAGCATTCTTAATTTGGGATCATCTGTTAGGTTTTCGGAAAATTTACGTTATTCTCTATTCTGATCTCTTTTGTTTATGTTTCATTCAGCACACTAAATGGTTTTGTTTAAAACCAAGGGGTTTTGACAGCTACATCACTCCTAGAATATCCACTGTACACCTGCTTTAAACAACTAGAAAAGGTGGGGTATGGGCTACCTTCTTGAAATGTTTTGAGGGGGTCTGGCCAGGTCCATAACAGTGGGACTAGCTGGATAGCTCTTTTGGGAGCTGATGGGTCGAATGTCTTCCTTCTGTACAGGAGAATTGAAAAACTCAAATAAAACATTGAAGGAGAAAGTATAAGAAACTGCAAAACAGGGAATCTACAAGACATTTACAGGTATATAAATAACAAAGGGGTCATAAAAGTAGGAATGAGGTCAATTATAGACACAAAATGGGATTTCTGCCTGGAGACAGGGGGTATAGTTGAGTTACTAAATGAATGCTTTGCATTTATCATTACCAAAGAAGAAGATGCTGTCATTGCTAAAGAGGTAGTTCAGACAATTAATGTGTTTGCAATTCATTAGGAGGAGATGTTAAATGACTGGAATGCACTTACAGTTGACAAGCCATCACACCCAGATAATACGCATCCAAGGATACTAAAGAACATAAGGGTGGAATTTGCAGAGCACAGGTCAATGCTTTCCCATTCACCACAGAAATGGGGGTGCCATCAGAGGGTAGAAAATTAAATTGTTCTTGTTCAAACAAGAATACATGAATAAGCCCAACAACTAAAGGACAGCTAATTTAAAATTGATTATCAGAATACATCACCAAATCACCAAAATATTGACTGTCAAAATGGAATTTCATGCTGTGAGGAGTTTAAGCAGTTGGAGAGAGACTTGCATCTCTTATTCGTGATGAAGTCCCACAGCAGATTTGCCAGCTGCGAGGAATACAGATAGACCCCAGATTCTTGGTCTGGTGCCAAGATAATGATTAAAGAGAAGGTCTTGCAGCAAAAGTGGGATAGGAGGGAAGATTTGAGGTTTTGATGGAGATGCTAGACAGGGATTGAGGGAGCATCTGGGGTGGGAAGATCTTGGGGGAGAATTGAATGTGGGAAGTTGCATAATGGGGGAGCCCCTGTCTTCTTACCCAAAACTCAAACATGATAACCTGACATCCTTCCTCAAATCCCCTAGTCTTATCGCCCTCAACCTCAACTAGGGTGAGAGACAAAGACTGGGCAGCCCTAAACCTCATACACCTTCTGCAAATCGAGCCCATGTCAGAGGTGAATATGATGGGAAGGCCACAGGAATTTCATACAACTCCACCTCCCAGCAAATCCACTGGCAGGCATCCATTAAACTGTGCCTTCATAAGTAGGACAAAATTAAGAGTTGCTTGGGTAAATTAGGGTTAATTAAGGAAAGCTAGCATAGTTTTGTTAAACCAAATTATGTTTAATTACTGTGCTGGAGTAATTTGATAAGGTGGCAGAGAATGTTAATGAGAATAAAAATTACTGGTGAAACTCAGCTAGGCTAGCAGCATCTGTGGGAAGAAAGCAGAGTCATTGTTTCGAATCTTGTGACTCTTCATCAGAACTGACAGCAGCTCGGAAAAGCTATTATTTATGCTGACGATGAGGTTTTGGGACAGGGAGGTGGAGAGGTGACTGGATAGTTGAGATGGAGCCCAGGGAAAGAGAAATATGAAAAGGGTACATAAATGAGGGGATTATGGATGGCAGATTAGGACAGAAAAGAAACCGAATGACCAATATTAAGAAGTGAGGGCTGCATAGAATGGGTAGCTGTGCTGAAATCAAACCATGACAGCTAATTGGATTCAAAACTGGCTCGATGGTAGAAAGCAGAGGATGATGCTTGAAGGTTGTTTCTTGGCCTGGAGGCCTGTGAGTAGTGGTGTGCCACAGAGATTGGTGCTTTGGGACCTTTGCTACTTGCTATTTACATAAATGATCAGGATGTGAATGTGCAAGGCATGATTAGTAAGTTTGCAGATGATACAAAATTAGGGAGTATCATTGATAGTGGGGAAGGTTTTCAAAAATTGCAGAGGGACCTTGATCAGATGGGAAAGTGGGCTAAGCGTTGGCAAATGCAATTCCACATGGATAAATGTGAGGTGTTACACTTTGGAAGGTCAAACTAAGGTAGGACTTGTACAGGAAATATTAAGGTCCTGAGAGTGTTATGGATCAGAGGGAGCTAGGAGTACAAGTACATATTTCTTTGAAAACGATGTCACAAGTAGACAAGATGTGAAGAAGGCATTTGGCCTTCATCGATCGAGGCATTAAGTATAGGAGTTGGGATGTTATGTTACAGTTGAATAAGTCATTAGTGAGGCTGCACTAGGAGTATTGTGTACAGTTTTGGTCAGCCTGTTATAAGAAAGAAATAGTTAAACTGGAAAGAGTGCACAGAAGACTTACGAGGATGTTGCCAGGACTAGTAGGCCTGAGTTACAGGGGGAGATTGGTAAGGGTAACTTTATCCCTTGGAATGTTGGAGAATTAGGGATGGCCTTATTGAGGTGTTTAAAATCATGAGGGGCATGGGTAGGGTGAATGCATATGGTCTTTTTCCCAGGGATGGGGAATGGAAAACTAGAGAGCATAGGTTTTAGGTGAGAGGGGAAAGATTTAAGAAGGGCCTGAGGGGCAACTTCTTCACGCAGACAGTGGTGCACATATGAAATGGGCTGCCAGAGAAAGTGGTTAAAGCAGGTACAATAGCAACATTTAAAAGAACATTTGGATAGGTACATGAATGGGAAGGGTTTAGAGGGATATGGACCAATTGTGGGCAATTGGAACTAGCTAAGTGGGCACCATGCACCAGTTTGGGCCAAAGGGCCTGTTTCCATGCTGTATTATTCTATGACTCTTTGACATAGTAGGGTGGGTTTAAAAAAAAAGGAAAGATAGAATTAGGCCCTAAAGTTATTGAACTTGATGTTGAATCCCAGAGGCTGCAGGATTCACAAGCAGAAAATGAAATGCTGTTCTTCGAGTTTGCACATAGCCAAGTTTATGAGAGAAATGTTGGCATGGGAATACAGTAGTCTGTTGAACTGGCAGGCGATGGGAAGCTCTGAATCATTTTCATGGACAGACCTCACCTTCAGCATGAGAAACAGCTTTTCCTAGCTACTATTGGTCCTGACATAAAATCACCAGACTTGAAACTTTCTTCCCATAGATGCTGTTAGACCTGTTGAGTTTCAATTTTTGTTTCAGATCTCCAGTACCTGCAGTTCTTTGTTACATGTAGGTTAATGAGAATAATACGATTGATATGATGTACATGAAATTAAAAAAGTCTCACACAATGAGGAAAGTTAGAGCTCATGATATAAATGTGTCTTCCTTCACAGATAGGAAATTGGCTGAGTGACAGGAAACAGATTCTAGTTGTGTATGGTTGTTTCTCAGTCTAGAAAAATGTTTGTCATGTGGTCCAGTGTCAGGACACCAGCTTTTGATATGTCGGTGACCAAAATTAAGCAATTTCAAAATGTCCAAATGTCATAAAATCTTTAAGTGAACCATTAGAGGATTAGCGTTAAATTTCAAAAGAACATGAACATCTTGGTAGAATGGGAGGACGGTTGGCTTTTGATACTTAATGCACATTTGTTTTGGTAGAAAGAATAATGGGATACAATTAAAAAAAGAAATTCTAACGTGGTGTGGACAGAGAGACCTGGGAATTTATTCTCAAATTATTAAGGTAATATAACGAGTTGAGAACGCATATGGGATCCTGTGCACTGTTAATTGAAGATACAGGGTGAAAAAGCAAGGAAATTATGATAAATTTCTATGAAATTCTGACTCAGCACCAACTGGAGTAATGCATCCAATTCTGGACATCACGCATTCGAAAGGATGTCAACATACCAAAAAGGATGCAGGCAAAATTTGCAAGATTGTTCTAGGGGTGAGGAATTTTAATTATTTTAGAGATTGAAGAAGATGGGGCTATTCTCGCTGGAGAAGAGAACATTGAGAGGAGATTCAGACCTAAGACTTTGAAACAACAGTAGGCCATTTGGCCCATCAAGTTTTCTCTGGGATTCAGTGAGATTGTGGTTGATCTAATGATCAGCTGAAACTGACAACCGGAAGCGGCAGGGACAGACCACTATAAACACCGGAGGAAACATCAAAGAAGCGCTTCGCAGGAGGCTCCCAAGCACTGATGATGTCGCCTAGCCAGGGGACGAAACGTTTGCAACAAAAACTTCCAGCTCGGCGAACAGAACCACAACAACGAGCACCCGAGCTACAAATTTTCGCACAAACTTTGATCTAATGATCCTAAAAATCCACTTTCCTGCCATTTTCCCATAACCTTTGATTCCCTCCTTTACTGCTCTGTCTATCTCAGCCTTGAATATATAAAATGACCCAGCCACAACAGTACTCTACAGTAAAGGATTCCACAGATTTAATACCCTCTAAGGGAAGAAATTTCTCTTCATCTCTGTCTTAAATATGTGGTCTCTTATTATTCATTCATTCTGGACTTTTATACGAAGGGGAAACAACCTTTCTGCACCTACCTTCTCAAGTCTCTAGGTTTCCACTTATTCTTCTTTATTCCAATGGGTACAGGCCCAATCTACTCAACTGCTCTTCATAAGGAAGGCCTGCTATGCATGGCATGAGCCTGCTTTGGAGTGCCTCCAAAGCAAGTAAATCTTTCTTTAGTTAAAGGGGCTCAGACTATTCACAGTATTCCAGCTGTGATCTGATGAGTGCCTTGTATAGTTTAAGGTATTTTTATACTCCATTCCCTTTGAAATAAAAGCCAACATTACCCGCTAAATTTGGATGCTAACTTTTAGTGATTTATGGATGAGTATTCCAAAATCCATCAATTTAGTAGCTTTATGTAATCTTTCTCCATTTAAATAATAATCATCTCCTTTATATTTCCTGCCTTATGTTTCTCCACGTTATATTCCCTCTGCCAAGTTTTTGCCTGATCAGTTAACCTGTAGATATTCCTCTGCAGACACTTGGTGTCATTCTCACTGCTTGCTTCCCTACCTATTTTGTTTACTTTGTACAAACTTGGCTATAGTATATTAATTTTCCTCATCCAAGTCTTTAATAGCTAATGTAAGTTATTGTGGCCTCAGCACTGATCCCTGTGGCACACTACTAATTACAGGTTGCTACCCTGAAAATACTCCCTTAGCCCAATTCTTTGCCTTGCATTATTGTATATACTCGAGTAATAATTGATCTCATATAAAGGTTGACCCCCTATCTTTGGCCAAAAAATCTGGAATTTTCCATAAATCTTGTCCAAGACTTGACCTTAGTTCTTCAAAGATAACAGATCAACATTTTTGAGTCAGTGTGCCGGTCATTCCCCCTTTATTCTAGGTCTTCCAGTTCCCTGCCATTGCGCTCTGTTCTAGGTTTTCAGAATTACAATCATCTGTTGTGTTTTTTTGTTGTTCGTTTGGAGATCAGTTGGGCTTCTGTGAATTAAAAGGTATGAATTTGAACTGGCATGAATTTCAGCCACTCAAAATAATGTAATAGTCATGTAATAGTCAACCCCGTAAAATTTAACATTAAAATGTAGTCAAAAATATTAGACAATTACTCGAGTATATTACTCATGGGCGGCACGGTGGCACAGTGGTTAGCACTGCTGCTTCACAGCGCCAGAGATCTGGGTTCAATTCCCGCCTCAGGCGACTGACTGTGTGGAGTTTGCATGTTCTCCCAGTGTCTGCGTGGGTTTCCTCCGGGTGCTCCGGTTTCCTCCCACAGTCCAAAGATGTGCAGGTCAGGTGAATTGGCCATGCTAAATTGCCCGTAGTGTTAGGTAAGGGGTAAATGTAGGGGTATGGGTGGGTTGCGCTTCGGCGGGTCGGTGTGGACTTGTTGGGCCGAAGGGCCTGTTTCCACACTGTAATCTAATCTAATCTAATCTAATCTATATAGTCCTCCATCCAATACTATGGGCTCTTACTAAGTAGCCAATGTCCCAAGGCTTGTCAAGTGCCTTCAGAAAATCCAAATACATCACCTCTACTGCTTCCCGCTTGTTACCTGCTCAAAGAATTCTAGTAACTATATTTCCCCTTCATGAAGCCACGCTGACTCAGCTTGATCATATGTATTTCTAGATGGTCACTGTTTCCAAGCAGATCTTTTACTTGGACATTATTTATTAAACCTGCTTCATTACACAGCACCAGATCCAAAATAGACAGATGACTGGTTGGATCCATCACATTTTGTTCGAGGAAACTGTCCTGAAAAAACTCTATGAATTCTTCCTCACGGCCTCTTCCACTAATCTGACTACTCCAATCTATATGAATATTAAAATTACTAAAATAATTGCACGGAGGCCAGTATCCCATCACCAATTCATTCTTTATGTACATATGCTCAGTACACTGGCTGTGCCAGCCAGCTCAGAGTCAGTCCCCTGAAAGTGAGGTGATTCTGCATCCTATTTATATTTTTCTTTTCTAAAGTAGTGGCATAACACAGCCATACGAGTTAATATCACAGTCCAACAGGAACGTTCCCCACAGTACACGAGCTGTGGCCCAGCCAGCTCAGAAACCAATTCTCAAGGAAAAGGAAAGTGGTACACATTGCCTGTGACCAACTAGCTCTGAATCAGTCGTAACCTGAGGACATTTGAATTTCCTGGTGGTATTTTTTTATGTACTACTACACTACTGACATACTGCAGTCGTGCTTATTTTCTCCAGCACCCAATTCATGTGCATGCAGGACACAGTGAAAACACCAAGTATAAATAACTTTATAAATATTCCACCACCAGGGAAAATAAAATGCAAGTGGCCAAGGAAACAGTGACAAGCAGAATCCCATAAGGGCAGCAGCTATGTGAAGAAAAAGTGAAGGGGAGGGTAGGGATTAAATCAAAATAGGGTTGAAGGGGGATATAAAGCATTCCACACCTCGTGGTGCCCACCTCTCTCTAAAGACCTCAAGAGTGTTGGCAGACACCATGTGCTCCTTCTCCAGGGACACCTGGACACAAATGTACTAACAGAAGAGAGGCAGGCAGTCAATAATAACCACTCCCTCCACGACACATTGCCTGAACCTGTTAATGGGCATCCCACAGGCAGACCTTCTGAATTGCCCTTCCCCCTCTGTACAGGGTGCCCAAAGATCAGGAGCGTGGGGCTGAAGTGCAACCAAAAACATAAAAGAAGGCCTTTAAGAAAACTAAAAAGTGCAAACACCCACACCCTGTATATACATGGTCCACGGACTCCACAGTACCACAGAATAAACATTGGGCTGGGTGTCTGTGACCACTGCAATCTGCAGTTGCAGGAGATTACTGAGTGCAACACCCTCCACCACAGATCTTTGAGAGAAAGAGGGAGGACTCCTGCAAAGAGCGCCCTCCACTGGGTATCCCCACCATCCAGTGGCAGATGGGTACGCCAAGGTGTGTCCAGGTGATGGATAAAGGACAAGAGGTGGATGGTGTGCAGCAGCTGTCTGTATAGGACTCACCATTTAACATCTTTTTAAAATCACGTCCCCCTTTATTTACTACTGCACAGTACCCTGGCTGTGGCCAGCCAGCTAGGAGAAAGTCCTCCATTAAGGAGATATTAATCTCCTGCTTTTTTCCCCCTCTTACACTATCACCAAACAACAGTAGTGCTTATTTTCCCCAGCACCCATGTCATGTGTGTGCAGGCGTAGGACACAGTGAAAAACAACAAGTGTGTAAATCTTTATTTCTATTCCACCACCAGGAAGAAAAGAAACACCCGAGTGGTCAGTAACAAGCAGTGCCTTTCTCCGAGAGCAATGCTGCGTGATCAAACTGTGAAAGGGAGGACAGGGATCAAATCAAAATTGAGTCAGAGGCAGAGACAAAACACTCCACACCGCATGGTACCCACCTGTCTCTGAAAACCTTAAGGGTGTTGGTATTCAAGCACTGCTTGCTCTTTCTACAGAGACATCCGGCCTTGGATGTAGCTGCGGAAGTGGGGCAGGCAATCAGCCATAACGACCCCGTCCATGGCCCACTGCCTGGACCTGTTTATAGTCAGTTTGGACAGGCCCAGGAGCAGACCCACAAGGAGGTCCTCTGACCTACCCTCCCCCCTCTGTACCGGGTGCCCAAAGAACAGGAGTGTGGGATTGAAGTGCAACCAAAAACAGAGCAGAAGGTTTTTGAGAAACTCAAAAAGGGGGTGCAAATGCCCACACTCAATATATATATGGCCCACAGACTCCACAGCACCATAGAACAAGCAGTTGGGCTGGGAGTCTGTGAACCACTGCAATCTGTGGTTGTAGGGGTCTGCCGCATGCAACACCCTCCACCCCAGATCCACAAGAGAAAGGGGGAGGACTCCAGTTTAGAGAGCCCTCCACTGGGAATCCCCACTGCCTGGTGGCAGATGGGCATGTGTCCGGGCGGTGGATGAGGAGAAGAGGTGGATGGTGAGCAGCAGCAGTCAATACAGATCCCGCTGTGTTATGTCAAATTGGCCATTTTTCCTCGAATTCCAGGAGCAGAAATTACTGTTTTATACGCTGTTGCATTGTTTTGGAACTTTGGAAAAAAAAAGTCAAAACAACAGCAGTTGTAAAAGGGAGAAGAGCAGATAAAGGAAGCACATGGGGAGGACAGTGCAAGAGAAAGAGAGGGAGAACCTGCACAGTTACTGCCTTTGCTGTTTGAATTCGTGTGTCGGTGAACATCGGAGTGCATCTGAGAAAATTACCAAACAGTGAAATTCACAACTAATCTTGGAGGAACTGTTGGGCGAAGTTCACAGCACAGAAACAGATAAGTTAATTGTTGGCCAAGAGAAAGGCTGCAGTAGTGAGTATAGTGGATTCTTTCTTGATTATATGTTTTTGGAGATAAGTCTCTTGATTAAACTTAAAATATAAGCCATAACTATTAATTTAACCTGGGGCAGTGTTTGCAGAGGAATAAGATGGTGTTATTTTCTGGGTCTGTAGATTGTGAAGGAGCAAAAATGGCCTTTGCAGTGATATGTACTTCTTGTCAGATGTGGGAGTTTAAAGAGAGTTTCAGGTTTACTGCGGATTATATCTACCATAAACGCTGTTGGATGCAAATCTTATCAGATTGAGTGGATCGGTTGGAGAGTCAGATAGAACCGATGAGGAACTTGCAACAGCAACAGTATGTGATGGATGGCAGTTATAGGAAGGGGGGAAAGTCTCAGATACAGTCACATAGATAGGTTAACTCCAGGAAGGGTAAGAGAGGTAGGCAGCTAGTGCAGGAATCTTTTGTAGATATACCCATTTCAAACAGGTATGCTGTTTTGGAAAATGTAGGGAGTGATGGATTCTCAGGGGAATGTAGCACGAACAGCCAAGTCTCTGGTATTGATACTGGCTCTAATGCAATGAGGGGTACGTCAGCTTCCAAGAGATCAATTGTGTTAGGTGATTCTGTAGTCAGAGGTCAGACAAATGTTTCTGTGGCCAGCAGCAAGGGAATGTAGCACGAACAGCCAAGTTTCTGGTATTGATACTGGCTCTAATGTCAGCTTCCAAGAGATCAATTGTGTTAGGTGATTCTGTAGTCAGAGGTACAGATAGGTTCCTGTGGCCAGCAATGAAAAACAGAATGGTGTGTTGTTTCCCTGGTGCCAGGATCAAGGATGTCTCAGAGAGGGTGCAGAATGTTCTCACGGGGGAGAGGGGCCAGCAAGAGGTCATTGTCCACATTGTAACCAACGACATAGGAAGAGAAAAGGTTGAGATTCTGAAGGGAGATTACAGAGAGTTAGGCAGAAATTTAAAAAGGAGGTCCTCAAGGGTAGTAATATCTGGATTACTCCCAGTGCTACGAGCTAGTGAGGG
>NC_057738.1:528783-536410 GCF_004010195.1 Chiloscyllium plagiosum | reverse complement strand
GGTATATGAATAGGAAGGGTTTGGAGGGATATGGGATGGGTGCTGGCAGGTGGGACTAGATTGTGTTGGGATATCTGGTCGGCATGGACAGGTTGGACCGAAGGATCTGTTTCCATGCAGTACATCTCTATGACCCTATGACTCTATGTCCCTGAGGAGGACAAAACTAAAGTTCTGGGAGGCGGCTCAGGTTGTGGGACACAGACTTCTGGGGCGGTAAGGGATCCTGGGGCCCATGTGAAATTCCGTTTGGGCAGGGGTAAGCACGGACGGTGTCCCACCGCTCACCTGAACATCCTCCAACTGGTGCATGACATTGGGTCTGAGTACTGCCGTTTCAAGGTGTTGGATGGCAATGCCCGTGAACTGGATGTCTACTGCCACCCTCTGAGATAACGCCTGTCGCAGCATCCAGCCCAGGCCCCCGCCACTCAGCACATCCTCGACCCTGGTCACCCTTGTAGCCATGGCCTTCCCCTCCAACAACCACTTGAATGCAATTGTGGAGGTGTGAATTCCTGAGCAACAGCTCTTTGACAATGGCAGCTACTCCTGACGAAGGGTAAATCCCCTCTTTATAGTTCTTTTCTTTGTTTTCCTGGTTATGTATTTTTTTCTCCTTATTTGTTGTTTACCGAAAGATGAAAAATGAAGGGTTAAAATTAAATTTGTACTGAGCCTTGATTTGCAAACAATGTACTGCTAGATTTGCTGCAAATAGGGTGGATCATGTGGGCCAGCACAGAGGCCAGGTGAGAAGCCACCACCATGGTGAAAATTTTGTAATCCATGCCGAGGAAGGAGACCGGATGCCGGTTCTTCAGAGAACGAAGGTCCCCTTTCTTTTGCAGCAGGCGATGACCGTCCTGCGCTAAGAAAGGGGCAGCTTTCCAGCAGTAAGACACTGGCCCAAGACCTGCACATAGTTGCTCGCCAGGACATCCCAGAATACCTTGAAGAACTCCACAGTCAGCCCATCCAGCCCTGCGGACTTGCCCCTCAAGAATCGGTCATGAGTGCCGGTCAGCTCCTCTAAGATGACGGGAGCGTTGAGCCTTCCGGTGTCCTATGGGCTGAGCCGTGGCAGGTCCTCCCACAGAACTCTGCAAGCATCCTTGTTGGATGGATCCAGAGAGAACAGGGTGGTGTAAAAGGCGTGAATTTGGGCCCTGATGCCCACCGGATCCAACACAAGGGACCTGTCATTTGCCAGCAGCACAAGGAGCTGCTGACGGGTACCACACCGTTTTTCCAATGAGAAGGAGGAGCTGGGGTCTAGGTCCTGGAGAAGCCAGATCCGCAACCTCATGTACGTGCCCCGGGATCCAACAAGTGCAGCCTTTTTCTCTTCATACATCCCCTGCAAGGCCGGGGTCCATGTCGGGCTGACCACACACCAGGTCGAACACCTCCTTCTGGATGAGGGCATAAAAGGATCAGTTAGTAAATTTGCAGTTGATACTAAGGTCGGAGCAGTTATGGATAGTAACAGAAAGATATTGTTGGTTACAGAGGGACAGAGATGAACTGCAGAGCTGGGCTTAGAGATGGCAAATACAGTTTAGTGTGAAAAAGTGCGAGGTGATTCACCTTGGAAGGAGCAACAGGAATAAGGAGTACTGGGCTAATGGTAAGATTTTGGGCAGTATAGATGAGCAGAGAAATCTTGGTGTCCATGTACATAGATCTCTGAAAGTTCCTACTAGGGTTGATAGGGTTGTTAAGAAGGCTTTATGGCGTGTTAGCTTTTATTGGTAGAGGGATTGATTTCGGAGCCATGAGGTCATTTATGTCATTCAGCAGCTGTACTTGCTCACTGTATTATAGGAATGATGTGGAAGCTTTGGAAAGGGTTCAGAGGAGATTTACTAGGATGGTATCCAGTATGGAGGAAAAGTCTTATGAGGAAAGGCTTGAGGTTGGACATGAGGCTGTTTTTGTTTGAGAGAAGAAGGTTGAGAGGTGACTTAAGTGAGACATATAAGATAATCAGATGATTAGATAGGGTGGACAGTGAGAACCTTTTTCCTCGCACAAGGGGACATAGCTTTAAATTGAGGGGTGCTAAAGGGCCCGTACTGCGCTGTAATGTTCTATGTTCTCCAACTCCTTGATCCTGTATTTCCGCCTTTTCTTCGACCCTCTCTTGAACTCTTGACAGAAAACACGGGCATGGGCTTTGCCCACTATACCCTGAAGGAGGGAAAGCCCTGAAAGCCCTCCCCCCACTTCCATCTCCAGCCAGCCTGAACTAACGAAATGAGTCCCAGAACTGCTCGTCCTCCAGCAACAGATTGCTAAACTGCTGTACGTGGACCCGAGCTGGGCAGCCGCTGAATGGAAGGAGCTCCACCCACATCAGGTGATGATCTGTGCAGAGTACGATAGATATAGGACAGATGTCAGAGGTACTCAGAGACTAGTAGGGGCATGGAACACACTGCCTTCAACAGTAGTAGACTCATCAACTTTAAGGGCATATAAATGGTCATTAGATGGTCATATGGATGAAAATGGAATTGTGTAGGTTGGATGGGCTTCAGATTGGTTTCACAGGTCGGTGCACATTCGGGTGCTAAAGGGCCCGTACTGCGCTGTAATGTTCTATGTTCTCCAACTCCTTGATCCTGCATTTCCGCCTTTTCTTCGACCCTCTCTTGAACTCTTGACAGAAAACACGGGCATGAGCTTTGCCCACTATACCCTGAAGGAGGGAAAGCCCTGAAAGCCCTCCCCCCACTTCCATCTCCAGCCAGCCTGAACTAACGAAATGAGTCCCAGAACTGCTCGTCCTCCAGCAACAGATTGCTAAACTGCTGTACGTGGACCCGAGCTGGGCAGCCGCTGAATGGAAGGAGCTCCACCCACATCAGGTGATGATCTGTGCAGAGTACCTGCCACATGTAGGCCACCCACGTGGGTCGTACAGGTGGTCGGATTCTGGATGCTCTGACTCCAGGCTTCATGAAGGTGAAGGTGATGGTGATGGAATCAGGATGGAGATTCTGCCAGACGTCCACCAGGTCAAAGGACTTGACCAAGTCCCCCAAACTCCTCCCCGCGCCAAACCAGACCGGGCACCGCCATGGTCCCTGTCCTCAAGGATGCAGTTAAAGTCCCCCCCCATCAACGACAATCTACTGGCCTTTGTCAATGGAGGCAAGATGAGTGGACACTTCGCCATAGAAATGCCTTAGTCAGACCACGGGAGCGTAGATGTTCACAAAGTGAAGCACCACTGCCCCTCAGCCAAACCATCAGGTGAAGCAAATGCCCTGGCACAGGCTCCCTGACCCCCAAGATCTCTGGTTGAAAATGCAGGGCCAACAAGATAGCCACCCCGCCAGATCTGCAGGTGAGGTGGCTCATGTAGCCCCATCCCTTGCCACTCCAGAAGCCAGGTGGTTTCGTCTCCCGGGGTAGTGTGGCTTTCTTGCAGGAAGCACACTGCATACTTCCCGTCCCGAAGGACCGAGAAGGTCTGGAATCTGTGCTGTGGCTTCCTGCTGCCGTTGATGTTGAGGCTGGCTATGGTTGTCTTCATGTCAGCACTATTGTGCAACCACCACCAATACAATTAAACTATATTCATTTGCTGGGAGGATGGGGGGGCGCAAAAATCCCTCGCCCTCAGCAGGAGAGCACCAAACAAGTTTCTGATCCATTTTCGCTCTTTCACATCTAACCAGGTGCTCAGTGAGCAACCTGGGCTGACCGGTAACACTAATTTAAAAGGAGCTCCAGCAGTCGAGTGCCAGGCCAGCTCAATCTCGGCGACTGTGCATCTCCTCGACAAAGTCCTGGAATTACCCGAGCAGGATGAGGGGGAGCTCGGTGGGGGGAGCCTGGGAGTCAAAAACCTCACTAGAGATGGACTTTGCGTCATCCTCAGTGCCCACCGCCAAGCCTGAACCCTCCTCTGGGCAGTCACTCTCAGTCAGGTAAAAACAATGACTGCAGATGCTGGAATCCAGAGTCTGGATCAGTGGTGCTGGAAGAGCACAGCAATTCAGGCAGCAACCGACGAGCAGCAAAATCGACGTTTCGGGCCCGAAACGTCGATTTTGCTGCTTGTCGGATGCTGCCTGAATTGCTGTGCTCTTCCAGCACCACTGATCCAGAGTCACTCTCAGTCGCCAGCTCCTCCCCTGTTGTGAGAGTGGGAGCTGGTCTGGCACCACCAGCTGGTCTCAAACCTCCAGCGACCTAAACCTCAGGGTTACTGGCAGGGACTTCCTCAGTGCACCCCTTCGAGGTGTGCCCCAAGGTCGGGTCATCGGGTGGCAGAAGCTTTAGGCCTCACTACTCTCCCGAACCGGGTTGCCCAGCACCTCGGGGAAAAGATCCTCCCCCGGGGGAAGGCAAATGGAAAAACTGTCTGGGAGGAAGAGGTGAGGATAAAACTAGTACAGACCGCACAATGGCCTATGTGGGGCTCTGGCTCATCACTGGGGGCTGGTGGAAAGGGGGCAGCAGGAACCCCCTGGGGAGGGGCAACACAGCCGTGCTGTGGGGAAGTCCTCACCCTCCTAGGGGTGGCGCTTCATCCAAGGAAAATGTAGCCTTTGTGGGCGTTTGCTCTCCCCCACCAGTCCTGGTGGCCATGGAGCCTGAGGCTTCCCTCTTCTTTTAATAGTGAAGCAAGTTACCTAGGTTTACAAGAGGATCTAGAGCAATGGGGCCAATGGTCCGAATAGTACTAGGTGGAGTTTAGATGAGATTAGATTCCCTACAGTGTGGAAACAAGCCCTTCGTGTATGGAATGAGCTGCCAGAGGATGTAGTGGAGGCTGGTAGAATTGCAACATTTAAGAGGCATTTGGATGGGTATATGAATAGGAAGGATTTGAAGGGATATGGGCCGGGTACTTACAGGTGGGACTAGATTGGGTTGGGATATCTGGTCGGCATGGACGGGTTGGACTGAAGGGTCTGTTTCCATGCTGTACATCTTTATGACTATGACTCTATGAATCTAAATGCTCTTAACATCTACTACTGTTACAGGCAGGCCATTCTACACTCTTACTACTCTGAGCAGAGAAACTACCCCTGATATCTGAGCTAAATCTATCACCCCCTCAATTTAAAGCTACATCCCGTCGTGTTAGCGTTCGCCATCAGAGGAAAAACGCTCTCACTGCCCACCCTATCTAACCCTCTGATTATCTTATATGTCTCAATTAGGTCATCTGTCAACCTTCTCTCCAACGAAAACAACCTCAGTGCCTTTAGCCTTTTCTCGTAAGACCTTCCTTCCATACCAGACAACATCTGAGTAAATCTCCTCTGAACCCTTTCCAAAGCTTCCACATCCTTCCTATAATTTTTTTAATTAGATTCCCTACAGTGTGGAAGCAGGCCCTTCGGCCCAACAAGTCCACACCGACCCTCCGAAGAGTAACCCACCTCAACCCATTTCCCTCTGACTAACACACTAACCTATGGGCAATTTAGCATGGCCAATTCACCTGACCTGCACATCTTTGGACTATGGGAGGAAACCGGAGCACCCGGAGAAGACTCACACAGACACGGGAAGAATGTGCAAACTCCACACAGACAATGTGGTATCCAGAACTGTACGCAGTACTCCAGGTGTGGCCTTGCCAATGTCTTGTACAGCTGAAGCATGACCTCGTGGCTTAGAAACTCAATCCCCCTACCAATAAACGCCAACACACCATACGCCTTTCAACAACCCTATCAAGCTGGCTGGCAACTTTCAGGGATTTATGCACCAAGACACAGAATTCCAAGATTTTTACCATTAGCCCAGTACTCTGCATTCCTGTTACTGCTTCCAAAGTGAACTACCTCACACTTTTCCACATTAAACTTCATTTGCCACTTCTCAGCCCAGTTCTGTATCTTTATCTATGTCTCTCTGTAATCCACAGCATCCTTTGGGAGTATCCACAACTCTGTCTACCTTAGTGTCATCAGCAAATTTACTAAGCCATCCTTCTATGCCCAACTCTGATCCAAACCGCTAAATCACCTTCAATCCCGAAACTCCGTATTTTGTGCAATAGCCTACCGTGTGGAACACTTTACTGAAGTTCATATATACCACATCAACAGCTTTACCTTTATTCACCTGTTTTGTCACCTTCTTGAAGAACTCAATAAGGTTAGTGAGGCACAACCTCCCTTTCACAAAACCGCATTGACTATCTCTAATCAACTTATTCCTCTCTAGATGATTATAAACCCTATCTCTCATAACCTTTTCCAACACTTTACCCACAACCGAAGTAAGGCTCACTGGTCTATAATTACTAGGGTTGTCCCTATTCCCCTTGTTGAACAAGGGATCAACATTTGCTATCTTATAATCAACATGGTTTCGTTAAGGATAAGTCGTACCTCACAAACCTTGTTGAGTTCTTTGAGAAGGTGGCCATTTGACTTCTGGTTCTCTTTTTCGTTTTTGTGTTTTTTGATTTTCTTTTTCCTTTGTTGATCTGTGTTCAACTGCACAAGCAGCTACCACCACAACTGTTGCTGCTGTAGCCTTGGTCTACCTCCACTGCTGGTGCCAGGATCTTGCCAAACTTTGAGCCGGCTTCCACGACTGCTATCTGGGCCTCACTGTCACCCAGGACTGCTGCTGGTGGTGCCTGGGCCCCACCATTACCTGGGCCTGCCTTCACTGCTACTGCCTGGGCTTTATAAACACCAGGATCACCACTGTTGCCTGAAGCCCACACTGAAGAAGATCGTATGGGGTCTTCAAGCAGTCCACCATGGCAAGCCCAAGCCACACTTATGCCAGGCTTATGCCTTAGGCTCAGCAGTTCCAGCCCTGGCTGCAAACCCATCCCCCCTTCATTCTAGGGATATGGAGGGAAGGATAGCAAAGTTGATTCTCGATAGGACCGAGATTAACAGGGTAGTTGTTATGGGGGTCTTTAACTTCCCCAACATTGACTGGGAAGTAGTTCAAGTAGTTTAGATGCAGCAGTTTTTGTTCAATGTGTGCAGGAGGGTTTTCTGACACAGTATGTAGACAGGCCAACAAGGAGTGATGCCATATTGGATTTGGTACTGGGGAATGAACCCGGCCAGGTGTTAGATTTGGAGATAGGTGAGCACTTTGGTGATAGTGACCACAATTCGGTAATGCTTACAATAAAATGGGCAGGGATAGATATATACCGCAGGAAAAGAGGTGTAACTGGGGGGAAAGGCAATTATGATGTGATTAGGCAAGATTTAGGATGCACAGCATGAGAAAGGAAACTGCAGGGGATAGACACACTGAAATGTGGAGCTTATCAAGGACCTGCAGTACCTGTTCCTTGAATAAGTATGTACCTATCAGGCAGACAGGAATTTCCATTTGAGAGAAGGTTGAGGGGTGACTTAATTGAGACAAAAGATAATCAGACAGTTAAATCGTGAGGACAGGGAGAGCCTTTTTTCCTTGGCTGAAGAGATTGGGGAGATACTGAATGAATACTTTTCGTCAGTATTCACTCAGGAACAGGACATTGTTACCGATGTGAATACTGAGTCACAATTAATTAGAATGGACAGCTTTGAGGTATGTAGGGAAGAGGTGTTGGAAATTCTGGAAAGGGTGAAAATAGATAAGTCTCCTGGGCCTGATGGCATTTATCCTC
>NC_057738.1:520836-527806 GCF_004010195.1 Chiloscyllium plagiosum | reverse complement strand
GGGTTGACCATGAGAACCTTTTTCTATGTATGGAGTCAGCTATTACGAGGGGGCATAGCTTTAAATTAGGGGGTGGTAGGTATAGGACAGATGTTAGGGGTAGATTCTTTACTCAGCGAGTCGTGAGTTCATGGAATGCCCTGCCAGTAGCAGTGGTGGACTCTCCCTCTTTATGGGCATTTAAACAGGCTTTGGAAAGGCATATGGAGGATAGTGGGCTAGTGTAGGTTAGGTGGACTTGGATCGGTTCAACATCGAGGGCCAAAGGGCCTGTACTGCACTGTATTTTTCTATGTTTCTATGGTCCACTCCAATGAAAAACAGTACATAGAACACAGACATCCCAGCTGTGCCTCCCACCTTCCGGCTACTCAAAGGCAGCCTTGCCCTACACCCCTCCTGGTCCTTGGCCTGCTCCTAGGATCTCAGCAATCCTGACATACCTTCCAGCCACCTCTAGGACAGCCCGTTCCGCCCTTTCTTCGGGACAACAGGACAGCTACCCACCTTCTGTCTCTCAGGGCGACCGGCATCAGAATGGCCTACCCACCTTCCGGTTTACAGGACAGCCTACTCACCCTCCGGCTCTTGCGGTGACAGCTTTCAGGATGACGTACGAGACTCTCGACTCACAGTAAAGCCAGCCAGATCCAGGGACACACAACACAGTGCAGGTGATAAACCCTACAAGCAAAAATAGCAGAGTCAATTACCAGAAATGGTATACTGAATCCATTACCAGAAAGAGTCCACAACCAAAAGCAGAGTCCACTCCTGAAAGCAGAAAATGCACACCCCAGAGCATATACACAGGTGTTCAGTCTCCATAGGAGGCCTGATTCATCCATAGAGGACCAGGCCGACTCTCGGGAATATAGTTCATTGTAAAAGAGCAGTTAACTCACAGGGACTTGGTCCACTCCCAAAGGCAGAGTCCACTCCAGGAGCAGCAAATGCTCACCTCCCAGCGCACACACAGAGGCCTACTCCACCTACAGAGAACCAGACCTACCCAAAGAGGAACAGTTCATCTGGAAAGGTGCAGTTGACTCACAAGGGCTCAGTTCAAACACAAATAGGTGAAAACACATGCAAAAAGGAAAGTGCAGACACTAAAAATCAGAATGCAAGGGCTTAGCCCTGCCACAAATCTGCATAATCCTTTCTCAAAATAAACCAAAAAGAAGAGTAGCACAGAGGCTGTAACCAGCCAGTGAGACGACAGTTCCCTAATAAGAACTGAAATATACCTGGAACACACTGACTGTGAAGATCAGCCAGCTCAGGAATCAGTCCACAAACAAAAAAAAAAGCGATACCAGTAACAAATTGACTGTGTGGATCAGCCAGCTCAGGAATTCCCCAAAAAACTGAAACCTACAGCAGTACACACTGGCTGTGGCCAACCAGCTTGGAGTCAGCCCTCTGAACTGACGAGATTCTGAATCCCCTGTTCATATTTTTTTTTAAAGTCAGTGAAATAACTGCACCAAGGCCGGTACCTTTATTTACTTGTGCACAATACACTGGCTGTGGCCGGTTGGCTTGGAGTCAGTTCTCTGAACTGATGAGATCCTGAATCTCCTTTTTTTTATTTTATGAAACAGTACAAAACACCAACAGTTAACAAAAAAGCAGCAGTTCACAAAAACAATTATTTACAGGGGAAAGGGCAGCAAGGCCAAACCCCAAACCCCACCGTTCAGTTATCAGGGAGCTAAGAGTGAACCTCAAATCCCACCTTCCACCACAAAAGGAAACAGTAACACACACAGAAAGGACAGTCCAATCCAATGAAAAAATGCATTGAACACAGACCCCACCAGCAACCCACTCGTCCCTCCCACCTTCTGGCCACTCAAAAGCAGCCCACCCTGACGGCCCTTC
Organism: Chiloscyllium plagiosum; assembly: GCF_004010195.1. Classification (NCBI taxonomy): domain Eukaryota; kingdom Metazoa; phylum Chordata; class Chondrichthyes; order Orectolobiformes; family Hemiscylliidae; genus Chiloscyllium; species Chiloscyllium plagiosum. The sequence goes on along the minus strand of NC_057738.1, from coordinate 525,919 downwards.
AGCTCTCAGTCCGCTCCATGCCTCTTTGGGCTTCTCGGTTCACCCTGCCACACCATCTGGCCTGTGGACTGCTCCGACACACCTTCTGGCCACCAATCGGACAGCCCGTCCCCTTCCCTGGGATAACGGTGTGCAGGGGAGCCCAAAGATCTTCTGACCCTCGGCCACCCTGACAGTTCATCTGGAAAGTTGCAGTTGACTCAGAAGGGCAGAGCCCAAACACCAAACAAAAGTGAAAACACATGCAAAAAGGAAAGTGCAGACAGTTAAAATCAGAGAGTGCAAGGGCTAAGCCCTGCCACACATCTGCATAGCCCTTTCTTAAAACAAACCAAAAAGAGTAGCACACAGGCTGTAACCAGCCAGTGAAATGATAGTTCCCTAATAAGAACTGGAACACTGACTGAACATCAGCCAGTTCAGAAATCAGTCGTCAAAACAACAAGGGATAACAGTAACAAACTGACTGTGTGGATCAGTCAGTTTAGAAATCAGGTTCCCCCAAAAAAACTGAAACAATAGATGCAGGAGTAGGCCATTCGGCCCTTCAAGCCACAGCAGCATTCATTATGATCATGGCTGATCATCCACAATCATTTCCTGTTCCTACCTTATCCCCATAACCCTTGATTCCACTATCTTTAACACCTCTGTCAGTCTGTTTCTTGAAAGTACCCAGAGACTTGGCCTCCACTGCCTTTGGGGCACAGCATGCCATATATCCACCACTCTGTGTCTGCGTGGGTTTCCTCTGGGTGCTCCGGTTTCCTCCCACAGTCCAAAAATGTGCAGGTTAGGTGGATTGGCCATGCTAAATTGCCCGTAGTGTTAGGTGAAGGGGTAAATGTAGGGGAATGGGTCTGGGTGGGTTGCGCTTCGGCGGGTTGGTGTGGACTTGTTAGGCCGAAGGGCCTGTTTCCACACTAAATAATCTAATCTAATCTAATCTAATCTCTGGGTGAAGAAGTTTCTCCTCAACTCTGTTCTAAATGACCTACCCCTTATTTTTAAACTGTGTCCTCTGGTTCGGGACTCACCCATCACAGAAACATGCTTCCTGCTTCCAGAATGTCCAATCCTTTAGTAATCTTATACGTCTCAATCAGATCCCCACTCATCCTTCTAAACTCAAGTGTATGCAAGACCAGTCGTTCCAATCTTTCAACATATTCCCACCATTCCGGGAATTGACCTCATGAACCTAAGCTGCACTCCCTCAATAGCCAGAATATCCTTCCACAAATTTGGAGACCAAAACTGCACACAATACTCCAGGTGTGGTCTCACCAGGGCCCTGTATAGCTGCAGAAGGACGTCTTTGCTCCTATACTCAATTCATCTTGTTATGAAGGCCAGGATACCATTAGCTTTCTTCACTGTCTGCTGTACCTGCATGCTTGCTTTCATTGACTGATGTACAAGAACATCTAGACCTCGTTGTACTTCCCCTTTACCTAACTGGACTCCATTTAGATAGTAATCTGCCTTCCTATTCTTGCCACCAAAGTGGACAACCACACATTTATACACATTAAGCTGCATCCGTCCACTCACCTAGCCTGTCCAAGTCACCCTGTATTCTCATAACATCCTCCTCACATTTCACCCTGCCACCCAGCTTTGTGTCATCAGCAAATTTGCTAATATTATGTTTAATACCTTCATCTATATCATTAATGTATATTGTAAACAGCTGCGGTCCCAGCACCAAACCTTGTGGTATCCCACTTGTCACCACCTGCCATTCCGAAAGGGACCAGTTTATCACTACTCTTTGCTTCCTGTCAGGCAGCCAATTTTCAATCTAAGTCAGTATTTTGCCCCCAATACAATGTAACCTAATTTTGATCACCAATCTCCTATGTGGACTTTAAAGGCTTTCTGAAAGTCCAGGTACACTATATCCACTGGCTCTCCCTTGTCCATCTTCATAGTTACATCCTCAAAAAATTCCAGAAGATTAGTCAAGCATGATTTCCCCTTTGTAAATCCATTCTGACTCTGACCTATCCTGTTACTGTTATCCAAACATGTTGTAATTTCATCTTTTATAATTGACTCCAGCATCTTTCTCACCACTGACATCAGACTAACTGGTCTATAATTCCCAGTTTTCTATCTCCCTCCTTTTTGAAAAGTTGGACAACATTAGCCCCCCTCCAATCCACAGGAACTGTGAACCTATAGAACATTCAAAAATGATTACCAATGCTTCCACAATTTCTAGAGCCACTTCCTCAAGTACCCTGGGATGCAGACCATCAGGTCCCAGAGACTTATCAGCCTTCAGATGTAACAGTCTATCTAACACCATTTCCTGCCTAATATAAATGCCCTTCAGTTCATCCATTACTCTAGGTCCTTCAGCCACTATTACATCTGGGAGATTGCTTGTGTCTTCCCCAGTGAAGACAAATCCAAAGTTATAATTCAACTCTTCTGCCATTTCCTTGTTCCCCATAATAAACTCACCCATTAATTCCCCATAAACTAACAGCAGTACACACTGGCTGTGACCAACCAGCTTGGAGTCAATCTCCCAAACTGATGAAATTCTGAATCTCCTGTTTATTTTGTTTTAAAAACAAATCAGTGAAATAACTGCAGAGGCCGGTACACCATCACCAAGTCACCCTTTATTTACTTATACACAATACACTGGTTTGTGGCTCGAAGTTAGTGACCTGAACTGAGGAGATTCTGAATCGCCTGTTAAATTGGTCAGTCAGGTCTTCCTGATTCCACCAAGTTAAAAACCACAATCAAGGATCTTGTAGTTAGCAAGATCTATCTGGTTCTAATCACTTCAAATCCTCATGATTAATGTACTGCCTTTGTTACATGATTTGGAGATGCCAGTGTTGGACTGGGGTGTATAAAGTTAAAAATCACACAACACCAGGTTATAGTCCAACAGGTTTAATTGGTCCTTTGTTACATGCACTCATTATGTCCTGATTTATTATCTGCCCCACTGTGGTTGTTGTTAGGGTGCCTGAATCCTACTCCTACCAGTTTCTTCTTTCTGTTTTACTTGTTGCCTCCACCCATATGTATTGTATATCTTCTGATTAACTCCTCGCTATAGTACTTATTCCATCTCATACCAGCAGTACTACTCCACAACCTAAAGTGATTGGTATTAGAAGAACTGTGATATTGGCAGAAAATGCAGAAATCAAAAGGACAAAATAATCTGTCAGTGAGTAAAACATTAGTGAATTGGGACAAAAAGTGTGCTAGGAAATGGGATGCAGTCAATGTTATCAGGGGAACCCAACAAGGCAATATTACAGAGGGGCACAATTTCCAAGGAAAGACACCAGTAAAGAACTGGATTGTCAATACAGAAAAGAGACAATAGATCACTGCTGTCTGCAGGTGTCCAGGTATTGGAGGATGCTGAAAAGCAAGATACATTCTACTTGAGGGAGGTAACAGGCCAAATGGAGGCAATCACCTTCCTGATTTTACAGACCCACAAAATTAATTCTGGCATTTAGGTATCATTTTTAAGTCCAAGAAAACTAATTTTGAGCAGATGAATATATTATTTCTAATGCTACACTAGGATTGAAATTAAAATTTCTTAAACCATCCTCTGTACAGCCTTGAGGACTGGGAGGTATTAAAAACAAAGTGAGAGAGCAGCTGCAGGCTACAGTTTGCTACAGTGGTAGAGAGATCACAGAAACCCTGCACTTCACTCCTTATCATTACGCTTCTTTATTTAGTATAGCTACTTCTATCGGTTTGAATATTCTCAGGTTAGCAGATACCAAAGATAATGGATCAGTGGTGCTGGAAGAGCACAACAATTCAGGCAGCATCCGACGAGCAGCAAAATCGACGTTTCGGGCAAAAGCCCTTCATCAGGAATAAAGCTTTGCCCGAAACGTCGATTTTGCTGCTCGTCGGATGCTGCCTGAATTGCTGTGCTCTTCCAGCACCACTGATCCAGAATCTGGTTTCCAGCATCTGCAGTCATTGTTTTTACCAAAGATAATGTAGTCCTACTAAATAAAGAAGCAGAATGCCAGGGATCACAGTTAATGACACTCCAGCCTTAGAACAAAGGAATAATGCAGTGCGAGAGCGCGGCGCGAGCTGGGCGGAAGTGAGGTTGGAGCGCAGAGCTGATCGGGAAGGTAAGTGATTGATATATAAAGAACTTACCTAGACGCCAACGGTCTTTTCACAGCAGAGAGCGGCGCGAGCTGGGCGGAAGTGAGGTTGGAGCGCAGAGCTGGTCGGGAAGGTAAGTGATTGATATTTGAGTGGGTGTGTTCTAGACCCCAGGCCCTACATAGTAGGGCCTCCCTCCCATCCTCCTCCTCTAACCTAGTTTAAAAGTCCACAGGGAAGCTACTCAGTGTTCTTGTTTTGGAGACGAGGTGTAGAGTAATGGCAGCATAGGCAGTGGAATGTTCCTCCTGCAGGATGTTTGAGGTAGGGGTGACCACCGATACTCCTGCCGACTTCATCTGCAGGAAATGCAGTCAGATCCTGCTCCTCACAGAACGAGTTAGGGAACTGGAACTGGAGTTGGATGAACTGAGGATTATTCAAGAGGCTGAGAGGGTGATAGATAGAAGCTACAGAGACATAGCTACGCCAGAGAACAGAGGTAACTGGGTAACAGTTAGAGGTGGGAAGGGGAGGAAGCAGGCAGTGCAGGGATCCCCTGTAGTCATTCCCGTAAACAATAAGTATACCACTTTGGATACTGTTGGGGACGGTTTAGCAGGGGTAAGCTGCAGTGACCGGGTCCGTGGCGCGAGGTCTGGCTTTGAGACTCAGAAGGGAAAGGGGGAGAGGAGGAGAGCGCTAATTATAGGAGACTCTCTAGTTAGAGGGTTTAGCAGGGGTAAGCTGCAGTGACCGGGTCCGTGGCGCGAGGTCTGGCTTTGAGACTCAGAAGGGAAAGGGGGAGAGGAGGAGAGCGCTAATTATAGGAGACTCTCTAGTTAGAGGGACAGACAGGCGATTCTGTGGACATGGGCGAGACTCTCGGATGGCTTGTTGCCTCCCGGGTGCCAGGGTCCGAGACGTCTCGGACCGTGTCTTCAGAATCCTTAAGGGG
>NC_057738.1:502606-517578 GCF_004010195.1 Chiloscyllium plagiosum | reverse complement strand
GGAGTGGTAGAGTCAGAATCTTTGGTGACCTTTAAGCGGCAATTGGATAGGTACATGGATGGGTGCTTAAGCTAGGACAAATGTTCGGCACAACATCGTGGGCCGAAGGGCCTGTTCTGTGCTGTATTGTTCTATGTTCTATGATTCATGATCTCAAAGGGAAGCTAAAAAAAAGGCACAAGAAAGACACTGAAGGCAATGTTAAAAATCACACAACACCAAGTTATAGTCCAACAGGTTTAATTGGAAGCAACCACCTGATGAAGGAGCAGTGCTCCGAAAGCTAGTGCTTCCAATTAAACCTGTTGGACTATAACCTGGTGTTGTGTGAATTTTTAACTTTGTGCACCCCAGTCCAACACCGGCATCTCCAAATCATGACTAAAGACAATGTGAACCAGCAGCACTCCAGATTCTAGTCTGCTCTTTCAGGACACAGAGAAGAAACCTACTTCTCATGTTGTTCAATAGAGACCTTAGATCATCCTGTACCTTTGGAATAAAATGGCACTTTTTGCAAAGTCTCTGGTGTACCTTTTTGGGCAAGCCATCCCTTTTGAAAATGACAACAAAGAGCTAAATGAAAACCAAAAGTGCTGGAGGTTTTTGTGTTCTGAAAGTGATTCATTGTAGTTTCAAAATATTAACTTGGCTTCTGTCTCCACAGTGCCAGATCAGTTGACTTTCTACAGCACTTTGTTTTATTTCAGATCTCCAGCATCTACAGCACTTTGCTTTTAACAAACAGGCAATGGTGGACAACTTGTCCAATTCCAATTCATTACAGCACCCACCGCAGTGAAAACCGTTGGATGAAGCAATTTCTTGTGATATAAAGCCTGGATCATTGCAGAGAAGCAGCAAACAGAGTCGATTAATTTAATCACAAATGCAAACATACAGGGCTTCAAAATTTCCCCAGCCAGTAAAGTCATAACACTGTCTGAAATATCTGAAGGAAATAGAGTTAGAAAGGGATCTTCCATCATCTATAAATGACTTTTCACAGTTCCAATTTTGATTCATAAGTTCTGGTGTTTCAGGCAGTATAGATGATTCACCATCTGCATTGATTTGCAATACATCTTTCTAATCACATTCAGAGAAAATCACTTTGAACTTGGCATACAGAAAAAAATTAAATTCTTGGATGCAGCCCATTAAGTTATAATTCAACAACACAAGCAGCTAATAAAAAGCTATCCAGAGGAATAACAGATTTAGGCCTAAATTGGATCATGCCAAAATTTAGCATGCAGAAATTCTTTAGCTGCACAAATGAAAGCTGGAGTCTATAGCAGAGATTCATCAGAAAATTGTGGAAACATGTGAGGGTTTGTGTTTTGCTTAACAATTACAGGACCAAACTATAGAATTTCTAAAGACACAATGCATCTTGATGAAATGCAAGGGCTCTTTTGGCAGAGGGTGACCCTAGTTCTGACCCAGGAGGCCCGAGTTAAAAGTCCTATTTATTCCAGAGGTATGGTGTAACATCTCAGGTTGACTAGGAAAATACCTATCTCAATGAAACTTTAATTTTAGTTAAAATTAAACCAACATGACCTCAAACTGATCACAGCTTAATAAGATTTGGGGCAATCTAGCAACATCAATGAGATTTGACATTAAAGCAGTTATTCATTAGTATTGTGTGACTACTATCAGGTTTTAGATATTAGAAAAAACAGATTTCTAAAAATCCTGTTCAAAGAATATGCTATCCCACTCATTTTCCGCTCATATCTTCAGACACAATTACAGATTCCATGTACCTTTAACATTTGATGGAAGTGTATGCCTCAAGCAAAGGAGACGTGGAACAGATTAAAATATAAATTGTCATGATCAAGTAGTTAAAAAGGGTTATGTAAATGAACTTGGGGGAATTGCTACTATAAGAGTTACTACTGAGCACATGTCTAAGGAGCTGCTTCATACTATCAAATCACATGAAGCTAGAGCCTCAGTCTGTAGAGTTCTGCAGATAAGAGTCATAAAACTATACAGCATGGAAACAGACCCTTCGGGCCAACTCCGTGCTAGCCAGATACCCTAAATTAATTTAGTCCCATTTGCAGCATTTCAACCAAATGCCTCTAAACCCTTCCTAATCCCATACCCATCCAGAAGCCTTTTAAATGTTATAATTGTACCAGCCTCCACCACTTCCTCTGGCAGCTCATTCCATTCATGCACCATCCTTTGCATGAAATGTTGCTCCTTAGCTCCCTTTTAAACCGTTCCCCTCATCGGAAACCTATGCTCTCGAGTTTTGGACTCTGCTACCCTGGGAAAAAAACCTTAGTGATTCACCCTGTCTCTGTCCCTCTGATTTTATAAACTTCTGTAAGGTCACCTCTCAGCCTCCAACCCTCCAGGGAAAACAGCCCCAGCCTATTCAGCCTTTCCTTATAGCTCAACCGCTCCAACTCTGGTAACATCCTTGTAAAAAAAATTGGAATAAATTATTGCAGATGCTGGAATCTGCACTGAAAACAACAAATGCTGTAGATCACAGTGAGTCAGGCAGCATCTATGAAGAGACAGCTCGCTAACGTTGAATCTATGGCTCCAATGAGGAGTCATCTAGACTCAATGTTAACATCCTTGTAAATCTTTTGTAGCCCCTTTCATGTTTCACAACATCCTTCCCACACTACAGACCAGATATTCTAAAACTGGCCTACCCACTAACATGACATCCAAACTCCTATTCTCAATGCATTGACCAACAAAGACAAGCATTCCAAACACCTTCTTCACTATCCTGTCTACCTGCAATTCTACTTTCAAGGAATTCTGAACCTGCACTCCAAGGTCTCTTTCTTTAGCAACACTACTCAGGACCTTACCATCCTGCCCTGATTTGCCTTTCCAAAATGCAGAACCTCACATTTATCTAAATTAAACTCCATCTGCCACTCCTCAGCCCATTGGCCCATCTGATCAAAGTCCCATTGTATTCTGAGGTAACCTTCTTGGCTGTTCACTACAGCACCAATTTTGGTGTCATCTGCAAACTTACTAACCATACCTCTTACGTTCACAGCCAAATCATTTATATAAATGAAAAACAGTGGACATGGCACTAATCCTTGTGGCACACTGCTGGTCACAGGTCTCCAGTCTGAAAAGCAACCCTCCACCAACGGTCTGTCATCTACTTTGAGCTAGTTCTGTATCCAATGGCTAGTTCTCCCTGTATTCCACGTGATCTAACTTTGCTAACCAGTCTACCATGCGGAACCTTGTTGATCACCTTACTAAAGTCCATATTGATCTTATCCACTGATCTGCCCTAATCAATCTTCTTCGTTACTTCTTCAAAAAACACAATAAGTTGGTGAGACATGATTTCCCATGCACAAAGCCATGTTGACTAGCCCTAATCAATCTTGCCTTTCCAAATACACATAAATCCTGTTCCTCAAAATCCCCTCCAACTAACATGTCACGGTCACCAGTTCCTAGCTTTTCCTTACCACCGTTCTTAAATAGTGGCACTTTAGCCAACCTCCAGTCTTATGGCAACCTCACCTGTGGCTATCGATAATGCTCATATCTCAGCAAAAAACCCAGCAATCACTTCCCTAGCTTCCCACAAAGTACTAGAGTACGCCTGATCAGGCCCCACAGATTAATCCATGTTTATGCATTTTAGGATGTCCAACACCACCTCCTTTGCAATATAGATGTTTTTCAAGACGTTTTGGCCCCTTACCATCCTGTGTACGTGGCTATGTTTAATAAAGTCTGTTAATGTTTACTTACAAGAATGTAGACCTAATATTACTGTATGGGATCATAGAACTGATGGATTAATCGATAGTAACGTGATTTGATTTTTGCTTGAAAATTATTCTTAATGCATTATTACCATTACATTCTTTGCCACAGTAAATGGTCACCATGTCATATTTTTAATCCTCTCTTCATTCTGTGCCTTAGATTAGATTTAAAAAAGCCTTTACATGTCAAATACAGTAAAGACCTCTCAATGAAATGCCTCTACTTTGATATGGGAAACTTAGATCCTTGAATGGCAGTTTTAGCTAAGATGCTTATTGAATGCTTAAAATGAGCTCTGATCTCATCAATTAGGCATTGTGAGAAACAATTTGATCACAATGGTTTGAAATGTTTAAGATTATAAAAATCCCTTGTTGTTTACTAATTAGCTTTCCAAATTTCTATATCAACAATGTAGCATAAATTCATAACTTACGGTCGACATTGAGTCAAAATGCAACAGACCTCTTTACCCTTTGAATTCTCAAAAATTTCTGTTAGATTCCATCAAAAGGTAGTTAGTTATCAAGAGTTTGCATCGTATTAAACCTGTAGGTGGCAGTGTTATGCATCTTACCCTTTTGAAATTCATGCAGGCAATACTGCATTGCCGTTTCACAGGTTTCTTGTGAACCTTACAGCCCAGTTTTATAATGCAGCCTGTATCATCAAATGCACACGTCCATTAACATCGAAGAAAGTAACAAACATTTGAGAGCTTTTTTTATTGGCTTTAAACATTTAAATATTATTAAAACTACATAGACGTGCCCCAAAATCCATAGGTGAATCTCAGAATCCAATGTGTCTAGCATGAATTTGCTGCTTCAGATGATTCCTTTGATAAAACCTTCTAAAACCATGAATTCTGGGACAAAACACATCACAATACCACCAGTAAGTTCCTCTTCTAGTTGCACAACATCTTGACATGGAACTATATTGCAATCCCTCTTGCTAGGTCAAAATCATTGAAAACATAGAAAATAGGTACTGGAGTAGGCTATTCGGCCCTTCAAGTCTGCACCACCATTCAAAATAATCATACAATTCCAGTATCCTACTCCCGCTTTGACTCCATACCCTCTGATCCCTTTAGCCGCGAGGGCCATGTTCAGTTCCCCTTGAATATATCTAACAAACTGGCCCAAACAGCTTTCCATAGTGGAGAATTCCACAGGTTCTCAACTGAGTGAAGAGATTCCTCATCTCAGTCCTAAATGGCTTACTTTTTATTCTTACACTGTGACCCCTAGTTCTGGGTTTGCCCAACATCAGGAACTTGCCTCCCACATCTAACCTGTGCAGTGCCATCAGGATTTTATATGTTTCTTTGAGATCCCCCCTCATTCTTCATAAATTTCTAATCAATCTGTCTGGTGAACCTTTGCTGGACTCCCTCAAAAGCAAGAACATTCTTCCTCAGGCTAGGGGACCAAAGCTGCACACAATACTCAAGGTATGGCCTCACTAAGGCCCTGTACAATTGCAACGAGACATCCCTACTCCTAAAGTCAGATCCTCTCGCTATGGAAGGCCAGTAAGCCATTATTTGTCCTGACTGCCTCCTGCACCTGCATGCCAACATTCAGTGACTATACCACCATGACAGCCAGGTCTCGTTGCACCTTACCTTTTCCTAAACTGCCACCATTCCTGTTTTTTCTGGATCGCCTCACATTTATCCACAATATATTGCATTTGCCAAGTATTTGGGCGGCACGGTGGCACAGTGGTTAGCACTGCTGCCTCACAACGCCAGGGACCCGCGTTCAATTCCCGCCTTGGGCAACTGTCTGTGTGGAGTTTGCACATTCTCCCTGTGTCTGCGTGGGTTTCCTCCGGGTGCTCCGGTTTCCTCCCACAGTCCAAAAATGTACAGGTTAGGTGAATTGGCCATGCTAAATTGCCCGTAGTGTTAGGTGAAGGGGTAAATGTAGAGGAATGGGTCTAGGTGGGTTGCGCTTCGGAGGGTCGGTGTGGACTTGTTGGGCCGAAGGGCCTGTTTCCACACTGTAAGTAATCTAATCTAATCTATTTGCCCACTCAGCCAGTCTGTCCAAGTCACCCTGCAGCCTCTTCGCATCCTCCTCACAACACACACTGCCACCCAGCTTAGTGTCATTTGCATGTTCAGAGACGTAGAATTCACTTCCTAACAGAAGTGTAAGCACCTACACCAAATGGATTGTAACAGTTCAAGGTCATTACCACTCTCTCAATGGCATTTAGAAATGGATAATAAATATTCACATAACTAGCAATGAATTTGAAAGAATTAAAAAATGTGAGAAATTGGCATTTTTGGGAGCTAGAATAGACTGCTGTCTAATGCAGTGCAATGAACATAATTGGAACAGTTATAAAAAGGTCATAAACATCAGTCAACATAAACTAGTGAAGGGGCAAATCTGCTTTAAGACCATAAGAAACAGAAATAGGAGTAGGCTTTCAGCCCTTCAAACTTGTTCCACTATTCAATAGGATCAAGGCTAATTCAACATTTTTCAATTCCAATTTAATTGAAATAAGGACTTTATCAAACACAAGTAAGATTTAATTCAGTCATGGGATTATTACAATACAGAAGCATACGTAGCCCATCAAGTTGTCACCAGTTTTCTTCAGAGCAATCCAGTTATTTAGTTATGTACCTCAAGTGCCCACCCAATTTAATTTAAACAGTCAATCCTTTCCATTTCCACTACTCTTGTAAACAGCCAGTTACGAACATATGAATTAGGAGCAGAAGTGGGCCTTTGGTTCTTCAATCCTTTATTAACCCCTTATCCTAAAACTATGACTTTGCATTCTAGATTGACCAACATGAGGCTAAACTGCTCAATCTCTTTTCATAAAACAGATCTCTCACCTATAGAATTAATCTAGTAAACCTCCTCTGATTGCCTCAAATGCAACCACATACATCCTTAATATAAGGACAATACTCCGGGTGCAGTCTCACTAATGCCTTGTGAACACTTCCTTGCTTATACACTCAGATTACTCTGCACTGAAGGTTCTGTTCATTTAAATAATAAGTTGTATTTCTATTCCTCTGACCAAAATGGATAACCTCACACTTATCCATGTTTAACTTAATCTGCCAAAATTTGGCCCATTCATTGAATCTATCAGTATCCATTTGTAAGTTTCTTATTTCTTCGTTGCAATTTATTTTTCCACCCATTTTAGTGTCATCTGCAAATTTGGTTGTATTGCTTTCTATCCCTGCTTCCAAGGGCAGCACGGTGGCTCAGTGGTTAGCACTGCTGCCTCACAGAGCTAAGGACCTGGGTTCTATTCCCGGCTTGGGCAACTGCCTGTGTGGAGTTTGCATGTTCTCCCTGTGTCTGCGTGGGTTTCCTCCAGGTGCTCCGGTTTCCTCCCACAATCCAAAGATGTGCAGGCCAGGTGAATTGGCCATGTTAAATTGCCCATAGGGTTAGGTGGATTAGTCAGGGGAATGGGTGGGTTGCTCTTCAGAGGGTCGGTGTGGACTTGTTGGACCGAAGGGTCTGTTTCCACACTGTAGGGAATCTAATCTAAGTCTTAACATAAATTGTAAATAGTTAGGGTCCGCCACTCTCCTTCCTGAAGTCAACAACCAGCTCCTTCATTTTACTGATGTGGATGGAGAGATTATTGTCTTTATACTATGCCATTAAGCACTCAATTTTTTCCTGTACTCTGTCTTGCTTATCAAGGTAGCAATAATAGAAACCCTGGAAAGTAAAAATGCAATCCTTCAGAAACAGCATGCTTTTGTGAAGGATAAATCATCTTTGACTAATTTAGTGGAGTTCTTTAAAAATGTAATTATCAAAGTGGATAATAGGGATCGAATAGACATTACAGTATATATCTCAAATTCCAGAAGGCATTTGATAAGGAGCAACACAAAACATTCATCCACTCTCTCTGCCTAGTTTGTGTGTTACAAAAGGCTCATACACAGCATTAGATGACATGATATTAGGGTAGTGCATTAGCATCTTGGCAATTAAAAAATCCATTTATCGTGACTCACTGCTTTCTGTTGGTTTGCCAATCATCTATCCAAGCTAATCCACTACCCTAATACCGTTTGATCTAATGTTGTGCACAAACCTTTTGTAATACACAAACATGGTGTGTGTGTGTGTTTGGGGGTGGTGGTGGGGTTGTGGAATGGACAGCCTTGTCCGATTCCAGATCTGATTCCTACCCATTGATTGTAACTGCAAATAATTTTGGTGTAGAGCACGCAGATTTAATTGCAGATTCCCTCCACAAAGCTCATTTTGGAGTTGTACGATATCTTTTCAAAAATCTTCCTCCTGGTCCAGGCTGACGAGGCGGGTATCCACCCACCTCTCCTGTACGTAGGCAACTGCATCCTGAAGAGCGTGAGAATCAGAGTTTGTCCTGCCCTGTAAGGCACAGGTTTGGTCAGAGTGAATCACTGATCCCACAGCAGACCTGATTCGGTTGGCAATGATCTTTGACAGGATTTTGTAATCTGTACTCAGCAGAGAAATCGGTTGCCAATTTCTAATTTCCTCGCTCACCCTCTACTGCTTGTGAAGGAGGGGGATGATACCTTCCCTCATGAATTCGCACGAGCCACCTGCCAGATGCTGGTTGTACACCTCCAGCAGGTCCTGGCCAATTAAGTCCCATTGAGCTAAACACAACTTGGTGGGCAAGCCATAGCTTCCAGGAATTTTATTCTTATCTAAGGACTTCAGGGGCTTGGTCAACTTATCGAGAGATAATGGTTGATTCAGCTTCCCTCGTATGCCGTTGTCTAAACCTCCCGATAGAGGCTGAGAAACCGAGCTATCTAACTGCCCTCTCCCTGGTGTGTCGCAACGTCTGAAGCTCAGACTCCAGCACATTAACTCCGAGTCAAAGTCCCTCAAGCACTAACATTTACTACCGATGTCATGACGAGAGCCACAATGGGATCCACCAACTTGCACATCAGATGCAACACATTACCTGGCCTTATATTTATGTTTTATTTACTTAGTTCTTGTCTTGATTTTTCTAAAATTTCCTACCAGCCTTTAGTTTTTAAGTTGTAAACAATTTCTCCTATTTATCTTTAATCTGAAAGCAAATTATAATAGATAATCAAATTTGCAACTACTACCAACCAAAAAAAAATCATATTCCTATGATGTCACTCTTTTTTGCTGGATTATCAATCTTGGGCCTCAATTTATCCTGTTAAAAAGACATGCTACACAAAGAACTTAAAGTAAAAGCTCTTCCCCTCTACACCAAACTCCCCCAATACTCTTAATTTCCAGAAGATATTCACTTGGGTCACAATGTACTCACTCCCAATTGCTCGTGCAAAGCTTACTGATGGTTCTGCTGAAAGTGCACTACTTGTAAATACAGTATAGCATTGGTGATCTGAGGTGACTCACACTCATTAAGCTTCAGCAGTAATCAACACCTTCTTCAGGCTTCAGCTTTATGACTGGTAACAGTTCTTCAATCAGCCGCATCAGCTACCTTATTCACCTTTTATCTGGACAACAAACATTTAAATTTTGAGAAAAAGAAAAGACTTAGCAGTTCAATTTCTGTGGTGCTCCAAATTCCTGGAAGCACACTCACTAAGGGCTTGTCTCAGTTCCAATGTGCTCTCTCCCAGCTGCTCGTACAAAGTTGACTGATCGTGGCTGACTGGTTTCTGTTCTGAACTTTATATTCCATCTACCCCCAATATTCTTCAATTTCTTTACCTAACAAGAATCTAGCATCACAAAAAATATTCAATGAACTCTGAGGTAGAGAGCTGCAAAGTCATGCAAATCAAAACATCCCAGCGTACCTAAGGAGGTGGCTGTAGAAATAACAGATGCATTTGTGGTCTTCATACTCTGAAACGGATTGAAGGGTGGTTAACATAAACCCCCTATTTTTCTCAATCTCCCTTTCTTAAAAAAAATGTCTCATTTCTGTCCTATGATGATTTTAAAACTGTGCCCCTTGTTCTGGATTCACCCACAATAGTAAGCATCCTTTCTACATCTTTATCAATGCCATTCACAATCTTATATACTAGGAGAAAGTGAAGACGGCAGGTGCTGGTGATCAAAGTCGAAAAGTATGGCACTGGAAACGCATACCACGGCAGGCAGCATCTGAGGAGCAGGAGAATCGACATTTTGGGCATAAGTCCTTCACCCAAAACATTAATTCTCCTGTTCTTCAGATGCTGTCTGACCTGCTGTGCTTTTCCAGTGCCACAACCTTACATACTTCAATCAGATCACCCCTTGCTCTTCTAGACACTAGTGAAAATAAACCCAGTCTGTCCAAATTATTCTTCATAAAACAATCTAATAAGAGGTTAATAAAAACAAAAATGATTGGTGAAAACTAATGTTACAGTCAGAAATGGGGAATTTATGTCAGGAAACAAAAATAGCTAATGAACTGAATTCATACTTGACATCTGTCTTCACAAAAGGAGACAATGAAAAATATACCAGAAATCATGGTGAACACAGATTTTAGAGGGAGAAATTAAACAAATTGGTATTAATAGAGAAGTAGTATTAAAGAAATTGAATGCTTTGAAGGCTGATAAACATCCAGAGCCTGATATTCTACATCCCAGGATACCTAAGGAAGATGTATTGGTGGTCATCTTCTAAGGTTTTTTAAACTCTCATTAGTGAATACTGAAGCAAAGTATTCATTAAGGACCTCCCCTGCCTCCTCTGACTACAGACATAAGTTCCCTCCACTATCCCTGATCAGCCCTACCCTCACTCTGGTTCCTCTTGTTCCTCACGTAAGTGTAATACACCTTAAGGTTTTCCTTAATCCTATCCACCAAGGCTTTATCATGCCCCTTTCCAGCTCGGAGGCCATTCTCAAGTTCCTTCTTGGCTTTCTTGTAACCCCCTAGAGCCCTATCTGATTCTTGCTTCCTCAACCTTAAATAAGCTTCCTTCTTCCTAGTGATTAGATGTACAATCCAAGGTCCCTTCACCCTATAATCCTTCCTTGTTTCAGTGGGACAAAGCCATTCAGCACTCACAGCAATTGCTTCCTAAACAACCTCCACATTTCTGTGGTGCATTTTCCTGAGAATACACGATCCCAATTTATGCGTCACAGTTCCTGCCTAATAGCATTGTAATTCCGCCTCCCCAAATTAAATACTTTCCCATACGATCTGCTCATATCCCTCTGCATGACTATCGTAAAGATCAGAGAGTTGTGATCACTGTCACTGAAATGCTTTCTCACCTTGCCAGGCAACAAATCCAATATGGTCTCCCCTCTAGTCAGCTGATTTACATACTTTGTCAGGGATCCTTCCGGGACACACCTGACAAAGTCTGCTCCATCCAAACCATTTGCACTAAGGAGGGTCCAATCAATATTAGGGAACTTGAAGTCACTCATTACAACCCTGCTACTTCTGCACCTTTCCAAACTCTGCCTCTCAATCTGCTCCTGTGTTTCTGTTGCTACTGGGGAGCCGATAGAACACTCCCAATAAAGTGACTGCTCCTTTCCTGTTTCTAACTTCTGTTCGTACTGACTCTATAGACTAACCCTCCCTCCTCAATGACCTCCCTTTCTGCAGCTGTTATAGTATTCCTGATTAGCAATGGCACTCCTTCACCTCTTTTACCTCCCTCTCTATTCCTTTTGAAACATCTAAACCCTGGAACATCCAACAACCATTCAAGCCCTTGTGATATCCAAGTCTCCGTAATGGCCACAACATCAAAACTCCAAGTACTGATCCATGATCTAATTTCATCACCTTATCCCTGACACTTCTTGCATTAAAATAGACACACTTCAACCCCTCACAGTGACTGCATCTTTGAGCTATCAACTGTCTCTGCTTCCTCAGACTCTCTGCATGTTGTATCTGCCTGCTTACTAGCTATCCCATCCTCTGATCTGTAGCTCTGGTTCCCATCCCCCTGTCAAACTAGTTTAAACCCTCCCTAAGAGTTCTAGCAAACCTCCCACCCAGGATATTGGTGCCCCTCCAGTTTAGGTGCAACCCATCCTCCTTGTACAGGTCCCACTTTCCCCAGAAGTATCCCAATGATCCACATATCTGAAGCCCTCCCTCCTACACCAGCTCTGCAGCCATGTGTTCAGCTGCACTCGCTCTCTGTATGTACGTGGCATCGGTAGCAATCCTGAGACTACTCAGCTTGTCCTGTCTTCTAGCTTCCAACCTAATTCCCTATATTCACCTTTCAGAACCTCATCCCTTTTCCTACTTATGTCATTGTTACAGATGTATACTATGACTTCTGGCTGCTAATCCTCCCCCTTCTGAATTCTGTAGACTTGATTAGAGACACCCCTTACCCTGGCACCCGGGAGGCAACATATCTTCAGGGAGTCTCGTTTGTGATCTAGGTATCTCCTGTCTGTTCCTTTAACCATTTAATCTCCAACACTATCGCTCTCCTACTCTCTCCCCTTCCCTTCTGAGCCACAGAGCCAGGTTCAGGTGTCTGAGACCTTGCCACTGGCAATGCCTTGGTAGGTCACCCCCCTCCCCAAACAGTATCCAAAACAGTATACTTATTATTGAGGGGAATGGCCACAGGGAATCCTTGCACTGGCTGCCTATTCCCTTTCCCTCTGACCTTTATCCTGTAACGTAGGTATGACTATCTCCCTACAACCCCTGTCACGCCCTCCACCTCTTCTGAAGTTCGTCCAGCTCCAGTTCCCTAATGTAGTCTGTGAAGAGCTGGAGTTGGGTGCACTTCTTGCAGGTGGTGAAGTCAGCAGGGACACTAGTGGCTACCCTTGCCTTCCACATCCCACAATGGTGACCAAATAGGTGGATGAGGATAAAGCAGTTGTTGGTGTATATGGATTTCAGTAAGGCATTTGATAAGATTCCCCGCAGTAGGCTATTGCACACAATATGGAAGTATGGGATTGAAGGTGATTTAGTGGTTTGGATCATAAATTGGCTAGCTAGATAGGAAAATATTCATCCTGGAGTTCAGTTATTCATGGGGTACTGGAAGGATCTGTTTTGGGTCCACTGTTATTATAAATGACCTGGATGAGGGCATAGGAGGATGGGTTAGTAAATTTGCGGATGATACTAAGGTCGGTAGAGTTTTAAATAGTGACAAAGCATGTTGTAGGTTACAGAAAGACATAGATAAGCTGCAGAGCTGGGCTGAGAGGTGGCAAATGGAGTTTAATGTGAAAAGGTGATTCACTTTGGGAGTAACAGGAATGCAGAGTACTGGGCTAAACACAAGATTCTTGGTTGTGCAGATGAGCAGAGAGATCGGTGTCCAGGTGCATAGATCCCTGAAAGTTGCCACCCAGGTTGATAGGATTGTTAAGGCACACGGTGAGTTAGCTTTTATTAGTAGAGGGATTGAGTTTCACAACCACGAGATCATGCTGCAGTCGTACAAAACTCTGGTGTGGCCACATTTGAAGTATTGCATACAGTTCTGGTCGCTGCATTATAGGAAGGATGTGGAAGCTTTGGAAAGGGTTCAGAGGACAGTTACTAGGATGTTGCCTGATATGGAGGGAAGGTCTAATGAGGAAAGCTGAGGGACTTGAGGCTGTTTTCATTAGGGAGAAGGTTTAGACTTAATTCAGACAAAAGATAGCCAGAGGGTTAGATAGTTTGGGCAGTAAGAACCTTTTTCCTCGATGGAGATGACTAGCATAACGGGACATAGCTTTAAATTGAGGGGTGATAGATATAGGTCAGATGTCAGAGGTAGTTTCTTTACTCAGTAGTAGGGGCATGGAACACATTGCCTGCAACGGTAGTAGACCTCCAACTTTAAGGGCATTTAAATGGTCATTGGATAGGCATTTGGACGAGAATGGATTAGTGTAGGTTAGAAAGGCTTCAGACAGGTTCCACAGGTTGTCGCAACATAGAGGGCTGAGGGGCCTGTACTGCGCCATAGCGGTTTATGTTCTATGCTCTATCCTGCAAGAGGAGCCTAGCTTCCATCCCTTCTGCTCTAAGTTGCCAAGAGATAAAAGAAAATACAACTTTACCAACCCTCCAGACAGAATGTTCTATTTTGTTTAGAGGAGGAGGATGGGTGGGAGATGCTACAAGTATAATGCTTTGGGTTTAGCCACTGCCAGAATATATTGGTTCACTTACACAGCAGTCCCAGTGTCCGGTTCTGCTCCTGTTCTGCTTCACTCCACGGATTCATGAAGTATATGTATTTTATTTTCAAACCTACATTCCTGGCTGGCTCCTGGCTCGTGCTCTATTGACTCTCACTGCTGAAGTGAAGGTTGCTGATTCACGAAGTAAGTATTTTACACTCACACTTACCTTTCTGGCAGGCTCCTCACTCATGCTCTCATGACTCTCGTTGCTGAAATGTGATGTTATCCATTATAGCAGCAAAAGTAGGAAGAAAAATTATTATTTTGTTGCCTGTAAGTTGAGAGTGGAATGTTCAATGAGACCCATGCCATCGTGCTGAAAGTAAGCAGCAGATAGTAAAGAAGGCAAACTGTATAATGGCCTTCATAGTGAGAGGATTTGACTACATGGATAAAGATGTTTTGGTGCAATTATACAGAGCATTCGTGAGGCCACCCCTGGAATATTGCGTGTAGTTTCAAACTCCTTGCCTGAACAAAGATGTCTTTACTCTGCGCATGGCGGATCAGTGATTAACATGCTGCCTCATTGCACCAAGGACTCTGGTTCGATTCCACCTGTGGACGACTGTCTGTGTGAAGTTTGCACATTCTCCATTTGTCTGTACGGGTTTCCTCCGGGTACTTTAGTTTCCTCCACAGACCAAATCATTGGAATCTCTTTTGGGGTAGAAGTGACCTGTACAAGAAGGACGGATTGCACCTAAATTGGAAGAGGACTAATATACTGGCAGGGAAATTTGCTAGAACTGCTTGGGAGAATTTAAACTAGTAAGGTGGTGGGGTGGGACCCAGGGAGATAGTGAGGAAAGAGATCGATCTGAGACGGGTACAGCTGAGAACAGAAGTGAGTCAAACAGTCAGGGCAGGCAGGGACAAGGTAGGACTAATAAATTAAACTGCATTTATTTCAATGCAAGGGGCCTAACAGGGAAGGCAGATGAACTCAGGGCATGGTTAGGAACATGGGACTGGGATACCATAGCAATTACAGAAACATGGCTCAGGAATGG
>NC_057738.1:477517-498747 GCF_004010195.1 Chiloscyllium plagiosum | reverse complement strand
TGTACAGGACATTGGTTAGGCCACTGTTGGAATATTGCGTGCAATTCTGGTCTCCTTCCTATCGGAAAGATGTTGTGAAACTTGAAAGGGTTCAGAAAAGATTTACAAGGATGTTGCCAGGGTTGGAGGATCTGAGCTACAGGGAGAGGCTGAACAGGCTGGGACTGTTTTCCCTGGAGCGTTGGAGGCTGAGGGGTGACCTTATAGAAGTTTACAAAATTATGAGGGGCATGGATAGGATAAATAAACAAAATCTTTTCCCTGGGGTCCAGAACTAGAGGGCATAGGTTTAGGGTGAGAGGGGAAAGATATAAAAGAGACCTAAGGGGCAACCTTTTCATGCGGAGGGAAGTACGTGTATGGAATGAGCTACCAGAGGATGTGGTGGAGGCTGGTACAATTGCAACATTTAAAATGCATTAGGATGGGTATATGAATAGGAAGGGTTTGGAGGGATATGGGCCGGGTGCTGGCAGGTGGGACTAGATTGGGTTGGGATACCTGGTCAGCATGGACGGGTTGGACCAAAGGGTCTGTTTCCATGCTGTACTATGACTCTATGCCATGACTCTATGTGCAAGGTAGGTAGATTAGCCAAGGGAAACTGCAGGAATACAGGGATAGGGTAGGGGAGTGAGTGTGGGTGGGATGCGTTTTGGAGGGTCAGTGTGGACTTATTGGGCTGAATGGCCTGTTTCCTTACTGTATGGATTCCATAGAGGAACTGCAACAAAGGTTTACAAAATTAACTAATGGAGTGGCAGGATATGGCATGGAGAGAAACTGAGCTGATTAGCATTATATTCACTGGAGTTTAGAAGAATGAGAGAGGAATGTCATGGAAACCTATAAAATTCTAACAGGACTAGACAGGCTAGATGTGGAAGCATATTCCAGATGATGAGGGAGTCCGGAAGCAATGCTCATAGTCTAAAGGATAAGGGTAAACCTTTTAGGATTGTGATAAGGAGAAATTTCTTCACCAGAGAATGGTTAGCCAGTGGAACTCACTATCATAGAAAGTGGTTGAAGCCAAACCATTGTTTATGAGAAGATATAGCTCTTGTGTTAAGAGAGAACAAGGGATATGGGGAGGGGGTTGATATGTTATTGAGCTTGATGATAGAATAGACGACAGAGCAGGTTTGAGGGGTCAAGTCGCCTACTCCTATCTTCAACGTTTAAATATCTTCCAAACTGCCTCAAAAGTCTTTAAGAAGACAAAAACTGTACAGAAGTGTCAAGATCAGGGCGGCACAGAGATTAGCACAACTGCCTTATAGTGCTAGGGACCTGGTTCGATTCCAGCTTTGGGTGACTATGTGTGGTGTTTGCACATTCTCCGTGTCTGTGCGAGTTGTCTCTGACTACACCAGTTTCCTCACACAGTCCAAAGACATGCAGGTTAGCTAACTTGCCGTGCTAAAACTTGTGCTGGCGAGCTGGGTTAAATAAAACCTCTGTGAAGTTAATGGGGATGGGGGGGAAGCGGGGAGGTCTGGGTGGAACGCTCCTTGAAGGGTCAGTGCAGACTTGATAGGCCAAATTGCCTCTTCTCATACTGTAGGGATTCTCAGATGTGGTCTTATACCTGAAGCACATCATCCTTACCTTTGTTTTCAATTCCTCTCATAATAAAAAGGAAAATGTTCCATCAGCCTTGTTAAGTTCTCAATCATTCTGGATGTCGGTTTGCTCGCTGAGCTGGAAGGTTCATTTTCAGACGTTTTGTCACCATACTAGGTAACAGTGAGCGTATGGATGAAGCACTATCTATTTATATATTTACGTTTCCTTGACTTGGCGATGTCATTTTTTGTTCTTTTTCACAGGGTGTGGTAAATGGGATCCAAGTTAATGTGTTTGTTGATAGAGTTCTGGTTGGAACGCCATGCTTCTAGGAATTCTTGTGCGTGTCTGATTGGCTTGTCCTCGGATGGATGTGTTGTCTCAGTCGAAGTGGTGTCCTTCCTCATCTGTATGTAAGGATACCTAGGTAGAGTGGGACATGTCTTTTTGTGGTTAGTTGATGTTCATGTTACATTAACCAACCCAAGGAAACCTAAACAAATAGGGAGCGAGCCATACCACCAGTGCTTCACCCGGAAGCTCACTGATGATGTTACCTAGTATGGTGACAAAACGTCTGAAAATGAACTTCCAGCTCAGCGAGCAAACCGACATCCCCAGACACAGCTGGTCACTCACTCTCCTCAACACACCAGATCCCCCAGACACAGCCGGTCACTGACACCCCTCAACACACACCGGATTCCCCAGATACGGCCGGTCACTGACTCCCCTTAACACATACCAGATCCCCCAAACACAGCCGGTCACTGACACCCCTCAACACACACCGGATTCCCCAGATACGGCCGGTCACTGACTCCCCTTAACACATACCAGATCCCCCAGACATGGCCGGTCACTGACTCTCCACAACACACACCAGATCCCCCAGACATGGCAGGTCACTGACTTTCCACAACACACACCGGATCCCCCAGACATGGCCGGTCACTGACTCTCCACAACACACACCAGATCCCCCAGACACGGCCGGTCACTGACTTTCCACAACACACACCAGATCCCCCAGACACGGCCGGTCACTGACTTTCCATAACACACACCAGATCCCCCAGACACGGCCGGTCACTGACTCTCCACAACACACACCAGATTCCCCCAGAACATCAGCTTGAGCTACAAATCTTCTCAAAATGCTCACATCATTATCAGTATGCATAAACCCACCTCCTACGTTTCTTTTGTAAAATCTCTAGTCCTTATACCAATTAATATAAACACCTGTTCCCTTAACTAAACTTGTCATAAACTTGTATACCTCTATTAAAATCTCTGCTCAATCCGCTCTGCCCAAAGAGAATAAACCTAACTTCTTCAATCTAACTTTGAGATTAAAATACCCCAACTCTGGAACCATTTGGTATATTTCCTAGGTGCCTTCTCATGACCTTCACCTCCTTATTAAAGTGTGGTGACCATAACTCATTGTTAGACTTTTGTTGCAGCCTAACCCGGGCTTTATGCAGGTGCAGCATAATTTGAGATAGTGAGTTCTGCAGATAGTGAGTCCTGATGAAGGGCCTGCCAAAATGTTGACTCTCTTGCTCTTTTGATGTTAAATCCTGCTGTGCGTTTTCCAGCTCCATTTTATTGCACCATAATTTTGCTGCTTTTTACTCAATGTATTTGGGAATGAAGCTCAAGAGCTGATATGTTCACTAGTACACTCAATCTGAATAGTCACCTTCAAGGATCCATGCACATGAACTCCAAGCTCTCTATGTACTTATTTAGCCATAGCAGCATGTCTCTTATGAGCCTATATCCATCTATGTGTATTTATAGGTGAATTAGTCCATAATCTGTTTCAGTATCAATCTATACCTGTGTATCAGCAGTTATACAGTACACTGTGGGAATCCATATCTGGGAATCAATGTGTACCAAAGCATCATCATTCTCTGACATCTGCTGGGCTGCATATCAGACTATAAGTAAATGCTGCAATAAAAGCAGGCTATTTAGCCCACGACAGTGTTATATTTCACTGAAACCTCTTATCTTTTATCTAAACCTATCATTGTAAACGTTCAAATCCTTGTCTTATAACTCCTTAAATACATCTAGACTATTAGTGGCGAGTTCTAAACTCTCTATTGGATTCCTTGGTGACTAACTTATATTGCTGGCTTTGATTCATACCCTTCCCCACAATATGAAACAATCTGTACCCACTCTATCTAAACCTCTCAATTTATAGATCCCTATCAAGTCACCCTTCAATCTTCCAGTTTCAATTGGAAAAAAATCCTTTCCTGTTAAGTATCATCATACATTTCTGGTCTCACCCTTGCAAAACTTATCTACACCCTCTCTAGTACCTCTATATCCTTCTTATAATATCGTAACCAGAGCTACTCACAGCGGTTTTACTGTAAGAGTAATGTTGGAAGGTTTCCAATTCTACTTTCCTGAGAAGTGAAATTGTATTAATTCCAAGTATGCAAGTCAGAGTAATTGTCTTGCAGTTACAGCTCACTGTTTGCTTCTTGAAGCTTTCACTGACCTATACCATCATTATCATTTTCTTGCAAGCTTGTGGACACTGTCCTCTGCTACACTTCAACCACACAAGGGGCTGTCTCCTATGACGTCTAGTTTTCGATATCCCTGCTCCAGGGGACAAACCCTTTTCTATTTACCCTATCCATGCCTCTCATGATTTTATAAACCTCTAAGGTCACCCTCAACTTTCAACACTCCAGGAAAAAAACACCCCAGTCTATTCAGCCTCTCCCTATAGCTCAAACCCTCCAATCCTGGTAACATCCATGTATATCTTTTCTGAACCCTTTCACACCATCCTTCCCACAGCAGGGAGAACCGAATTGCATGTAATATTCCAATGGTGACCTAACCAATGTCCTGTACAGCCACAATATGATCTCCCAATGCCAATACCCAATGTACTATCCAATAAAGGCAAGTATATCAAATGCCTTCTTCATTAGCCCTTCTACCTGAGACTTCACTTTCAAGGAACAATGAATCTGCACTCCAAGGTCTCTTTCTTTGTCAAGCTGGTTATTGATTGCTGTGTAGACCTAAACAACGTTGTCTGAATATCAGGCATTGACTTCATGGCAACAGATTATGCTCCATAGTAGGTAGTTTGTGCTCACAGCCTGCTGCATCCTTTGGAAGTGAAAGAACAAGACCTATGTTTAACATTAGGTTATACTGACATCTTTGGCCCTCCTTGTACAACAGCCCCTTTCTTTTGAATCGGTGTCCAAAAACACTGTCAATGAGTTGTTCAGTAATGTTTTTGGAAAACAATTGCAACCTCTGGCATATGAGGTTACCATTCCCAGTGTGGTCATTCACTGCCCCAACTCCAACTTGAGGGCAGGGTGCTCCTGACTATGGATGAAGCCCTATATGAACCATTCATGATCTACCATAACCCTCCCCCCTGCAAAAACTATTGGCTTCTATCACAAGTGTCATTCCCTCACCAAATACCAATTCCCCCAAGTCTTTAACCCTACAGTCCATTAAATCTAATTCGTTGGGTTACAGTCCTTAGCCAACAGTCCTCTTTTAACTCCGCCCTGGTCCACCTCCTCAACACCTTTGTCTTAGGTTAGGCAGACAGAGCCGATGTACTGAATGCAACCTATTGCCTTGATCAATTTAGCTGGATGAGAAGTTATCAAACTGCTGACTATACATTGTCCTACACTTCTCCCCCAGACTGGCCACTGTACAGGTACTGGACTGCACATGGTCCACTTCCACAATTGCCAGAAGCACAGACTCCATGAAAAAGAACAGCCTGACTAAGTGCCACACTCTGGTAAATCCCTTGGAGTGATACATTGGCCAACTTTGCTGGGATCCTGTTTGGCTACTCCCTTGACTTTGGGAGATAGCTGCTTTGCTTGCTGTAAATGCAAAGTATTTTCACATACACGTGTGGAGCTATTGGGAAATTAATATAGTGCACTACTAGCGCAAGATCTCCAATCTCTTGATGGAGGCCTGCTGACTAACAAGGCTGCTGCGTGCTTGAGTAACTATGCTAATTGACAAGGTAGGGCTGGCTGCGAAATGCAGGTAGGCACTGAACAAGCAAGCGCTAAGACAGCTTTGCCTGGTTTAATCATGAGCTGGGTGATTATCCATAAATACAAAGTATTCCTGTTGCCCTCCACCTCTCACCGTCTCCTGGGTTAAGCGCCCCGTCCATCCCGAACCTTCATCTGTCTCTTGCTTCCTACTCTAGTGTCTTCCTCTCTAACCAATGCTTTTTCCTTCCCGTCCCTCACCTCTACCATTCGCCCTCACTCTGACAGCTCGTTTCCTCCTCCTCCACTTAGTGTCTCATCTCCTCTCTCACCACCAACACCCTCGCCTCTCCACCCCCACCCTCACGTTTCCTTCTCCTCTCACCATGATCCCTGTCGCCTTCTCCGTACCAGCCCACAAAACCTATCTTGTCTTGGGCCGCAGCTCCCCAAAACCGTTTAATCTCAAATGTTAGCAAATACAGCCTTTAAACTCTTGACTAATCTGTTATCACTGATAACATCTTGGTGAACACTGTGTGAGCTATTCAATAGCAGTCTGTTCACGTTCTTCTGTGTATAATCTCAGTCCACATTCGCATATGACCATCAGCTATCCTATACTTGTTTGTTGATCAGTCTTCTGCATCTATCTTTTGTAGAATCCCTACAGTGGGGGAAACAGGCCATTCGGCCCAACAAGTCCATACCGACCCCCCCGCAGAGGAACCCACGCAGACCCATTCCCCTACCGCTCTCCCTTTACCTGATCTACTCTATCAGTTTACACTCACTCCATCCGCAGCAGCCAGTCAATAATTCAATCTAAATCCAAAATTACCGCTCACACGCTCTTTCCGTCACTCATAACCTTTAATATGTACTTCCGGCGGTGGGTGCTGACGTCGGTTCCGGTGGAGGGGGGGTGTTTGTTGGTGTTGTTCCCGGATGTGTAGCGGTTTTTGGTGAGTGTCATCCGCAGGCCGCCTCGGAGGGGGAGGGGGGGAATGGGACAGAGACCGACACCGGACCCCCCTCCCCCCCCAGACACTGACCCCAACACACAGCCCCTTCCCCCAGGCACGGCCAGTCACTGACTCGTCAGCACATACCAGATCCCCCAAATACGGCTGGTCACTGATTCTTATCAACACGCTGCAGATTCCCCGGATATATCCGGTCACCAACCTATGTCAACACTCGAGCAGCCCCAAACTGCATGAGTCCCTTCACTATCCCCGGTCACCTCTTCAGTCCCACTTTCATGGACACGGCCGGTCCCTGACCCCCATCATGACCAGTCTCTTCCTGCGCCTTTACCCTAGTCATGAAGATCAGTCAATATTGTTTGAATGGCCAGAGTAGTCTATTCTTATTTTCTA
This sequence comes from Chiloscyllium plagiosum, assembly GCF_004010195.1. NCBI lineage: Eukaryota > Metazoa > Chordata > Chondrichthyes > Orectolobiformes > Hemiscylliidae > Chiloscyllium > Chiloscyllium plagiosum. The sequence goes on along the minus strand of NC_057738.1, from coordinate 491,762 downwards.
TGTTTCTGTAATCACCCCGCTTCTTTACTAGGAGGTCAACAACCTTACCTTCACCAATTGGCGTAGCCACTCATTATCTCCCAAACCCTATCAATACACTAACTTCTTGCTGTGATTAGTCACTAACCCTGATCAGCCACCTTCATCCACTCCCAGCTCCAGGCACAGCCAGTCATTGGAGTCGTAGGTAAATATGGTAGTGAAGAAGGTATTTGCTATGCTTTCCTTTATTGGTCAGTGCATTGATTATAGGAGATCTCACATTGCGGGAGAAGGTTGGTCACTGATCCCCATTAATTCCTCATCTCTTGGACTTGGCCGGTCACTAATCCCCAAACACCCACCCCTCCCCTGATATCACCAATAAGTTACATACTTACACCAACCCCGTCCCTGAGAAACTCTAGTGATGTTCTTGTACAGAGCTAATTGGTCTCCAGCAATCAATTACCATCTTTCTTTGTCTTATGTATGCTTCCAGCCAGTGGAAATTTTTCCTGATTCTATTGACTACAGTTTTGTTAGGGCTCCTTACTGCTATAGTCGATGAAATGCTGCCTTAATGTCAAGAGCAGTCGTTGTCACTGCCTCTGGGATTCAGCTTATTTGTCCATGTTAGAACCAAGGTTACAATGAGGTCAGGAGCAATGTTTCCTCTTAAGTTTGGTATCTATGTTGTTTATAGTATCAACTTCTACTTCAAGAATTCGCTGCCGCACAAGGACCTTAGAGGCCCGTATGCAAGTAAAAATGTTGGTAAGGAGCTTGGGTAGTCCTGACAAAACTCAAAATGAATGTCACAGGGCAGCCTGTTGCTGAGTAAGGGCCCTCGATAGCATTGTTGACAACCCCTTCAATCGCTGTGCTGGTCACCAAGAAAATGATAGTTCCCAGTTAGAATTTATCCTGCTTCTTGTGCACAAAAGAAATATCCTAGCAATTTTCTACAGTACTGCATCAACACTAGTGTTGTAGCTGTGCTGGAACAGCTTTTGCTAGGAATGCAGATTCTACATTCGATTTGTATACTAATTCTGAGCTCTTTAAGTGAAGCTGCAGTCATCCAGGAAAGCGAATTGTCAAAGACAGAAATGGGAAGTTGAGTGTGGACCCTGTGGAGATTGAAGAGGTGCTAAATGAATATTTCTCATCAGTTTTAACTCAGGAAAAGGGGAATATGGTAGAGGAGAAGAATGAGATACGAGATATTAGACTAGAAAGGATCGAGGTTGGTTACGAACAGGAGTTATCAATTCTAGAAGGAATGAAAGTAGACAAGTCCCCTGGGCCGGATGGGATTTATTTGAGGATTCTCTGGGAAGCTAGGGAGGAGATAGTGGAGCATTTCACTTTGATATTTGTGTCATCGTCTACAGGTTTAGTACCACAGGATTGGAGGATTAGAAATGTTGCGCCCTTGTTCAAGAAGAGCAGTAGAGATGACCCAGGTAATTACAGATCAGTCTGTTGTAGGTAAGGTTTTGGAAAGAAAAGGATTATAAGAGATAGGATTTATAATCATCTAGCAAGCAACAATTTGATTTCAGATAGTCAACATGGTTTTGTCAAGGGTAGGTCATGCGCTTCTCCAGCAACACATTTCCATCTCTGATCTCCAGCATCTGCAGACCTCATTTTCTCTTGTTGGAGAACATGCAGAGGGTGATTTAGCAGTTTGGATTAGAAACTGGCTTTCTGAAAGAAGTCAGCGAGTGGTAGTTGATGGAAATATTCAGCCTGAAGTCCAGTTACTAGTGGTGTGCCACAAGGATCTGTTTTGGGACCACTGCTGTTTGTCATTTTCACAAATGACTTAGACGTAGGCTTAGGTGAATGGGTTAGTAAATTTGCAGATGACACTAAAGTCGGTGGAGTAGTGGACAGTGTGGAAGAATGTTACAGGTGCAGGGGGACTTGGATAAACTGCAGAACTGAGCTAAGAAGTGTCAAATGGAGTTCAATGCAGCTAAATGCGAGGTGATGCACTTTGGGAAGAATAACAGGATGGCAGAGTACTGGGTCAGTGGAAAGATTCTTGGTAGTGGTGTTGTGCAGAGGGATCTTGAAGTCCATGTACATAGATCCCTGAAAGTTGCCACCCAGGTGGATAGTGCTGTTAGGAAGGCATACGGTGTGTTAGGGATTGAGTTCCAGAACCACAATATCATGCTGCAACTATACAAAACGCTGGTGCGGCCACACTTGGAATATTCTGGTCGTCCTGTTATAGGAAGGATGTGGAAGCATTGGAAAAGGTGGAGAGGAAATTTACCAGGATGTTGTCTGGTCTGGAGGGAAGCTTTTATGAGGGAAGGCTGAGAGACTTGGGTCTGTTCTCATTGGAAACAAGAAGGGTAAGAGGGGATTTTTAGAGCCATACAAGATGATCATAGGATTAGATAGGGTAGACAATGAAAGTCTTTTTCCTAGGATAATGACGTCAGCTTGTACGAGGGGGCATAACTACAAATTGAGAGGTGATAGATTTAAGACAGATGTCAGATGCAGGTTCTTCACTCAGAGAGTGGTAAGGGTATGGAATGCCCTACCTGCCAATGTAGTTAACTCAGCCACATGAGGGAGATTTCAACAATCCTTGTATAAGCAAATAGATGATGATGGGATAGTGTAGGTAGATGAGCTGAGAATAGTTCACAGGTCGGCTCAACATCGAGGGCCGCAGGGTCTGTTCTACACTGTATTGTTCTATGTTCTATGAATTCCGTCCCACTCATACAGACTCTTTGTGACTATGATCAAATACTGACTGGGTAACTACTTTGCAGAAGTTGTCCATTCATCTCCTGAACATGACCTTGAGCTCGTAGTTGCTTCTAAATTCAATTCTCCACCTTGCTTCCATACTTTTGTTGTTTTTTTCTGTGACCTCCAGCAGTGGTAATGAAGCAAAATGCACCTTATTTTTTGACAGCACATTGTGTAGTCTTTTGGACTCATCATTTCAAGTTCTAATCTCTGCCTTTGTACTGGTCATCATCCGAGCTGGTTTGGTTTATGTCTCTATTTTCTTTTCTTTCAATTTGGATCCCAGCTTTCATGATCCTGTCACTCTCACATTTAGATTCAATTTGTTGTTTCTTTACTTGATCTATGATTAAATATTTTTGCTTTGTAACGTGTAACATTCTATGATTTAATCTTTCTTGTCCTCTATCCTATTCCTTGATCAGAATCTACTTCATTTTCCTCTTCCTGATACAAGGTCCCAAACCTGAAACATTGCTTCAGATACAAGGTCCCAAATCTGAAATATTGCTTCAGTTTCTAAGAAAATATTTGTATGCTGCACTGATCCACCTTTGATCCATGTACAACCTGTTTCCTGCTTTGTGCACAGCCTGCTGAATTGTGGGCCCTTTACTGTTTGGACTTTTGTCTTTTCAGCATTCTGAAATCTATTAATAAATGGAGAAGGAAATGGAAGCTGGAGAACTTGGGAAAATAAATAGTAATATGTTGAAAAGCCTCTATATTATAGAGGAGGAGTTGCTGGATGTCTTAATATGCGTAAAGGTGGATTAATCCCCTGGACATGTCTAGGTATAACCATAAGACCATCATAAGACATAGGAATGGAAGTAAGGCCATTTGGCCCATCAAGTTCACTCTGCCATTTAACCATGACTGATGGGCATTTCAACTCCACTTACCCACACTCTCCCTGTACCCCTTAATTCTTTGCGAGATCAAGAATTTATCAATCTCTGCCTTGAAGATATTTAACGTCCCGGCTTCCACTGCGCTCTGTGGCAATGAATTCCACAGGCCCACCACCCTCTGGCTGAAGAATTATCTCCTCATTTCCATTTTAAGTTGGCCCCCTCTAATTCTAAAGCTGTGCCCATGGGTCCTAGTATTTCTGCCTAATGGAAACAAGTTCCCAGTGTCCACCCTTTCAAAGCCATGCATTGTCTTGTAAGCTTCTATTAGATCTCTCTTCAACCTTCTAAACACTAATGAATACAATCCCAGGATCCTCAGCTGTTCATCATATGTTAGGCACATCATTCCAGGGACCGTCCATGTGAATCTCCGCTGGACACGCTCGAGTGACAGTATGTCCTTCCTGAGGTGTCGTGCCTAAAATTGGACACAGTATTCTAAATGGGGCCTAACCGGAGCTTTATAAAGTCTCAGAAGCACATCGCTGCTTTTACATTCCAACCTTCTTGAGATAAATGACAACATTACATTTGCTTTCTTAATCACGGATTCAACCTTTAGAGAATCCTGGACAAGCACTCCCAGATTCCTTTGTACTTCAGCCTTATGAATTTTGTGAGAATCTAGGGAAGGGATTGCTGGGCCCCTTGCTGAGAGATTTGTGTCATCGATAGCCACAAGTGAGGTGTTGGAAGACTGGAAGTTCACTGATGTAGTGGTACTATTTAAAGAAAAGTGGTAAGGAAAAGGCAGAGAACTATAGATCAGTGAGCCTGACGTCAGTGGTGGGAAAGTTGTTGGAGGGGATTCTGAGGGACAGGATTTACGTGTATTAGGAAAAGCAAGTGTCATCCCATTCCCACCTCTGTCAAAGCAAAGCACTCAGAGACACAGTATAGTTTTACCTCCTTCATCTTTATTCCAGGCCCTGGAGGGAGACAGCACAATCAGCCGTGTGTGCAGGAACATGAGTTCCCAGTCTTCTCTCTTGAACAGCAGTTTCTTAATGAGTTATACAGACATTTTACAGGAGGAGCATCCAGATAAGACAACATACATATTGATTGGATGACCGTTACAATTAGCGAATGTCAATAGTAGAGATTAAGCCTTCTGTTGTTATACAATGAATGTTCTTAACCTTGTTAACTGGCTTCACAGAATGAATACTTTTCCCCTTTTTAACTGACCTTACATACTGAATGCCTCCAATATTGTTAAATGGCTCGACATAATGAATGCTTTTCCACTTTTTTAACCCATTACCCTTCCCTCCAGCACCCCATTGTTAACTGCAAGTTCTTATCTGAACTAAGTCATGCTCAGCTGAACCTCTTGTTTCACAAAACTTAAAACTATCCCTATCCTTTCTCACAAGGACTGCTTAGGGATAGTCAGCATAGCAACGTGGGAAATTGTGCCTCACTAACTTGATTGAATTTTTTGAAGAAATAACAAAGAGGATTGATGAAGGCAGAGTGGTTGTTGGAGGTTGCTTTTTGGACTGCAGGCCTGTAACAGTGGTGTGCTGGATCGGTGCCTGGTCCACTGCTTTTTATCATTTATATAAGTGATTTGAATGTTGATGTAGTTGACAGTGATGAAGAGTCCAACATGACCTTGATCAGATGGGTTGAGGGGTGGCAGATGAATTTAATTTCGATAAATGTGAGGTGCTGCACTTTGGAAAGGCAAATCAGGGTGGGACTTATGCATTTAATGGTAAGGTCCTGGGGAGTGTTGCCAAACAAAGAGACTTTGGAGTGCAGGTTATTAGTTCCTTGAACGTGGAATCACAGGTAGACAGGATACTGAAGAAAGGGTTTAGTATGCTTGCCTTTAGTGGTCAATGCATTGAGTTTAGGAGTTGGGAGGTCATGTTCCATCTATACAGGACATATTTTAGGTCACTTTTGGGTTACTGCATTCAATTCTAGTCTCCCTGCTATGGGTAAGATGTTGTGAAACCTGAAAATGTTTCTGAAAAGGTTTACAAGGATGTTGCTAGGGTTGGAGGATTTGAGCCGTAGGAAGAGGCTGAATAGGCTGGGGCTGATTTCCCTGGAGTTTCAGAGGCTGAGGGGTGACCTTATAGAAGTTTATAAAATCATGAGGGCCATCAATAGGGTGAATAGTCAAAGTCTTTTCCCAGGGTTGGAACAGTCCAGAACTAGAGTGTATAGATTTAAGGTGAAGGGAAAGATTTAAAAGGGAGCTAAAGGCCAACCTTTTCATGCAGAGAGTGATGTGTGTATCAAATGAACTGCCAGTAGAAGTGGTGGAAGCTGGTACAATTATAACATTTAAAGGCATCTGGATGGGTATGTGAATAGGAAGGGTAGGGATACAGGCCAAATGCTGGCAAATGGGATCAGATTAATTTAGGATACCTTGTTTGCACGGACAAGTTGGGCCAGAGGGTCGGTTTCCATGATGTACCTCTCTGTGTCTCTGTTCATTTGCAGGGGTTCGTCTCTTGCAGGGAAAAGGAATTCCTCTAGGCTTTGCACCTTCTAAATTAAACAAAAGCTTGGGAGACAATGTTTCTTGATGCGTTCATGTGACATTTCTCAATCAATCAGAGGTGATTTGCCATTTTTAATAGTTTAAACAGAGTCTTCAGGGTAATCGTAAATGAATCTGCACCCTGTTTGTTATGCAGTAAAATTTGTGCTCTTTTACAAGATAAAAAGCTTCAACAAAAGCTTCTTTCTCTTAACGATATGAACATAAATAACCATAAAATAACCATAAGTGGTGATACTTTTGAAGTGTTACACTCAACAACTGTCCAGATTTTCACAAGAGTACAAAATTGACCCATTTTATTCCATCCATGTGCAAACAATCTATCGTCACCCTCCCATAACTGATTTAATGTTTTCACAGGTAGGTCTGTGTTTTCACATCAGCTATGTTCATTCCTTTTACTGTAGTGATTGCTGTTAGTGTCAAAGAGAACTTCCTGATATTATGATTTGGAGGAGCTGGTGCAGGACTTGGGTAGACATGGTTAAAAAAAAATCACACAACACAAGGTTATAGTTCAACAGGTTTATTTGGAGGCGCTCCAAATTCCTGATATTAATTAGTTCTTTTACCTCCTTTAACTTTACTCCCCCTGTCCTTGTGTAATTTGAATGGAATAATTTTAAATGTGTAACTTTTCATTATTTTTTACCATCTTTAGAATTAGAATCCCTACAGTGTGGAAATAGGCCCTTCAATCCAAGTCCACACTGACCCTCCGAAGAGTAACCCACCAAGACCCATTCCCCTACCCTATATTTGCCCCGACTAATGCACCTATCCTACACATCCCTGAACAATATAGGCAATTTACAATAGACCAATTCACCTAATCTGCACATCTTTGGATTGTGGGAAGAAACCCACGCAGACACAAAGAAAATGTGCAAACTTCACACACAGTCGCCCAAGGCTGGAATCAAACCCGTGTCCCTGGCGCTGTGAGGCAGCACTGCTAACCACTGAGCCACCGTGCTGCTTATGTTCTTTTTTTCTTGTAAGTTCATTCTGTTCAAGAGTCTGTGTTTTTCTGGTGTATCCCCATAATACAAATATATAACATTATAATCATGACTCCATCTTTGACTGTCGCCAGAGCTAACATATTAGTGAACAGAACCAAACAGAATCTTGTTGATGGGAGCACTAAACTTAAAGCATGCTTCTTTGCAACTACCGTTTCATTTTTGGTTGGTTCTTTTGGATGAGCTGAATTTGCTGATGTAAGATACTATATGCATTCTTCAAAAAATTGCAAAGTTGTGTTTAGTCATTGTATGATATAAATCTTGAATTTATTTTGCCTTTGGTGTTCATAGGCAAGGTGCTGCATTTTGGAAAAGCAAATTGGAGCTGGAATTATACACTCCTGGGGAGTGTTACTCGATAAAGAGACCTTGGTGTGCAGGTTCACAGTTCCTTGAAAGTAGAGTTGCAGTAGATAGGACAGTGAAGAAGGCATTTGGTATGCTTTCCTTCATTGCTTAGAGCATTGAGCATAGGAGTTGGGAGATCATATTGCGGCTGTACAGGACATTGGTTAGGCCGCTTTTGGAATATTGTGTGCAATTCTGGTCTCCCTGCTATTGGAAGGATGTTCTGAAGCTTGAAAGGGTTCAGAAAAGATTTGCAAGGATATTGCTAGAGTTGGAGGATTTGAGCTATAGGGAGAGGCTGGATAGGCTGGGGTTGTTTTCCCTGGAGTGTCAGAGGCTGAGGGGTGACCTTATAGAGGTTTATAGAATCATGAGGGGCATGGGTAGGATAAATAGACATGGTATTTTTCCTGGGGTGGGGGAGCCCAGAACTAGAGGTTTAGGATGAGAGGAGAAAGACATAAAAGGGACAGAAGGGGTAATTTATTCTCGCAGAGGGTGGTGTGTGTATGGAATGAGCTGCCAGAGGAAGTGGTGGATGCTGGTACAATTACTGCATTTAAAAGACATCTGGATGGATCTATGAATAGGAAGGGTTTAGAGTGATATGGGTCAACTGGTGGCATATGGGACTAGATGAGGTTAGGACATTCAGTTGGCATGGAAGGGTTGGACTGAAGGGTCTGCTTCTATTTTGTATATCCCTATGACTCTATGTCCTATTCCAAAAACTTGAGTGCATTATTGGATGTGCCATCTTTCAGATACAGTGTTTTCTCAGATGGCTCTAAGATTCACCATTAGCCCTCAGACTCATTTAAAATATTTCACTGCATTATTTAAAGATCAGAGGAGAAAACTCCAATGCCCTGACCCTCACAACAGTGTTAGGCAAACTATTGGAGAAAATAGTGAAGCAGAAAATCAATCTCCATTTTGAAAGGCAAGCTTTGATCAGGGATAGTAAGCATACTTGTGACAGCTACCTGATGAAGGAGCAGCGCTGTAAAAGCTAGTATTTCCAAATAAACCAGTTGGACTATAACCTGGTATTGTGTGATTTTTAACTTTGTGATAGGAGACAGGGGTTAGAGATGAAAGACCTTTTGTGTGACTGGAGCCCTGTGTGCAGTCGTGTACCATAGGCATCAGTGCTGGGGTCCTTCATGCTGGTGGTATTCATTAATGATGTCAATGAGAATGTTGGGGTGATGGTGTTTTTAGGGGAGCGGCATGTGGCAGTGTGAGGGAGAAGAGGTGAGGAGATGATAACTTTGCAGATGTTACAAAGAGTGAGCAAGTGGTTGACAGTAAGGAGTCTCAGTGTGATGATGCTGCCCCTTTAACAAGGTTAGATTGTCATTTTTTTCAGAAGGATTGTAAAGCCAAAGGTTCTATTTCATCTGTGTTTATCTACTTGAAGAAGCTTTTAAGTTTAAAAAAACACACACTTATACAATGAAAGGAGAATGGCCAGTTGTTAAGGCTGCTGGTCAAAGAAACAGCTACATGGAAGAAGGTGTTCCATGCTGAATCTCTCTGACATCTCTCTCTCCTGTAAACCCTGTGTTTGATTTTACCTTTTTTGCCAAGGGGTGTTTATGGGGATTGTTGCAAGAATTTGGAACAGCAGCATTAAGTACTGATAGAATCAATTGGGTTTTAAATTCTGTGTTCTGTTCTCCTTTGTTTGTGTTTCATTCAGTACTTTTAAATAACTTCTGTTTTGTTTCAAACTGAGGAGTTTTGGCCAGCTGCATCACTTCTGTAATGTCTACTATACACCTCCTTAAAACAACTAGGAAAATTAGCGTCTGGGCTACTTTCTTGAAATGTTTTGAGGGGGTCTGGCCTGGTCCATAACACTTAGTTTATTGGAGGATTTAAATAGAGTGGTCACATGAGCAGATCAATGGCAAATGGAATTTAATCATGTTAAATATGAGGTGATGCACTTTGGAAGAAATAACAAGACAAGGAGGTGCTCATTGAATAGCAAAACACTAGAAAGCTCATGAATGGGGGATCTTGTGGGGGTGGGTGGGCATATCTTTAGATCCCTGAAGGTGTTAGGGTAAATGAGGTAGTTAAGAAGGCATATGAGATGCTTGCCTTTTTCTGTTGAGGCCTTGATTATAAGAACAGAGAGGTTACGTTGAGCTGTACAAAATTTTGGTTAGGCCACAGCTGGCGTACTGTGTGCAGTCTAGTCAATAATTATAGGAAAGATGTGATTTCTGTGGGATGGCAGTAGAGGAGATTCACAGGGGTGTTGCATTTCAGCTATGAGGAGATGCTGGATATGCTCAGGCTCTTTACTTTGAAGCGGCGAAGATTGAGGGGGTATCTGACAGAGTTGTATAGGGTCGAGGGGCGTGGATAGGTAAGGAAGAAAGCAATTGATCTCACTTGAAAGGATCAAGGAAAGGGGTGGGGAAGGGAAGGGGCAAGGAAGGAATGAAACAAAGTGAACAGCCACAAGTTTAGAGGGGATTTATGAACAGATTTTTCATCGAGAAGATGGTGTGGATCTGGACGCGAGTTGAGGTGGATAATCTCTCAATCTTTTTAAAAGTAATTGAATGAACACTTAGTCTCGCAACATTCCAGGCTGTTAGCCTTGTGTGGGGAAAGTGGGACTACTGTAGGTAATAGACCCGATAGGCTGAACGGTCTCTTCTATAATATATGATGCTGTATAACCAATATTTATCTCTCCAGCACCATAAATAGAACAGATTCTAATGTCATTAACTCTTGACTCCCTGAAATTACAGATTCTGTCAGTCATTTAGTTTTAGTTATTGGAAAAGAGCATTGTGAATTAATTTTTCTTCATGACCAATGAATACTGGATAATCTGCACCTTACCTGTGTGATACAGGGTTTGTACATTATCATAATTGCTGCCTCCTTCAAAAGTTTTGCATAGCCGCATCTACTTGAAACAGTGAGTGAAATTCAATCATTCATTTCTTGCTTTTCTATTTCTTTTTGCAGTTACTGAGTTGATAGTGATCTTATTTCAGAATTTACTCTCAGATAATCTTCTCCCACCCCTAGGATGGTGATGATGCACAAGATCACTCTGATAGAGGAATAAGGGAAGACTGCTTGGTTCAGGTAAGCCTGCTATTTTGATTGATTTCTTCTTGGCTTTTCACCGTACCCTCAATTCTCACTTCACAAATGTAATATTGTGAATGTACTTGCACAAATTCAGTTGATGTTATTTTCTTGTGGCTTTTTTCATAAATCCATTATGAGCAAAACTGCTAGTCTTCCCCCTCTTATTACTAATTCCTACTTTAATCTTTCCCTACTCGAATTAAATACGATTAATTTAGTTCAAGGTATGTCCATGGCATTCTACAACCAAGCTTCTGTGCATGGACTGTGGTAACCACAGATCAATAACATTGTCAGACATGCATGTTTTGTTGATTCAGAGGATATCATATCACTGAGGAAGTGATGGATGTGGATACAATTACAACGTTTAAAAGACATTTGGAGAAGTACATCAATAGGGAGGGTTAGGAGGGATATGGGCCAGGAGCAGGCAGGTGGGGCTAGTTTAGTTTGGGATTATGTTTGGCATGGACTGTTTGGATCGAAGGTCCTGTGTCCGTGCTGTATGACTCTATATATGGCATGCTTGGTTTACCCTCAACTGAAGTATTTCGTCTACTTCTTGGTATTACAATTTGGAAAGGTTGTGAAGGCATTAGACAGCATATGCTAAGGATCTGTGAGAATATTTTCAGTAATGAGAAACTTTTAATTGTGTAGGAAGTTGAGAGAAAAATATGACTTCTTCTTGGAGGTGAGAAAATTGGGAGGAAATATTTAAAACCATGAAGGGTCTGGACAGTGTAGATGGGAAAAACTCTTCCCATTGGTGGCAGGGTTGAGGAGCAAAGGACAAATTTATAGTCATTGACAAATAGTCCAATTTTGACATATTTATGCAGTGAGTGGTTGGAATCTGGAATACGTAGCCTGTGAATGTGGTGGAAAGCTGAGTCCATTCAACTTTCGAAATGGATTTGGTTCATTATCTGATCTTTACCCACAGGGCAAAAAGCAGGACTGTGACACAAGGTGAATTTCTCCTTCAGAATGCCAGGATGGACTGAGTGACCTGTCGTGTAATGTTTCAGTCCTTCTACGATTTGACACTTTTTTTTGTTCCTCATTCAGCCTCCTTTATTCTTGTTCGTAATCTGTGGAATGCAAGTCTTGAAGCTAAACTTTGTTTGACTTCTTTGCAGTCTTTGTTTTTGCAATCACTGAATTTTATGCAACATTTCAGCAGCTGCTCCAAGGACTTAAATTGCCTGTGTTAACTAGAAAATAGCAATCTTTGGCAGCCATGTTTGGAATAGCCTTTCAATTTCCATTATTTAAATTCATCCTGTAAATTGGCTATTCTGGCAGGTTTATAAAATCTTCCAGGACTGTTAGTGGATATTAGTAAGAGATGCCTAAACTCAGCATTACATATCTGGTTTTCTGGGGAGACAGTGCTCTTATTGCTAGACTATTAATCCAGAGACTCAGACAATGTGTAGAGGACCCAAGTTTGAACCCCACCATAACAGTGCAATTTGAATTCAGTAAAAATGTGAAAATAAGTGTTTAATGATGACAATGAAGCCATTGTTAATTGTTGGAAAAGCCCATCTGGATCACAAATGCCCTTTAGGGAAAGAAACAGCCATCTGGATCCAGACCAAGTGACTCCAGACCCACAGCAATGTGGTTGACTCTTAACTGCCCCTGAGTAATTAAGATTAGGCAATAATTGCTGGACTAGCCAGTGATATCCACTTCCCAGAAAAGAATAAAAAGAAAATTGATGCTGTTCTCTATACTTGCTTTAAATTTACCAATTGAAGCAGTTTTCTGGCCATTTAATTGCAGTAGACTGATGGCATTTCAAGGCTTCTGCAGTTCTAGTTAGGAAAAATAACAATATTATCATCTGTTGTGAGGAAAATTGAATACAAAAATAAGGTTATGTTCCAGTTATGCAGAACACTGGTAAAAATGTCTGAGGAACGATGCACTGTATTGGTCACCTATCGAAGGCAGGATGTATGTGCATTGAAAACAATTCAGAGAAGGTTTACCAGAGTGATAGTTAGAATGAATGGATTGTCTCAAAAGGAAAATTTGAACTGGCTAGGTTTACAGCTGCTTGAATTTAGAAGTGTAAACAATGACTTGGTTGAAGCATAAGATTCTAAGCAGCCTTGACCGGGTAAATGCAGGGTGGATGTTTCTAATGGCAGAATCAAGAACTAGGGATCATTGTATAAAAATATATGGGGTTATTCATTTAACAGAGATTAGGTGATTTTTTTTCTCTCAATTGGTTGAGAGTCTTAAGTTGCCCTCAAACTGATGTCCTCTCAGTCCATGATTCCCTAACCCTCGGAAAAAGACTGAGTGCATTCACCCTGACCATGCTTCTCAGGATCTTCCAACCACTCCCTATAACTCGGACCGTTGTACATCCTTGTACTTTTTTTTTGTATTCTTTCCAGTTTAATAACGTCCTTCCTATAACAAGGTGACCAAAATTGAACGCACCATTCCATGTGCAGCCTCACCAATATCCTGTACAACAGCAACACAACTTCTATGCTCAGTGCACTGACTGATGAAGGCCAGTGTTCCAAAGGTTGCCTTCATTGTCCTGTCTACCTTGACTTTACTTTCAGAGACTGAACCTGAACTCCAAGGTCCCTCTGTTCCACAACGTTCCTTAAGGTCCTACTATTTACAATGAAACTCCTACCTTGATTTAACTTTTCAAAATATAAGACCTCACACTTATCTGTATTAAACTCCACTTGCTATTTCTCAGCCCATGTCCCCATCTGAACAAGGTCCTGCTGCAATTTCTGATAACCTTCCTCACTGTCCACAATAGCTCCTATTTTAGTGTTATCTGCAAACTTAATAATCATGCCTTGTACATTCTCAACAAAATCAGTGATATAACTAACAAATAGTTGGCCTCAGGCCTCCAGTCGGACAATCATCTTTCCATTATTACCTGCTGCTTCCTACCATCAAACCAACTGTGTATCCAATTTGCCAGCTTGCCGTGGATTCCAGACCAGCCTACCATATCAAACCTTATCAAAGGTCTGATTGAAATCCATATCGACCACATCTGTCGCCCTGCACTCGTCACCCTTCCTGATCATAGAACATAGAAGAATACAGCGAAGTAGAGGCCCTTCGGCCCTTGATGTTGCGCCGATCCAAGCCAACCTAACCTACACTAGCCCACTATCCTCCATATGCCTATCCAATGCCCACTTAAATGCCTATAATGAGGGAGAGTCCACCACTGCTACTGGCAGGGCATTCCATGAACTCACGACTCGCTGAGTAAAGAACCTACCCCTAACATCTGTCCTATACCTACCCCCCCTTAATTTAAAGCTATGCCCCCTTGTAATAGCTGACTCCATACATGGAAAAAGATTCTCACTGTCGACCCTATCTAAACCCCTAATCATCTTGTACACCTCTATCAAGTCACCCCTAAACCTTCTTTTCTCCAATGAAAACAACCCCAAGTGCCTCAGCCTTTCCTCATACGATCTCCCTACTATACCAGGCAACATCCTGGTAAA
>NC_057738.1:466625-475170 GCF_004010195.1 Chiloscyllium plagiosum | reverse complement strand
CCCCCACCTCTGTCCCTACTAAAACATTTAAATCCCGGCACCTGCAACAGCCAATCCTGTCCCTGTTCTACCCATGTCTCCGTAATAGCCATAACATCGAAGTCCCAGGTACCAACCCACGCTGCAGGTTCACCTACCTTATTTCATATACTTCTTGCATTGAAGTATACACACTTCAAGCCACTTTCCTGTTTACAGGCATCCTCCTTTGAAATTGATGCCATGTTCCTAACCTCCCTACACTCCAGGTCCTGCACCCTAAAGCTACATCAAAGATCACTTCATCAAAGAACTCTAACAACTTTGTGAGGCATGGTGACCCACTCACAAAGTCATGCTGCCTACTCCTAATCAAACCCCGTCTTTCCAAAAGCACGTATGTCTTAGAAGCTTCTCTAGTACCACCGACCACTGTTCTATAGTTTCCGGGTTTTATTTCCAGTCCTTCTTGAATAATGACACATTTGCTACCCTCCTGTCCTCCAGGACCTCATCCATAGCTAATGATGATGCAAAAATATCAACCAGGGCCCCCACAATTTCTTCTCTAGCCTCTTACTGTGTTCTTGGATATATCTGGTCAGGACACCTTCATATATTCTAATATATTCAACACCTCCTCTAGTGTGATATGGATTGTCCCCAAGTTATGACCACTAACTTCCAAGTCTTCATGTCTTTTTCCATGGTAAACATATAGGAGAAACATTCATTTGAGGATCTCACCCATCTCCTGCTGGTTCTACACATACATGTCCACTTTGGTCCTCGAGAGGTCTTATTCTCTCTCTGGTTATTCCTTTTCCTTTAATATACTTAAAGAACCTCTTTAGATTCACCCTAATCTTCTTAGCCAAGGCTATCTCATGCCCCCTTTTCTCCCTCCTGATTTCCTCCTTCAGTCAACACCGATATTCCCTATATACCTCCAGGGATTCCCTTGATCCCAGCTGTCTGTATCTAAGCCATGCCTCCTTTTTTCTGGTCAAAGCCTTAACATCTCTTGTCATCCAGGGTTCCCTATTCCTGCCAACCTTGCCCTTCACCCTCACAGGAACATATTGACATTGAACTCTAACTGTCTCACTTAATGGCCTCCCTCTTGCCGGAGGTCCCTTTGCCTGTAAACAAACTACTCCAGTTAACCCCTGCCTAATTCCATCAAAATTTACCTTGCCCGAATTTAGAATTTGAACCTGTGGATCATTGTTGTCCCTCTCCATAACTGTTTTAAAATTAATATAATTATGGTCACTAGTCCCAAAGTGCTCTCCCTCTGTCACCTGTCCAAGAATAGGTCAGGTTTTGCTCCTCCCCGAGTATACTGCTTGAGGAAACTTTCCTGAACACACTTAACAAATTCCACCCTATGTCAGGCCTTAATGCTCTGGCAGTCCCAGATTATGTCAGGCCAATTAAAATCTCTTACTATGACAATGCTCTGGCTCCTGCAAGTCTCCCCGGTTTCCCTGCATATTTGTTCCTCTAATTCCTGTTGCCTATAGTACAACCCCAATAACATCAACATCCCCTTCTTATTTCTTAACTCCACCCACAAATGTCTCACTGGATGATCCTTCAGTTATTTCATCTCTGATTGCTGCTGTGATACTTGTCTTAATCAAAATTACAACTCCCTCTCCCCTCTTTTCACCACCTCTGTCCCACCTAAAGCACCTGTACTGTGGCGCACTAAACTACCAGTCCTGCCCCTCCCTTAGCCATGTTTCTGTCGTGGCTATAATATCCCAGTCCCATGTACCTATCCACACCCTGACTTCATTGGCCCTACCTGTCAGTCCTCTTGCATTGAAGTAGGTGCCGTTTAATCCTACAGGAATTCCTTGCTCCCTTTCGTGTTTCATCCTGACCTGTCTCTTCAACTTTCTGATTACTGTATCTCATTTCAGCCTCGCACTTGCCTCCCTGCTGTTGAGGATCCCACCCTTCTACCAATTTAGTTTAAATCCTCCCTTGCAGCACTAGCAAACCGGGCCATCACGATATTGGTCATCCTGCAGTTCAGGTGCAACTTGTTCTTCTTGAACAGGTCATCTCTGCCCCAGAAAAAAAATCTCAATGATCTAAAAATCTGAATCCTTGCCCCCTGCACCAATTCTTTAGCCACGCATTCATCTGCCATATCCTACAGTTCTTACCCTCACTCGCACTGGAAGTAATCTGGAGATTATCACTAACAAGGTCCTGGTTTTTAGCTTTTTTTTCCCCAGCTCTCTATAATCACTCTGCAGGACCTCCTCCCTATTTCTATCTATGTCATTTGTGCTAACATGCACAATGACTCCTGGCTACTCATCCTCCCTCTTAAGATTCTGCAGCTGTTCTGAGACATCCTGGTCCCTCGCTCCTGAGAGGCAAAACATCTTTGTGGATTTCCGTTTGCGACCCCAGAATCTCCTAAATGTCCGCCTAACTATGGAGTCTCCTATCACTGTGTTTATCTTTACCCTTTCCCGCTATGCCCCAAAGCCAGTTGTAGTGCCACCAACCTGGCTAATGCTGCTTTCCCCTGAATGGTTATCCAAGCTTCCTGCACCCCCTGCCAGCAGTATCCAAAATGATGTACTTGTTTTTGAGGGTAGTGGCCACAGCAGATTCCTACACTCTCTGCCTACTCCATTTGCCTTTCCTGGTGATCACCCAGTTACCTGCTGCCTGCATCTTAGGTGTGACCACTTCTCTAAAACTCTTATCTATGAAGCACTCAGCATCTCAGGTCATCCTAAGTGCATCCAGCTCCAGCTCCTGCTCCCTAACACTGTCTCCCAAGAGTTGCATCTGAGTGTACTTCCCACACATGTTGTTTTATTGAATGGCAGAAAGACTCAGAGTTGAATGACCAACTCCTTCTCCTTGTACATTTTAAGAAGCATTTGTCACTATGAGTTATATTTAGTAGGAAGATGGCTGAAGACCCACAGAGAAACTTCCGTTCCCACTATTATGAAAAAGTTGGGTTTCGTGGTGTTGAAGAAAAGAAGTCCCTTGAGATTCTGCTAAAGGATGATCCATTAGGTAAGCTTTGAGCATTTACGTGATTCACTAAAATACTGTTAACTCAGGTAATAATCTGAAGTTGCTGGCTGTAAGATGGTGGTGCTCCTAAATCTGACCCAAATGATCAAATATAGATCTCACTTCTGAAGATTGGAGGAAGAAAGTTTTTAAATTCTTTGTGTAAATTTGAACTTGCTGACCTGCATAAAATTTGTAATAACCATTTTGCAACATTGCCCTGGCAGATGAGAATTTTTTAAAGGAAATGTACATTTGGTAAATTATTACAAGGAGTTGAGACTACATGGTTCCCTCTTAGGATTTAAGCAATCTGATTTTAACTTTGCTGACGGATCATAAGATGGACAGAAGCTGTTCTAATATATTATTAAAACTGCACATCATGGCCAGTTTGAAGACACATCTGTTAGTGATACTGTTGAATAGTTGGGTTTCTGGTGGGTGGCATTAGCTAGATCTCTATTGTCTTTGTTATACAGAGTGGCTGCTGGGCATCTGCTTCTAGGTCCAGTGAATTAAAAGTAACTAACTTTGATTGGCAACTAGCCAGTTTGTAGTGATTCCTTCCATGTAGACAGTACCAGCCTGGCCTGCAAAGCTGAACGCCTGCTCATTCTGATTGACATTGGTCACAAAATTCACGTTACTGTTAGCCTTAGCAAACAACCAATCAACTAACTACCTTGTACATTTGTGGGGTGACCTTGGAGATCCTATACAAGTCTGCAGTGGAAAGATCCAATCATGAAAAGGTTTATGGTAGTGGGACTTGGAGAAGATTTTCTTTAAGGAACCTGCAGAAATCATCTTCCACCCAACTTCATGTCCTGAGACCCGTTTGTCTGCTAGGTAGACTGCTAGGGCCTGCAATTGCACAGGAGTGAGGGAACCTTAGGAATAGCCCTATCCAAGAAACATTTCTGATCATCAGTGTCTCAGGACATGAAGATGTGATGAGGACATACCACAATCTAACACACTAGCCACTCTGCCTTGTATAAAGAAGTCTCAGAACTAGCAGCCAAACTTCTTCAACCACTTGGATTCATAACAGCCCATAAACCGACAGCCACACTCAGATAACTCACCAGAACAAAAGATCCTATACCTATCATGTGTAAGACAAGTGTAGTTTACAAGATTCTATGCAAAGACTGCACGGGTCGCTATCTAGGGCAAGCAGGCGGACAACTAGCAATCCGCATCTATGAACACCAACTAGCCACTAATCGCCATGACCAGCTGTCTCTGATAACCATTCAGACAGACGACAAGAACCACAAGTTTGGCTTGGACAACACAGCAATAATAGGACAAGCTAAACAGAGGACAGCCAGAGAATTTCTAGAGGCATGGCCATGGACGACACCAATAAAAACATGAACCTAAACCCAGTATACCAACCACTGTAACAAACAAGTGGAACTGGCAACCAAAAGCAGCAGGAACGAAACCAAATAAATTCCACAAGGCACAGTACAGCAGCGTGTCACAGGAGGCTCCAAAGCACTGAGGATATCTCCTAGAAAGGGAACAAAACGTCTGCAACTCAACTTCCCAGCTCGGTGAACAATCCCACAACTATGGCATACTACTTCTGCATCTGCTGTTCCTACTGCTCTCGCAGGTGTTCATCTGCTCCAACTGAGGTCCAGTCTAAGATAGCAAAGCAAAACCCATCGTGATGACCTAGCAGATATGAAACCCACCGAGCGTTTCACAGAATCCCAGAAGTGTTAGGGCGCAGAAGGAGTCCATTTAGCCCAATGTACCTGCACCGGCTCATTAAATTAGCCTCATTACATAGTGCCTATCTGTTTTCTCACCATATCCTTGCACGTTATTTTTATCTAAATAATCATCAGTGCCCTCATGAATGTTTCAGATGATAATCACTAGGGCCGTCTTGAACCTGACTCGATCATACTTCCAGGCTGTGTATTCCATACCTTAACTAAGCTAAGCGAAATTTTTTTCTTTATTTTGCCCTTCTTGTACAGATCACTTTAAATCTATGCCCTCTTGTTCTGTTATGAGCAATAACAGTTTCTCCCTGCCTAACCAGCATACACAAGAACACCTCTATCATACTTCCAAGGAGAATAGTCCCGATTTCTTAAATCTATCATTAAAACTAAAGTTTCATGTCCCTGGAACCATTCTTGTATAAGCCTTCTGCGCTCTCTCCAATTTCCTATGGTTAATCCACTCTGTAATCCCACATTTCCTATGGTTAATCCACTGAGCTAGTGCATCCATGGACACCAAGGGTAATTTAACATGGCCAATCCACCTGACCTGCAAATGTTTAGACTGTTGGAGGAAACTGGAGTACCTGGAGGAAACCCCCATGCAGATACTGGGAGAATGTGCAAACTCCACACAGACTGTTGCCCAAGGGTGGAATCGAGCTTGGCTCCCTGGTGCTTTGAGGCAGCAGCGCTACCTATTGAGCCATTGTGTTGCCCTACAAATGTGTATAAAAAGCATCACCTCACACTTCACTGCACTGAAATTCATCTCTCCACTCCACCTACTTGTCTATATCCTTCTCAAGTTCTACATTGTCCTCCTTACTGTTTGCAATGCTTCCAAGTTTGTCGTCTGCAGATTTTGAAATTGTACCCTGTGTATCAAGATCAAAACATTAATATATGTCAGGAAAATATCTACCATGGGAAATGTCCCAATATCAAACATTCGGGAACTCGGCTACAAATCTTCCTCTACCCTGAAAAATATGTATTACCTTCTGTTACAGATCACTCAGCCAGTGTTTTTTATCCATGTTTCTACTAACTCTTTAATCCCATGACCTATAACTTAGAGTCATAGAGTCCTACAGCCTGCAGACAGTCCTTTGGCCCAAACTGGTCCATGCTGACCAACATGTCCATCCCTGCTAACCCTGTTTTCCTGTGTTTAGCCCATATCCTTCTGAAATTTCCTATCCATGTATTTGTCCAAATACCTTTTAAATGTTATTGTGTGACTTGCCTCAAGTCTGTGTGGCTTTTGAAAGTTCAATACACCACATTAATAACATTGTCCTCATTAAGTCTTTCTGTTACCTCTTGCAAAAACTCTATGAAGTTAATTAGATTTTTCCTAATCATTCCACTATTTTCTCCATGTAACTACTAATTCTCCAAAAAGTGTCACTACGGAAGCCAAATTGGTCAATAATTGCTGGGCTTATCCTTACAACCTTCATTGAACAAGGCCTTAATATCTGCAATTTTCTACTTTTTTTGCATCTACCCTGAGTTAAGGGAAGGCTGAAATGTTGTGGTCAGTGCCCCTGTAATTTCCACTCAAAATTCTTGGTTGCATCTCATTTGGACCGGTGTCATGTCAACTTTACGTACCAAAACTCTGTCCAACACTTCAATCCTATCAATTTTGAATCTTTCTAGTGACTGAGTTCCCTCCCCTGTCCTTCCTACCTCTGCGATTGCCCCATTGAAGTCTGCTGTCTGCTAATTGATTTTTTTCATTCTGGATTAGAGGTCTACAACACAGAAAAAGGTCCTTCAGTTCATCCAGTTCAAAACAAGTACTAAACTTGGTCCATATGCATAATCATATGCCTTAGCTTGCAAGTACTTTTCTAAATACTTCTTAAATGTTATGAGGGTTCCTGTTTTCTACCAGCTACAGGCAGTGACTTCCAGATTCCCACCATCCTCTGAATGAAAAGATATTTTCTCTCATCCCCTCGGAACTTCCTGCTCCTTACCTTAAATATATGCCCTGGTCATTGATCCCTCCAGCAAGGGGAAAAGGTCCTTCCTGTCTGTGCCCCTCAGTTTCATACATCTCAACCTGCCTCCTCAGTCCCCTCTGCTCCAAGGAAGACAATCCAGTTTGTCTAATCTTTCTTCATAATTACAATTCTGTAGTGTAGGTGCTATTCTAGTAAATCTCCTTCATACCTTTTCCATTGCAATTACATCTCTCCTAATGTGGTTTCCAGATTGCACACAGAACTCTAGCTATGGCTGAACCAACATCTTGTACAATTCCAGCAAAACCTCCCAGCTTTGAAGCTCTATGCCTTGGCTAATAAATGCAATCATTCCATTTTTTAAAAAAAATTACTCCAGTGATGTGGGTTTTGCTGGTTGAGTCAGTACTTTTTGGCCATTTCCAGTTGCCCTGAAGAAATTAGTGGTGAGCTACCTTCAACCACTGCAGTCCATGTTGCTGTAGGTAGATGTTAGCATATTCCAGGATTTTGACCCAAAGACAGTGAAAGGATGGTAATGTATTTCCAAGTCAGGATGGTGAGTGGCTTGACGGGAAACCTGCAGGTGATAGTGTTCCCATGTATCTGCTGCCTTTGGCTTTCTAGATGGAATGAGCAACGGTTTGTAAGATGCTATTTAAGGAGCCTCCGTGATTTTCTGCAGTACATCATGTGGGTACATTCAGCCTCCGACCTTTAGGTAAGTGTCCTCCAAGGCGACCTTTGAGGTATACAACAACGCAGGATCAGCCGGCAGAAACTGATAGCCAAGTTCCGTACCCATGAAGATTGTCTTAACTGTGTTCTTGGGTTCGTATTGTGATACGTGTAACTACACCATATCTGTAAAAACTACACCATATCTGTAAAATCTTCCTTACTGTCCTGTTTTGACACCATCAACTTGATAACTTATGATTTCTCTAACTTAATTAGTTTGTACAGTTTTGGATTTCTTGTTTGTTTGCTTAGATCCTCAGCATGCAACTCACACCTGTCATGTTATTCCAGGCATTTGGTTTGTCTTCAGCACCATTTTATTTTTTAATTTTTCCGAATTATATTTCTGCCTCAATTAATCATGGGCGGCATGGTGACTCAGTGATTAGCGCTGCTGCCTCACAGCAGCAGGGTCCCAGATTCAATTCCAGCCTCTGGTGACTGTTTGTGTGGAGTTTGCACATTCTCCCTGTGTCTGCGTGGGTTTCCTCTGGATGCTCCAGCTTCCTCCCACAATTCAAGATGTGCAGTCAGGTGAATTGCCCATGCCAAATTGCCCATAATGTTAGGTCATTAGTCAGAGGGAAATGGGTCTGGATTGGTTACACTTCGAAGGGTTGGTGTGGACTGGTTAGGCCGAAGGGCCTGTTTCCACACTGTAGGGAATCTAATCAGATCATAGAACATAGAACAGTACAGCACAGAACAGAACCTTCAGCCCACGATGTTGTGCCGACCATTGATCCTCATGTAAGGTAAACCTAATGTACGAACCCTCAGATTTCTGTGACCATATGCATGTCCAGCAGTCTCTTAAATATCCCCAATGACCTCGCTTCCACAACTGCTGCTGGCAATGCATTCCATGCTCTAACAACTCTCTGCGTAAAGAACCCACCTCTGACATTCCCTCTATACTTTCTGCCAAACAGCTTAAAACTATGACCCCTCTTGTTAACAATTTCTGCCCTGGGAAAAAGTCTCTAGCTATCAACTCTATCTATGCCTCTCATTATCTTGTACACCTCAATTAGGTCC
>NC_057738.1:431777-466030 GCF_004010195.1 Chiloscyllium plagiosum | reverse complement strand
CTTCCAGGCAGAATATTTTCCTTCCACTACCACTCGCTGTCTTCTGTCGACCAGCCAATTCTGTATCCAGACAGCTAAATTTCCCTGTATCCCATTCCTCCTGACCTTCTGAACGAGCCTACCATGGGGAACCTTATCAAATGCCTTGCTGAAGTCCAGATACACCACATCCACTGCTCGACCCTCATCAACTTATTTAGTAACATCCTCAAAGAACTCAATAAGATTTGTGAGGCATGACCTGCCCCTCACAAAGCTGTGTTGACTGCATTTAATCAAGCCATGCTCTTCCAGATGGTCATATATACTATCCCTCAGAATCCTTTCTAACACCTTGTAGATGACAGAAGTAAGACTGTCTGGTCTGTAATTGCCGGGGATTTCCCTATTTCCTTTCTTGAAGAGAGGAATTACACTTGCCTCCCTCCAGTCCTCAGGTACGACTCCGGTGGAGAGCGAGGATGCAAAGATCTTCGCAACGGCGAAGCAATCACATTTCTTGCTTCCTAAAGCAGCCGAGGACAAATCTGGTCTGGCCCTAGCGACTTGTCAATCTTAATGTTTGTCAAAATTTTCAGCACATCAGCTTCCTCAATCTCTATCCATTCCAGCATGCACATCTGCTCCTCAATGGTTTCATTCACTACGAGGTCCTTTTCTTTAGTAAAGACAGAAGCAAAAAACTGAGGTGGCCCCTACCACCTCAGACTCTATATACAAGTTACCTATGCTATCTCTGATTGGCCCTACTCTTTCTTTGATTATTCTCTTATTCCTCACATGCGTGTAAAATGCCTTTGGATTCTCCCTATTCCTTCCTGCCAAGCCTTTTTCGTGCCCCCTGCTGGCTCTCCTCAGACAATTTTTGAGCTCTTTCCTCGCCTGCCTGTAATCCTCTAGAGCTGAGCAAGACCCTGTCTTCCTCCACCTTACGTAAGCTGCCTTCTTTCTTTTGACGAGAAGCTCATCCGCTCTCGTCATCCAAGGTTCCTTTAGCCTACCCCTTCTTGCCAGTCTCAGTGGAACACATGCATCACTCGCAACAACTGTTCCTTAAACAGTCTCCACATGTGCCCTTTCCATGGAACAATTGCTCCCAGTCCATTCTTCCCAACGCACTTCTGATAGTATCATAGTTTCCTTTTCCCCAATTAAATATCCTCCCATTGTGCCTGCTTCTCTCATTCTCCATAGCTATGTAGAATGTGAGGCAGTTGTGGTCACTATCACCAAAATGCTTTCCCACTGCAAGATCTGACACCTGCCCGGCTCATTGCCGAGCACCAAATCCAAAATGGCCTCTCCCCTC
Source organism: Chiloscyllium plagiosum (assembly GCF_004010195.1). NCBI lineage: Eukaryota > Metazoa > Chordata > Chondrichthyes > Orectolobiformes > Hemiscylliidae > Chiloscyllium > Chiloscyllium plagiosum. The sequence continues at coordinate 464,721 of NC_057738.1, read as the reverse complement.
GTCAGCCTGTCAACGTACTGAGTTAGGAAACCCTCCTGAACACACCTTACAAAAACAGCTCCTTCCAAACCCTCTGCTCGAAGGAGGTTACAATCAATATTGGGAAAGTTAAAGTCACCCATTACAACAACCCTGCCGACCTATCAATCTCCCTGCTGCTATTGGGGGGGCCTGTAGTCAACCCGTAATGAGGTGACTGCTCCCTCACTGTTCCTAATTTCCCACCTATACTGACTCAGTCGGCAGACCCTCCTCGACAATGGTAACTTCTGTCACTGTGATACCCTCTCTGATTAGTAGTGCTACACCCCCTCTTTTCCCCCCCTCCCTATTCTTTTTAAATGTTCTAAACCCTGGAACATCCAGCAACCATTCCTGCTCCTGAGAAACCCACATCATCCCTTCACTTGCTATTCAGCTGTTGACTCTTTACTCACACCATCTGACACTTTTGGTCACCTGCTGAGACTTATTATTTAGCCTGTTGATACTCACACCATTTGTAAGATCTTTTGACCTGTCTATAAATTCTGTTCCTATAGTGCTTCCCTTTACTTTGCCTGATAAAGAAGCAGCGCTCCAAAAGCTTGTGATTTCAGATAACCCTATACCCTGGTATCGGGTAATTTCTGACCTTGCCCATCTCAGTCCAACACCAGCACCTCCACATCATCATGTGGATAGGCATTCTTAACTATATTTACTACCTGTAACGCTACTTTAAGAGACCGCTTGACATGCACACCAAGGTCTCTCAGATCTTTAGTGCTTCCCAGGATTCTGTCATTCATCATATGTTTGTCCTCCTGCCCAAGTGGTCCACTGACTTATCTGGATTGAATTCCATTTGCCAGTGATCAGACCATCTGACCAATCTGTTTTTATCTTGTTACGTAAGGCTATGCTCCTCACTATTTACCACCCCACCAATTCTTGTCACATCTGTTAAGTTAACTGATCGATTCTTCAACACTCAAATCTCAATCACATATAAATACTACAACAACAAGGGCCCCAACGCTGATATCCGCGGCACCCCATTGTACCAGGTTTCCAGTCACAAAAACACTACTTGACCATCACTGTTTGCTTCCTGGCCCAATTAGCCAAATTTCCTTGTATTCTGTGGGTTCCTACTATCATCTTATCAAAAGCTTTGCAGAAGATCATGCAGACTATGTCAAATACATTGTCCTTATCTACACAGTTGATCATCTCCTTGAAAAATTCAATGAAGTACCTCCCTTAACAAAACCCTGCTGACTGTTTTAGATTAATCCTTACCTCTCCAGTTGCAGATTAATTCTGTCCCTCAGAATTGCTTCCAGTAGTTTGCCCACCACAGAGGTGAGACAGACTGGTCTGTAGTTTCCTTACTTATCCCTTACTCTCTTCTTAAATTGCAGTACCAGTCCTCTGCACCTCTCCTGTGGCCAGAGAGGTGTTAAAATCTATTGCCAGTGCCCCTGTTATTTCTTCCCTTGCCTCAATCAGTAGCCTAGGATACTTTTCATCCAGACCTGGAGATTTATTTTCTTTTAAGCCTGCCAGATCACTCACTACCTCCTCCCTTCCTATGCAGATTTTGTTAATTTATCTCTCAGTTCTTCTCCCTGATTTTTATACCTATATCAACCCTCTCACTATTGAACTGACGCAGTGTATTCATTTAGAAACCTACCTATGTCCTCTGGCTCCACGCACTGAATATCAACATAGTCCTTAATGGCCCTACTGTTGCCCTAGTTATCCTTTTATCCTTATTGTACATGTTAAAAAACTGACAATTTTCCGCCAGTAGCCTTTCATGGCCTTTTCTGATCTCTTAATTTCCTTTTCATGCACATTATGTATTGCATTAAACTTCTGATGTTTTAAGCCCTGTTTCTGCATTAAGCCCCTCGTTGTCAGTATCCCTCGTGTACATCCTTCATTATCTGGGGTTCTCTGAATTTAGGTCTCATTCTTCATCATCCGGAATATTCTGATACAATGATCACAGTCTTTTAAATGGTTGGCAACCAGTTTAAATTAATTGACTTCTTCCTTGTATTCTTTCAACAGTTAGTTTCAGAAAGGTCTTTTTCTTTAATTTAATCTATTTTTTTGAATCAACCTATTCAGAGATGTTGCTACACACCTCTGTAGCAGGTGGGAGTTGAACACAGGCTTCCTGGTTCAGTGGTAGGGAACCTGTCACTGCACCACAAAAGGATCCCAAGAGCTAGTTATTATAGACTCAGTGCTTAAGTACAATCAGCTGTGGTTGTGGGAATCCATTCTCATAGCTAGTATTCTCCAGTCGACTATGGATGTCAGGGTAATGGGGCTGTCTCATCACTACCACCACCACACCCCTGTCGCCCCAGGAGAAAAAACACCATACTCTTCTGGAATACAGTTCCACACTAAGTCAGCCGCATTGTGTGCAACAGGACTTGTATGTGGACCAGTCTGGAGAGCCGTGGTAGGTTTTCTTCCCTGAAAGACTTTACTTAATCGATAAGACTTTTTACTACAGGCTAACATCTGATTTACTCAATATTTCTCATTCTTGCCATGTTTTGGCTGATTTGATTGAGTTCCACAATCTGTCATGGTGAGATTTAAGCTCTTGAACTGTCAGTTTTTAGTCTAGTGATATGACTACTATTATGTTTTCTAAAATTGAATCTAGTGGTAAAATGGTCTGTTGTCTTATACCTCTTGTCTGGTATGCATTTAATTGTGGAACCTGTAGCACTCTGAGACTCTAATCTTGTTCTTGGAGTGAAAAATAAAATATTTTCTTAATTTTCAGGTGATATTCTGTCTTTTGTGTAAATTAGTGGCATTAACAAATTAAGCTTTGCAAACTTCATGTCAATTCTGTATTTTGCAGATGTTGAGAAGCTCTGCACTTTTGCTCAACGTTATCCTCTTCCCTCCATGTATCGCGTCCTTGTTTGGAAAGTATTGCTTGGTATGTCTAAATGATATTATAGTTTGCATTGACAGCCTTAGTATGTGTATTTTGGCTAAAGCTTATAAATATTTCAGGTTTTGTTACATAGAGAATGCATAAATACATCTTTTTCAGATTGGCAGGATATGATGAGTAGGCTTCTGCAGGAGTTTATGCTAGGCCCAACTTAAAATTTATATCAGTACTTAGATGAGGGGCTCCAAGGCAAGATGGATAAATTTGCAAATAACATAAAGTAATATATGTTGTGAAAATGCCAACCAATCTATAACAGTCTGCAACCCTGTTAAGTGAGTGGGTAAGAATAACGTGGATGGAGTATAATGTGGGACCATATGAAGTTGTTCACTTTGCTAGGAAGATTGAGAAAGCAAAGTATTATTTAAATAGAAATTGATTGAAGCAATCCAACTAGGATGGATCTAGGTATTGTAATGCACGAATCACAAAACATTGGTACGCAAGTGATTATGAAGACTCATGAAGTACTATCCTTAATTACAAGGGTGAATTAGTATCATGTAAAGAGGTTGTGCTTCAGTTATACAGCGCATTGGTGAGATAGTATCAAATACTGTGTACAGTTTTGATTCCTTATTTAGGATGGATGGAAATGTGGTATAAGTGGTTCAGACTGATACATTGAATGAGTGGATGTCTGGTAGGGAAAATTTGGACAGGCCAGGCTTACTTTCATGAGGTAAGAACTAAAAGAACTGCATATGCTGGAAATCAGAAACAAAAACAGAAATTGGTGGAAAAACTCAGCAGATCTGGCAGCATCGGTGGAGAGAAAACAGAGTTAACGTTTCAGGTTTTTGTTTTCTTTCATCGTTCCTGGGATAACGACGTGGCTGGCTACACCAGCATTTATTGCTGTGGGTCTGGAGTCACATGTAGGCCAGACCAGGTAAGGATGGCAGCTTCCTTCCCTGAAGGACATTAGTGAACCAGATGGGTTTTTCCAACAATGGATTCATGGTCATCATTAGACTCTTAATTCCAGATTTTTGTTGAATTCAAATTCCACCATTTGCTCAGAACAGTACCTGGGTCTCTGGGTTAACAGTCCAGTGATAATATCATGAGCCCATCGCCTGCCCTTTCTGGTCCAGTGACCCTTCCTCCAAACTGATGGTAGCTAGGGAAAAATTGGTTTTCATGCAGAAGATAGGGTAGGGAGAGGTAGTAATAAGTAAATGATAGGTGGCGATAGAGCCCAAAGAACGTGAAGAAAGCTGGACAGGCAAAGGAAGGGATAACAATCAACCTAGGAGAACTAATAGCTACTAATAGGGGCTATTTGTGACTAACAATGGGTTGTGTGTAATAGTAGACCATGTGATAACAAAGCCTGGTTTGGGGTAAGGGTATGGGAGAAGGTGCCTCAAGCCCTAAAATTGTTGAACTTGACATTAAGTCCAGAGGCTGAAAATTCCCAAATGAAAAATGAGGTGCTGTTCTTCCAGCTTGCGCTGACCTGTGCTGGAGCACTGCAGCAAGCCTGAGAAAGAGACGTTGGCCAGGAAACCGGAAGCTCTGGGTCTTTTTTGCAGACAGAACATGGGTGTTTTGCGAAGCGGTCACCCAGTCTATGCTTTGTTTTCCTCATGTAGAGGAGACCACATTGTGAGCAACGTATGCAGTAGACTAGAGTGAGTGAAGTGCGAGTAAGTGTCCAGTGCAATCACTAACCTCATTTCATCTGGTGAACTCCCCTGACTGCATAGTTCACTTCTACCTCCTTCCCAAAATCCACAAACAGGACTGCTGGTGACACTCATTCATAAATTAATTAAGGAGATCATTTTAAAAAACACTGATTTGGGCACAACATCTGGCAATCTATGATCAAAAGCTCATCTCAGGATCAAATGCAGCACTCAATCTGGTTTAGCCTTAAACCAGTAGCTAGTAAGATGCAAGATAAGTATGTAAGTTAGCTCGCTGAGCTGGAAGGTTTGTTTTCAGATGTTTCATCATCATGTTATAATAACATTAGCAGTGAGAGTCTCTGGTGAAGTGCTGGTTGTATGTCCTGCCTCTCTGTTTATAGGTCTTGCTTTCTTAAGGTGGGTGATGTAATTTCCGGTTTTTTTTCAAGGGAAGGTAGGTGGGATCTAAGTCGATGTGTTTATTGATGGAGTTCTGGTTAAAATGCCATGCCTCTAAGAATTGGGGTGTGTGTGGTTGTTTCGCCTGTCCTGTGTGTTATTCCAGTCAAAGTGATGTCCTTCTTTGTCTGTATGTGTGGAGACTAGTGATAGTGGGTCATGTCTTCTGGTGGCTAGTTGGTGTTCATGTATCCTAGTGACAAGTTTTCTACAGGGACTTGTAGACCTGTAGCAAAACCTCGCGGCTCTTAAACTCGATCCCCCTGTTAATGAAAGCCAAAACACCACAAACTTTCTTAACAACCCTATCCACTTGGGTGGTAACTTTGAGAGATCTATGTACTTGCACACCCAGATCCCTCTGTTCCTCCACACTGCCAAGAATCCTGTCTTTAATCCTATATTCAGCATTCAAGTTATACCTTCCAAAATGCATCATTTCACATTTATCCAGGTTGAATTCCATCTGCCATTTCTCAGCTCGGCTCTGCATCCTGTCTATGTTGCGCTGCAGCCTACAGTAGCCCTGTATACTATCGATGACACCTCCAACCTTTGAGTCATCTGTAAATTTACTAACCCACCACTCAACCTCCTCATCCAACTCATTTATAAAAACTACAAAGAGCAGAGGCCCAAGAACAGTGCCATGTGGGACTGACCTCCAGGCAGAATACTTTCCATCTACAACCACTCTCTGCCTTCTGTCAGCCAGCCAATTCTGAATCCAGATAGCCAAATCTCCCTGTATCCCATACTTCCTGACTTTATGAATGAACCTACCATGGGGAACCTTATCAAATGCTTTGCTGAAGTCCATATACACCACATCCACTGCTCGACCTTCGTCGACCTGTCTTGTCACCTCCTCAAAGAATTCCATTTGTGAGGCATGACCTGCCCCTCACAAAGCCATGCTGACTGTCTTTAATCACACTATGCTTTGCCAAATAGTCATGCTTCCAACCCTCAGAATTCTTTCCACAACTTTGCTGACCACAGACCTATGCCAGGGATTTCCCTGTTACCCTCCTTGAAAAGAGGAACAACATTCGCCTCCTTCCAATCCTCCGGTATGACTCCTGTGGAGAGTGAGGAGGCAAATATCCTCACCAGTGGCTTAGCAACCTCCTTTCTCGCTTCCCGGAGCAGCCTCGGATAAATCTGGTCTGGCCCTGGGGACTTATCAATCTTAATATTTTCCAAAATTTCCCGGAACATCAACTTCATCAATCTTGATCTGGTCAAGACTGTATCCCAGCTCCTCAAAGTTTCCATTTACAACAAGTTCCCTTTGCTTGGTGAAAACCGAAGCAAAAAACTAATTTAGGGCTTCCCCTATCTGCTCAGACTCCACGTACAAGTTACCTCCGCTATCCCTGATCGGCCCTACCTTCTCCCTGATCATTCTCTTATTCCTCACGTATGAGTAAAATGCCTTTGGGTTCTCCCTAATCTTTCTTGCCAAGCCTTTATCATGCCCCTCCTGGCTCTCCTCAATCCATTTATGAGCTCCTTTCTAGCAAGCCTGTAATCTTCTAAAGCTGTGCTAGATCCTTGTTTCCTCCACCTGCCTTCTTCCTTTTGAAGAGAGGTTCCTCTGTTCTTGTCATCCAAGGTTCCTTAATCTTAACCCTTCTTACCTGTCTCAGAGGAACAAATTTGTGCATCACTCGCAGCAACTGCTCCTTAAATAGTCTCCACATGTCTGCTGTGCACTTTGTATGGAACAATTGCTCCCAGTCTGTACTTCCCAACTCCTGTCTGATAGCGTCATAATTTCCTTTTTCCCAATTAAATATCTTCCCTCGGTAACAACTCCTTTCACTCTTCAAGGCTATGCTTAATGTGAGGCAGTTGTGATCACTGTCACCAAAGTGCTCTCCCACCACGAGATCTGACACCTGTCCTGGCTCGTTGCCGAGCACCAAATCCAAAATGGCTTCTCCCCTCGTCGCTCTATCTACATACTGAGTAAGGAAACCCTCCTGAACACACCTGACAAAAACAGCTCCATCCAAACCATCTACACTTGCTAAGTTCAAGTTGATATTGGGAAAGTTGAAATCACCCATAAAAACAACCCTGCTACTTCTGCATTTTTCCAAAATCTGCCTGTCTATGAGTTCTTCAGTTGGTCTGTAGAAAACCCCAATGCGGTGACTGTTCCCTTGCTGTTCTTAGCTTCCACCCATACTGACTCAGTTGACAAACCTTCCTCAACAACCTTTGTTTCTGTAGCTGTGATGCACTCTCTGATCAGCAATGCTACACCCCCTCCTCTTTTTTTTCCACCCTCCCTGTTCTTTTTAAATGTTCTAAACCCTGGAACTTCAAGCAACCATTCCTGCCCCTGTGAAACCCACGTCTCCATTATGACCACAACATCGTAGCCCCAAGTACTGATCCATGCTCTAAGTTCGTCACTCTTATTTCAGACACTCCTTGCATTAAAACAGACACTCTTTAACCGATCCCTTTGTTTCATCGCGTAAGAAACCTTCCTAATGGATTCAATACATCCTGTCACTGCCCCATCTGCAACTGACCCCCTCTCAGACATGTGGCTCTGATTCCCACCCCCTGAGTAGTGTCCATAGTGTTCTTACTATTTAGTCATAGGAAGTTTCTTCTTCAAAAACAATTGAGTGTGGTGGTGCTGAGGTGGAGCCAGGTGCTGTCAATGAATGTGTGGAAAAGCATGTAGTGTTTTGGGTGATGTTGAGAGGTAGCATATAGATGAGAAATAGTAAGATCTTTGGGTCACGTGCACACTGTCTGAAGCAGCCTTGAATAGCCTCATCCCAGATGGATGAAGATGGAGGAGTGGGAGAGAAAGATAATGGAGTTAACCACATCTGTAAGGAACAGTTGACCCGAGACACAGTCTCATATTATTTGTAATTTTGATGAAAGTCAAATTAATACCGTGGTAGAGTGGAAACCTGATTGGAGGATTTAAACAGAAACATGCATGGATTTGAGAGGTAATGACAGGCTTAAAGACTTTGGAAGAAAAGGGTATTGGAATTAAAATTTGTAAGGATGAAGAGATCAAAGCTTGGGTTTGTGAGAAGAGGTGAACATTGTAGATTTGAAATTGAAGGGGTAAAAGGTGAGGACAAAGAACAATCAACTATGTCCGCAAATGTGGAAGCCAGAAGAAGTTAAGTAGTGTATACTCTAGTGGGAGTGGGATCAAACAAGCAAATGCTTTGTCTGATATACAATATGAGCTCTGAGAGGGTGTGAGAAATCAAAGACAATTGCATGTTCAGGGGTTACAATGTATCTTTTTATTTTTATGCATTTTGGATCAAAGTGGGCAAAGAACTTTATATTACAAAAATAAGATTTCTGGAAAAGATTATTGCACTTTTGGTCATAATGTAGAGGTGCCAACATTGGACTGGAGGGAACAGTCAAAAATCACAGGACATCAGGTTATAGTCCAAAAGGTTTATTTGAAACCACAAGCTTTCGGAGCCCCACTCCTTCAGGTGCTAGTGACAGAGAATACATTGGTCACAGAATTTATAAGTAAAAGATCAAAGAGTCATATAACTGATGCGAATGTATTGAACAAACCTAGATGGCTGGTAAGTCTTTAATCAGAGTGAACATGCAGACTTTGATTGATTTAATATGTAAATCTCAGAATTTCTTTTGAGTCCCTGTCCTGAGCTAACTTCAGATTTGATCAATATAAAAAAGGTGACAGCTCAGGTCAGACAATGCATTTTAGGTGTGAAGCCTTGTTTTAAATCTGTCTGTGTCTTAACCTGGAGTCAGACTGGTTTTATTTTTAAAGTAGGAATTTATAAAATGCTATATTGACTGACTGTCTACAAGAACTCACACCTGAAATGCATAATCTGACTGGAGATGTCACCTCTTTTACATTGATTTAAACCTGAAGTTATCTCAGGGCAGTGACTTGAAAGAAATTCTGGGATTTACATGTTAATCAATCAAAACCTGCATCTCCATTCTGATTAAAGATTTAACAGCCTTCTAGGTTTGTTCAGTACATTTGTTGTATGACCGTTGTAAGTCCTTTTACTTATAAATTCTGTGTCCGATGTATTCTCTCACTAGCACCTGAAGAAGGAGCAGAGCTCCAAAAGCCTGTGGTTTCAAATAAACCTTTTTGATTCTCACCCGGTGTCATGTGATTTTTGACTTTGCACATTTTAGTTGCAAGTTCATTACAGCAGTGTACTACTTGAATGTTGTTGTTTGTTCAAGTAGTAGTGGACAGTTACTAAAGACAGGCAGTGTATATAAAGGGAGATATGGCTGGCAACAAATAGCTGATTGCTATCGAATGGTAATCAGTTGTTAATGATAAAGTCCTCCTGCCTGTCAACATCTATCACTGGTTCCCAGACAGTTGAAAAGACTGTAGTATGAAATTTTGGTCAGAAACCATCTGACCTCCGAAAAGGAAGGTGTTGTGTCTGTCTCTGTAGTTTAAAAAAAACCCTCAAGCCTGGTTGCTGTAACTATGCCTTTTAACTAGTAACTCAGATGCTTGGTAATGGTGAACCAGTCACTTTGTGGCACCTGCAAGCCAGTGAAATTACCCAGAGAAAGAATATTGAGGAGTAACACATCTTGATAAGCCATAGAGATCATCTCAACGAATCCTGTGAACAGGGCCGAATGAACTGGCTTCTTTTGTTCCCTCTGCCCATTTTGTATTTGCACTGTCCATATCTGTAGAGTGAGATAAGAGGGGTTCAAGTTTTAACTAGTAAAGTTATATGCGAATGGTTCATGATTTTGTAATGAATAGCAGTTAATTTTTAAGGTCCATTCTTTTTGTCAAGTTGTGTCTAAAAGAAAGGAGAATTTGGGAAAATTGGGGAATTTTTGCATACTTTCATAAAAGCTTCACGTTTTATGATGACGATGGAAATAGTGGGGTTTGATTGCCAACACATGACCCTAGTAAGTTTGACCCAGCGGTTTAGGAAGAGAGTTTGAAGAAGCTGGTTATAATAATGGAAAAATGTCCATCGTTGTTATTGTTCAAGGTGAGAGTGTAGGCATATAGAAGATTAAGAAAATAGTTTGCTTTGGAGGCATTAAGCTTGACGTTAACTTTGCTTTCTGGGATGATCTGGGAATAGTGGCAGTTATGATAGAGAAGGACCAAATGGTTCATTGTGTTGTCCAGCCAGATCTGCAGCAAAATGTAAGTCATAAAGAATTAAATACCAACTTGGCGGTGCATACTTTCTTGCCATGTTACTATGAGTCTAAAATTGCTGGGATACTACTGGAGTTTTGATAAATTGCGGAGAGATCTCTTATATTTACCTCCTTTAGCACCTAGGGATACTTTTATGTTATAAAACAAACTGATACCAAGCAACAGAAGTAGATATTCGGTCAGGTGACCAAACATGAGCTTGAAGAATTAGGTTTTAAAGATCATTGTGAAGAATGAAAGTGAGGTAGTGAAGCTGAGATAATTATAGTGATATGGTCATGGAGGGATTGTGAATGAGAATGAGAGTTGCAAAATCAAGGTATCGATGGAGAGCCAAAACGTTTGGTTGAATGGGCCTTCGGTGAATTAAGACTAGAATAGCAATGTTTTGGTTAACCTCAAGTTCACAGAGGGTGGAATGTAGGAGGTTGACCAGGAATGTGTTGGTATAGTTAAATTGGATATTAACAAAGGCATGATCAGGTTTGAGATGAGCTGAGACTGATTAAATCCAACTGGTAATAGACCATCTTTGTGATGATGTGAATGGGTGTCTGTTATGAATCAATGGTTACAAGCAGTCTAGCCCAATCACAGATGTTAGCCAGGGAGAGGAATGAAGTCTGTAACTAGGGGAATAGAGCTTGGTGTGAGGACCAAAAACAACCGCTTCAGTCTTCCAAGTATTTAATTGGAGGAAATTTCGGCTCATTTATCTGATGCTGTATGTTGTACAGACTGTCTGATAATTTAGCAACTGTGGAGAAAAATGGTAGACAAAGGAGAACTAAGAAAATTAGGACAAACATCCCTCTGAAAAAGCCATGCTGACTATCCCTGATCAAATCTTGCTTGTCTAAATGGAGGTACATTTTCTCCGACACTATCTTCTACAGTCATTTCTGTATCACTGAAGTTAGTCTGTAGCTGCATGGTCTATCGCTGCCACTCTTCCTCTGGCACCTCTGCTCTTGCCAGATAAGAGTTAAAGATTTGGATCAGGACTCCTGTAATTTCCTTCCTGATCTTCTGCAGCAGCCTGCAATATACTTATCCCAGTCCTGGGCTTTTATTCACTTTTAAATGCAGTTGCCCCCTTGGTCTTTTATTGTCTTTAATATTGTTGAATTTCTTGGGATTCTCTATATTATCTTCCAGCATTTCTCATGCCTTTCTTTGCTCTCCTAATTGTGTTCTTAACTTGCCCCCACACTTCCTAGACTTCTTTAGGGCCACTGTTATTTTGTTCCCTATTGTATCACTTGCTGTTTTTGTGACTAATACGAATGTGTTGTGAATGAGACTTTTTCAAAATTCAGAAAATGGTCACAAACCTAGTAGTGAGAAACATTGTTACATCATGTGCATTCTCTGGAGCTGAATTTGAACTGACGCATGTTGGTGCCTCTGAAAGAAGGCTGAAAAATAACATTGTACGTGATTCTTAACTGGCTAGCGTCACAATGCTGGTCTTTTTTACAAGGTTATTATGTCTTCAAGTTTTTTTCCCCCAGGGAGGGCGTAATTGGCCAGGCTCCAAATAGGCTGGGTTTGAAAGGTTTATTGGGGCTGTTATTTACCCCTAACCGATAATGCCTCCAGCCTAATGCTTTCATGTCTTTAAAAAAAAGGTGTCATCAAAGGGGAGTGGCCAGCTAGCTGTGTGGGTAACCTTCGTTTTGATTCAGTAAAGAAAGGCTGCTGAAGCAGGTCCAGCCGGTCTCTCGCTCTTGCTCGCTCTCTCCCTCTCTCTCCCTCTCTCTCCCTCTCTCTCCCTCTCTCTCGCTCTCTCTCTCCCTCTCCCTCTCTCCCTCTCTCCCTCTCTCTCTCGCTCTCTCTCTCCCTCTCCCTCTCTCCCTCTCGCTCTCGCTCTCTCTCTTGCGCTCTCGCTCGCTCGCTCTCTCTCTCTCTCTAAAACTTCATACCTGTAATCCCTGGTTTGCTTCATTTTTATCTTTGTGCTAAGGGATGTGTTTATTGGGACCGTTGCAATTATTTTCAGAACACTATCATTAAATCAGGAAAGTATTTAGGTTTTTGCTTAGGATAAGTTATCCGGTATTCTATTTTCTGTTCTTTGCGTTTCGTTCCGTGACTCTGTTTAAAACCTGGCAGTCAGACCAGCTCATTCACTCTGGGAATATCCACTGTACACTTACCTTAAACAAATAGCAAAGTTACGGTCCGGGCTACTTGGACTTAAACATGCTTTGAGGGGTCAGACGTGGTCATGATACACTCAAAATCCCATTGTGATGCTGTGCAATACAATATGTGCATTTATCATATGATGATCTTCAGTCTTAAACATGAAGTAGAACATATCATTAAATTAATATTTTGTAAGGTCATTGGGGAAAAATGTTTGGATTCAATGACTTCAGGTTTTTTTTAAGTCTAACAATGTCATTCCCGAATTTTGTTAAAGGTATTCTTCCTCCTCACTATGAATCTCACTCTGCTGTATTGACGTTTCGGAAAGAACAGTATCAGGATTTGTTGCAAGCATTACAAGTTATTCGGTTTGTTCAAGATTCCACCCCACAAGTTTGGGTTTACCTCAGAATGTACCAACTAGAGTCTGGAACACTGCCACGTCGTGCATCTCAGTCACTGGTCAGTTGTGTTTAGTATATGCTGCTTTTGTTGGATACTTGCGTTTGATTTGCCAAACCTTCTTATTATGGATCATATTTACTTTGTTTCGCGTGTTACAGTTAATTCGTTAGTGAAGTGTGCTTAAGTATGATAATTAATGATACTTCACTAGCAACCCAGGGGTCATCAGTCGATATATTACCTTTGTAAGTTGTAAATTTGAATTGAGTACATCAGCGAACTTATCAGCCAACATTAGAAAAATGGTACAAAACTTGCCTGTAGAACTTTTTTAAATCTCCAACTTACTCACTAACGTTCTGCAGTAAAGGAAACTTGTCATCATTGTCTGGTCAAAGACACTCTGATTATCGTGTTTTTTGGTGCTCAGTGAAGTGACCTGACAAGCTTCATAAGATTTGCTGCAAAGTGGAGTCCATTTCCTTCTCAGGCTAACTAGGGAAGAGTAATACAAATTGCCAGCTTCACCGATGTAGAATCCCTACAGTTTGGAAGCATGCCATTTGGCCCATTGATTCCACACCAAACTTCCAAAGAGCATCCCACCCAGACCCACCTCCACCCCCATCCGTCTAATCCTTCAGTTTTCCCATGGCCAATCCACCTAGTCTGCATATTCCTGGATGCTATGGGTGATTTAGCATGGCTAATCCACTTAACCGGTACACATTTGGATTGTGGGAGGAAGCTGGAGTACCCAGAGGTGCTCACGCAGACACAAAGAGAATGTACAAAGTAGTTGCCTGAGGATAGAATCAAACCTGGGTGCCTGGTGCTGTGAGGTAGCAGTACTAACCACTGAGCCACTTTGTTGCCTATAACAACTTGAGGTCAAATAACTAAAAGAAAAATTGCTAATATTATGATATGCTGACTGTAAAAACTAATGTTATCATTAAATTTCATTTCAGGAACCAGAAGATGTAGTTTTTATTGCAATAGCAGAAGCAATGGAAGAAATGGTGGAAAATGACGTTGATGCCTACTGGCTAGTCAAATATTTTGTGAACCAGTTCAATAATAAATACAGCGATTCAGTAGCTCACTTGGTAAGTGCCATGCTAAACATAAATTGTCCGTGTGTCCAGCAGGAATGGAGTTAGTGAATTAACACAGGTAGCATTTGTCATGAATGGGAATTGTCATGTTCATATATTTCCATATACATTTTGTCTATTTAGGTTTAATTGCTAAAAGCAGGAGGAGAATTTGCCATGGTGTTGTCTGCATGCAAACAATTCTTTATTTGCTGAGTAAACAATACCTTATTAAACAATAGTGCCTCACTTACTTTGCTTCAATTGTGAAAATGATAAATTTGTGTAACTTGTAGATTTACCTGAGCTAGTGTTCTTTTTTGTACCACTGGACATGTGACTTGCCCAGTACATAAAAGCAACATACTGCGAATGCTGTGATGGCTAACACTCTGACAGCTACTCCTCTCTCCCTGAGACTGTGACTTAACTGCCTGACTCTTCCCTTCATTTTCTCTGTCTATTTGCAATGCTAGTTTTTCCAACCAATGTTTACGATATGTCCTGTGAATCCTACAACTACCATGACAAAATTTTCTCTCAACCAATTTCATTCTTCACTTTCTCCATTGCTGCCATATCTGTTCTGACGAAACAGTTTTCCATATTGGTACTTGTGGTATGTCTCCCTGTTTCCTTTAACCAAGCTTTCTGTCCTATACTCCATTGTGTTGTCAGAACCCTTGATGGTGTTCTTTCTATTTCAAGGTCTTCTGACCTAACATTACCCTCTCTTCCAAAGCAGCGATAGGCTTCACAGAATCATATTGTACAGAAGAGACCCTCCGACCCATCAAGTCTGAATTGCCAAAATAGTACAACTACCTATACTAATCCCGCTTTCCTACAGTAGGCCCATTGCCATGAATGTTATGACACTTAAGGTGCTCATCCAAATACTTTTTAACAGTTGTAAGGTTTCTTGCCTTAACTATCCTTCCAGTGCATTTCAGAACCCACCCATCTCTGAAAACTTTCTCCTCACATCCCCTCTAAACCGCTTTAAAATTGTGTCCTTCTCAAATCTTCTCAAAACTCATTATGCCCTCTTGTTATTGACTGTTCAGCTAACCCTATCAAATTGTATAAGCTGATTATGCCCATCATCGTTTTCTACACCTCCATCAGGTCCTCACCTCCCCCAAGGAAAACAATCCAAACTTATTCACATCTATCCATAATTAAAACAGAGAAGTTGCTTTGGAAGGGTAGATTGCAGATGACACAAAGACTGGGGAAGCTGCAAGTTGTGAGGAGGATTGCCAGAGGATACAGCAAGATAGATAGGCCAGATGCACTTTGGAAGATCGAATGCAGCCAGGAAGTATAGAGTAAGTAGCAGGGCTCTTAAAAGCATTAGCATTCAGAGGGATCTAGATCCATGTTGCTCTGAAATGGCAGCACAAATGGATAAGGTGGTCAAGAGGGCATTTGGAGTGCTTTTCTTCATTGGTTAGGGAATAGCATATAAAAATTGGCAAGTATTCTTGTCTTTGTTTAGAACTTTAGCTTGGAATGTTGCATACAATTCTTGTCACCAGTCTACCAGAAGGATGTGGAGGCTTTGGAGAAGGCACAGAATCGTTTACCAAAATGTTACCTGATTTGGAGGGTATTAGCTATAAGGAGACATTAGACAAACTCAGCTTATTTTCACTTGAATGTTGGAAGTGGAGTTTACATGATCAAAGTTTACCTGATCGAAATTATGAGAGGCATGGGTAGCTGGAGGCTTTTCCCTCAGGTTAGATATATTAATTACTATGTTTAAGGTAGAAAGGGAATGTTTAAAGGAGATGTGAGAGGTAAGCTTTTCACAAAGGGTGATAAGTGCCTGGAATGCACTGCCAGAGGAGTTAGGAACAGACTTAATAGCAATGTTTCAGAGCATTTTGACAGATACATGAAGAGGCAGAAAATAGAGGGATATTGATGATCTGGAGGCAAAAGATTTTAGTTTAGAAAGGCATCATGTGTTGGCTCATGTTTAGTCGGCTGAAGGGCCTGTTCCTGTGCTGGTCTGTTCTTTGCTATTCAAAATTATCCCTCCCAGGCAACATTCTGGTGAATCATTTTTATACCCCCTCTAATCCAATCACATTCTTCCTTTTAGTGTGTTGACCGAAAGTGCATACAGTACTCTAGCTGTAGCCTAACTAAAGTCTGTATGCCTCCAGCATGATCTGCCTGCTGTTATAATCTATGCCTTGACTGAAAAAGGCAAGCATTCCGTATGCTGCTTTAATTACCCTATTAACCTGTACTGCTACTTGACAGGATCTGTGGACACACCCTAAGATCCCTCTGTCCTCCTGCTTCCAATCCGATAGACTCTGTACTTTTAGCCTCTGAAAAAACAGTTTTATCTTCCAATATTTTCTCTATTTCCATTGCAGTATCAGGGCTTCTAACTGAACAGGTCTTCTAATTCCTTTATCAAAATTTCGAAGGCATTGCTTCCTGTGTCATGCCCCGACAACCTTGGCATTTCTGCGTATGAGATGCAGCATCTACTTGTCCACCTCTTTCTCACTGCCCAAAGCTCCAAATGCTGCTTCGGGATGAAATATCGATTACTTGTACCCTATTTGATTATGCAAAATATTTTTCACAGCCTAGATATGTCTTCTTTGAATTGGAGTAGACTAAACATGGTCTAGGTGACTGCTTTGCAGAACACCACTGTTCAGTTGCAATCCTTGAGAATATGTCTAGGGTATAAGCAGTTAAGGAAATAGTTAAGTTCTGAATTTGGTGAAACAAGAGGTTCAGCTGAGCATGACTCAGTTCAGATAAGAACTTACAGTTAACAATGGGATACTGGAGGCAAGAGTAATGGGTTATCAGGTGGAAAAGCATTCATTACGTAGAGCCATTTAACAATATTGGAAGCATTCAGTATGTAAGGTCAGTTTAACAAGGGAAAAAGTATCCATTGTATGAATCCCGTTAACAATGTTATGAACATGCATTTTATAACAGTAATGCATTGGTCTGTGCTATTGATACTCATTGATTGTAACGGTCAGCAGGTCAGGCAGCATCCAAGGAGCAGGAGAATTGATGTTTCGGGCCAGACCCCTCGTCGACTCTCCTGCTCCTCGGATGCTGCCTGACCTGCTGTGCTTTTCCAGCAACACACTTTCTCCTCCCAATTGTAATGGTCCCCCAATCAATATGTATGTTGCCTTATCTGGATGCTCCTCACTGTTAGATGACTATATAGTTCATTGAGAAACTGCTGTTCCAGAGACAACAGTGAACTCCTGTCACTGTGCACATGGGCAATCGTTCTCTCTCCTTCTAGTACCCAGAATAAGGATGAAGGAGGTAAGACTATTCTGTGTCTCTGAGTGTTTTGCTTTGATTGAGGGGAGAAAGCGGGGCAATATCTAGACTCCATCTGTCAGTGGCCTGCCTTTTTAATTCTCTATTCTGACTCTTTTCTATCCTAGCTCTTTTGTTTTCCAGAGGGGCTTGACAATAGCTCAAGAATAGCTGGCTATTTTATAACTTTGCAGATTCAATTGGATTCACAATTTTAGATTGTCAGCTCTACCTATTTAATGCTCTTTTTGCCTAATTTGCTTTTCTGCCATTATTTCCTTTCGTTTTGGATGGTAGCTGTTATCATTCTGGCACTTACACCTTCATGAAACACATCTTTTAGAGTCATAGAGGTTTACAGGATGGAAACAGGCCCTTTGGCTCAATTTGACCATGCAGCCGAGCATTCACAATTAAACTAGTCCCGTTTGCTTGCATTTGATCCATATCCCTTCATGCCTATCCCATTCATGTACCTACCCAAATGTTTTTTAAATGACAAAATATTGCTCGTCTCTACTACTATCTCTGGCAGCTCATTCTTGACACTCACTACCCTGTTGGGGTGCAGGGTGCAGGGGAGGTGGACATTGCCTCTCTGGACCGTTTTTTAAATCTCTCCCCTCTCACGTTAAACCAGTGCCCTCTAATTTTGCACTCCTCGACCCGGGGGGGAAAAGCTGTTGGCTATCTACCTTAGCTATGCCTCTCATAATTTTTTTTAGATATCTATAAGGTCACCCCTCAGTTTCCTACATTCCAGGGAAAAAAGCCCCAACCTATCCTGCCTCTCCTTTTGACTCACATCTTCCAGTTCAGGTAGCATCCTGGTAAATATTTTCTGCACGCTGTCTACTTTAATAATATCCTTTCTGTAGTAGGGCAATCAGAACTGCTCTCAGTACTTCAAATGTTACTTTATCAATGCCTTGTTCAGCTGCACCAAGACATCCCAACTCCTTTACTCAATGCTCTTACTCATCCTATCATCTCCAGGTCTGCTGAAACAATGTCAACTTAAAATCGTGGAAATACTCAGCAGGTCATGTTACAACTTTGGTGACAGTTAATATTTTGTGTTTTAGATCTGTCTTGTCTGGTACGCTGATGTAGCAATCAGTCAGTGACGTTACCCCCTTATTTTACCAAAACTGAAATAATCAGTTATGACATTGATCCTTTCTGCCATTATACATTATACAGATGTGCACACAGATACGGACCCTTTGGGCAAACCCATTCGTGCTGAACAAATATTCTAAATTAATCTAGTCCCATTCCTTCATATTCATATACCCATCCAACATCTCTGGCAGCTCATTCCATGCATTTACCATCCTCTGTGTGTAAAGGTTGTCCATTCGGTCCCTTTTAAATCTTTCTACTCTCACATTAGATCTATTGGACACCCTATCCTGGGAAAAGACCTTAATTATTAATTTTATCGATGCCCCTCATGATTTTATAAACTCCTACAAGGTCAGCCTTTTTTCTGAACCCTTTCAAGTTTGATAACATCTTTCCTGTAGAAGGGAGATCAGAATTGCACACAATATTGCAAAAGTGGCCTATTCAATGTCCTGTACAGCCACAACTATACCTCCCAACTCCAATACTTCATGCACTGATCATTAAAGGCAGATGTATTAAATGTGTTCTTCACTATCCTGTCGACATGCAAGTCCACTTTCAAGGAACTATGAGTCTGCGCCCAAAGTCCCTTTGTTCAGCAACACTCCCCAGGACCTTGCCGTTAGGTTTATACCAAAATGCAGCACCCCACCCTTAATAAAACTCCACCTGCAACTCCTGGCCCATTGGCCCATCTGATCAAGGTCCCATTGTACTCTGAGGTAGCCTTCTTCATAGTCCTCTGCACCACCAATTTGGTGTCATCTACAAAGTTCCTAACTGTACGTCCTATACTCACATCCAGAGCCAATTTTGTATAAATTACAAAAAACAGTGGACCCAGCATTGATTCTTGCAACACATTGCTGGTCACAGGCCACCAGTCCTAAAAGCAACCCTGCAAGATTTACCTCTGACTCCTACCTTCGAGCCAATTTTATATCCAAATGGCTAGTGTTCCATATGATCTAACCTTGCTAACCAGTCTACCACATTGAACCTTGTCAAATACTTTACTACATTAAACTTGGTGACCAGTGAAATCCTCCTTGTGGATCAGCAAACAACATTCTGTTAGTTCTTTGCACTCGATACTTGTCATAGATCTTTCTTTCCAAACTTTGCATACCTTGATTACACTGTGCGTAGATGTACACATATACAGCAAATTACATCATTGGAACAAGGCTTAAGTGAAGGTTCGGGAAGCTGCTGCACCATTCAGTAAGGTTATGGCTGAATGTCTACTGTAAGTTCATATTCTTATACTTTAATTTGTTCAGTGTCCGATCAGTGCTATTCTTATACTCATTAATATAGTCCTCTCAGGTAGGGAAATCAAAAGATTCACCACCTTGTGAGTGAAAAGGTTTCTCCTCCTCTTAGTCCTAAAAGTCTGATCCTCTATGCTGATTAACTGTAGTTCTAAGGTCCCCGGCCAATGGAAACAAACTCCTGGTATCCAGTCCTCCTAGGAATGTTTGTGTTTCTCATTTTGAAACCTACAGAAATTATAGGCTCATTCCAATAAATCTTCCTTTGTCAGATAGCCCTTTCATTGCAGGAAGCGCAATTGGCAGTTGTGGTTTGTGGCAAGCATATTTTTCCTGGTGGAAGTGCTGTACATTAGGTACACTGCATCACACTGAGTGTAGGAGCATTGGATTTAGCTCCTTGAGTTTGTTCTGCCATTTGATGAGATCATGTCTGATTTGAAAACTAGTTCCATGTACCTTGAAAGTTTTTCCCAACAAAAGTTGTCAACTCACATCAATTGCCATTTACAAAATGAAGTTCAAAGCTTGTATCACCCTTTGGGCAAAGAGGTGTTTTCTAATATTTACTTTTGAAAGATCTGTCTCTAATTTTTTGACAGTACCCCCTAGTCCTGGTCTCTGACTAATGAAATGCTTTCTCCAAAGCTCCCCTGTCTGTTTTCCTTAATAAGCTGAAAACCTTTATCAAACTACTTTTTAATCTTCCATATACCGGTATCCGCAATCTCAATTTGTGCATCTAAAATAGAAAATGCCAGGAATACCCAGCAGGCGATGCAGCGTCTGCAAAGAGAGAACCAGCATTAGCATTTCAGGTCGACTAATTTCCATTGGAATCTGTATATATAGCATTTCTCACCTGATCTTTCCTCTAACATGACTTCTACCACCTTTCCCTTATGTCCAAGGGACACAGATCTTCTACGGTATGATAAATACCTTGTTTAACCATTTGCTGGCATACTTGGTAGAACTGCGAGCACTCCTGGCCTTGTTTACTAAAACTGCTCTCACTTCCAGTATTGTCCCAGAATGAATAGATAGCCCTGGTTTCTTTTCTATCCTTCAGGGTCATGTTATACCACTGCATGTTCCTTCCATGATTTGGAGATGCCGGTGTTGGTCTGGGGTGTACAAAGTTAAAATTCACACAACACCAGGTTTATAGTCCAACAGGTTTAATTGGAAGCACTAGTTTTCGGAGTGCTGCTTCTTCAGATTAAGGAGCGGCGCTCCGAAAGCTAGTGCTTCCAATTAAACCTGTTGGACTATAACCTGATGTTGTGAGATTTTTAACTGTTTCTTTCATGTTCATCTGTATCAATAGGTATGATAGGATTGAAACCATTCTGTCAGCTGCCTTTGTATCCCTTCCTTCCACCAGCCCAAACTTGCTCCACTGTATCCTCTACCTTGGTCTGAGCTTGTCTTTCTCTAATTCCTCTCCCAGTTCTCTTCATAGCTTACCTAAGCTCATCTTGCCCATGAGATTCACCTTCTACGCTCTGAACCTTTTTTCATAAACTGCTGCCCACCCTACTATGTTAACCAGTGTTAACCAATATTGTTAGTGTTTCTTTCTCAAGGTATTATTCCTCTTTCAGACAAATCTGCCTTCATTACTATTCTCCTTTAAAATTCTTTGACACCACGATCTTTCCAAACTGCCAACCTATCCCTGCTGCAGTATTGAAACAATTCTTCTCAAAATCAGAAAAGATTTTCATTGGATGCAATAATCCCTCCCTGGAGGAAATTAAGAAGGTGGCAAGAGTAATTAGGCTGGATGAATGCACTTTCAACACCACAACTTCAACAATTAAATGTTGGGCGAAAAGTTTCAACCTTCCTGAATTACTATTATTTTGGACCTCAACTGCACTGTTCTCCCTAAGGCAAGATGAGGTTTAATCCAGACAAATGTGAAGTGATGTATTTTGGAGGATCAAGTTTAGGTGTGAGTTATACTGTAAATAGCAGAACCCTTAGGAGCACTAACATGTGGACAGAACTGGGCAGCAGGTCCACGCTTCCCTAAAAGTGGCAACACAGGTGGCCAAGGTGATTGAGAAGGCATATGACATGGTTGCCTTCATTGGCTACGGTATAGAGTACAAGAGTTGACAAACCATGTTGCTGCTGTATGAAACCCTTGTTAGGCCGCATTTAGAATATTGTGTGCAGTTTTAGTTGCCACCCAACGAGAAGGACATGGAGAGAGTGCAGAGAAGATTCACCAGGATGTTGCCTGGTCTCGAGGCTTTTGCTATGAGGAAAGGTTAAAAATATTAGGATTGTTTTCACTGGAAAGATCGCAGCTGAGAGAAGACCTGATAGAAGCCTACAAAATTATGGGAGGCATAGATAAGGTGGATAGTCAGAGGCTTTTTCCCAGGGTTGAAGTTTCCATTACAAGGGAGCACAGGTTCAGGGTGAGAGAGGGAAGGTTTAAGGGAGATGTGCAAGGGAAGTCTTTCATGCTGAGTGTGTTAGGAGCCTGGAACACACTGGTAGAAGAGCTGGTCGAAGCATGTATGTAGGTGACATTTAAGAGGCATCTGGAAGGTTACATGAATCAGGAGGGAACAGAGGGATATGGATTGAATAAGGGTTTGTTTTTTAGTTCAGTTTGGGCATGATGATCGGCACAGGCTTGGAGGGTCAAATGGCCTGTTCCTGTCTGAACTTCCCTTTTTTGTTCATTTGTTCTAAGAGTGATGATTTTTCCAGCTGTGAAACCAGGGAGACCAGCCTCTTAGATTGACCAAGAGAGTTGTGGGAGAGGGGGCTACTTAATTTGCCCCAATTTGGGGAAGTGAGATAGTTGGGAGAGTGGGATGAGAATAGCTGCTCAAGGTCACTCCACTGCCCTTGTCTCTGACCCTCCCTTTCCCTCTTTGTGAACATCACCCTGCACCAAGAGAAAAGCACTTATCTTTTCACTATGTAAACTCCTAAAACCTGTCCCTGCAGTGATGAAATCTAGGATGCATCTTACTAGTCAGCACTTAAATGACTAATTGGATTGATTGGCATAATTCCTTAATGCTGGGGAGTCTGTCACCCCAGAAGACACCTGTGCCTATCCCATTTGAATCACTAAATCTCAGCCAGTGTGATTGTGATGGAAATAAACTATATCTTTCCTTAGCCACCTCCAGTTTTTGTGACTTCAGTTGCAATTGACCACTCCATTCTACCCCAATGGCTCCCCACTGCCTTCCAGCTTAGTGAGTCTGCTGTCACATGGTCCCATTCTTCTTGTGCTCTCAGACAGAATGCCTCTCCTACATAGTAACCTGTAGTGTTCTCAAAAGAGAAACTTGGCCCCCTCATCTAGGCATGGTTAACTTTTCAATGTATGCTGACAACACCGAGATGTTAAGTCAACACTTCTCTCAACAACTTCCCTGTTGTAAAATATCAGCCTGTTTATTCAACATCCAGTAGTGGATGAGCAATAAATTCCACTCTTAATATGCAATAGATTTGAAATTTGGTTTCTTAGCCATCAAGTTCATCACTGTCTCTTTGCTCCTTTGATGTCATATTTAATTTCAATGAGAATAAAAATGCATTTGCACCACCATTGTCTATTTGTACCTCCATACCATTGTTCAACTTCATCTGTCTCCGCTTACTGGCCAAAACTGTCAATTCATATTTTTGTAACTTCTCTGTTTGACTACTCTCGTGCATTCTGACTAGTTCCCCTGTGTCCTATCCTGTGTATTAAGGTCCTATCCTGTGTATTAAGGTCCTCCAAAACTTCCTGCCTTTGTTTCAAATGTAGCCAAGCTCTGGTAACTTAGCTACATTGGCTCCCACCCCAGTAACATGTTGATTAAAATTCCATCCTTGTTTTCAAATCTGTCCAAAGTTTTGCTCCTCTCCATCTCTGTTGTCTTCTCTACCCATACAATCCTGAGATATCTATACTCAATGTTCAGCCTATTAACCTATATGAGGAATAGTTGAGGACCCTGTGTCTGTACTCCATAGAATTTAGAAGGATGAGGGTGAGAATCTCATTGAAACTTACAGAATATTGAGAAGCCTGGATAGAGTGGACGTGAAGATGATCTTTCCACCAGTAGGTGAAAGCTTCCAAGTGAAGGGATGACCATTTGGAACTGAGATGAGGAAGAACTTCTTCAGAGGGTGGACAATTTGTGGAAGTTGTTTCCTCAGAAGACTGTGGAAGCAAAGTCATTGCATTTTTTTAAGGCAGAGGTTCTTGATTAGAAAGGGGATCAAGGGTCATGGGGAGAAGGCAGGAGAATGGGATTGAGAAACATATCAACTTAGTAAACCTTTGCTTCACTCCTTCTATTGTAAGTATAGCCTTTCTGAGGTAGGGTGACCAAACCTGAGTAGAGTATTTCAGGTGCACTTTTACCAAGGCCCTGCATAACTGCAGTAAGACGTCCCTACATCAGAATTCAAATCCTCTTGCTGTGAAGGCAAATGTATAATTTCACATTTGTCCATATTATATTGCATTTGCCGTATGTTTGTCCACACACTCAATTTGTCTGGATCACCCTGAACCTTCTTTTCATGCTCCTCTCAACTGTCAATCCCACCTAGTTCTGTGTTATCAACAAAATCTGATCTATTAATTTGTTTGCTGCATTTAACATGTATAGTTGGGTTTCATGTGGAGGAGAAAGTGAGGTCTGCAGATGCTGGAGATCAGAGATGGAAATGTGTTGCTGGAAAAGCGCAGCAGGTCAGGCAGCATCTAGGGAACAGGAGAATCGACGTTTCGGGCATTAGCCCATTCATGTGGAGTGCCACCAATCACTGCTTAAAATCCAAAAAAAAGACCCATTTATATTCACTTTGTTTCCTAATTCTCAGTTCATTCAGGCCCAGTGTACGGCCTACAATCCTGTGTGATTTGTTATGCCGACTAGCCTCTTACATGGGACCTTATCAAAAGCAACCTTGAAATCTAAATAGACCACATTCGCTGGTTCTCCCTCATCTACTCTGCTAAGTACATCCTCAGAAAAACTCCAGAAAATTTGTTAAGCACATTTTCCTTTTCATAAACGAATGCTAACTAATATTATGCCTGTGTTTAAGAAGGGAAGGAGGTGGAAGACAGGAAAATTATAAACCAGTTAGCCTGACCTCAGTTGTGGGCAAAATTTTAGAGTTCATTATTAAGGCTGAGATTGCAGAGTACTTGGAAGTGCATGGTAAAATAGGGCTAAGTCAGCATGGCTTTGTCAAGAGGAAGTCATGCTTGACCAATCTGTTAAAATTCTTTGAGGAGGCAATGAGCAAGTTGGATAAAGGAGAGCCAGTGACCATGATCTATTTATATTTCCAGAAGCTTTTGACAAGGTGCCGCTTAGGAGGCTGTGAAATAAGGCAAAAAATCCATGGTATTAGGAAAAAGGCATTAGCCATCTACCACCCCCTGAGAAAAAGAACAGGAAATGACATCACCACAGGAAATGACGTTACTAACCCAAAGAAACCCAAACATAGAAAGCAGGAATTATCAGCGGTGTTTCACTCGGAGGCCCACTGAAGATGTTGCTTAAGGTGACGAAACGTCTGGAAATGAGCCTTCCAACTCGGCGAGCAAACCTACATCCAAAACCTCAACCTGAGCTACAAATCTTTTCTTTTGGGATTTCTTTGAACTGTAATTTGCTTATTTCACTGTTTTTACAACATGTTCCCAAGAGAGGAAACTCTTAATTACCATTTTAAATTATATTTGAAGAGATGTAGAAATTTAATCAATATTCCTTAGTTTTCTCTCCTTTAATCTTACCATCTAATGATTGAAAATATTTATTTGTCTTTGACCAACGGAGCAGCCAAAGAGCCTTGAACATTACCTGAATCTGGAAGACAGCAAACTTCTCACCCATCTTAAGACCTGCTTGGCTATGAATAAACTCCCATATGACTTGTGGTTCATGCATTGTTTTGCAGGCTGTTTGCCTGAATCCAGCCTTCAAAGGTAGGTGCTCGATTGGATTAATGATTATGATATATCATTTTTAAAATAAAATAAAAATGAATGTATGCGTTGCATTAGCAATAAATAGGTAGCTTGCGGGATGATGTGGTGATATATAGTCATACAGCATGGAAACAGACTCTTTAGCCTATCTTATCCATGTCAATCAGTTTCCCTAAATGGAACTAGTCCCATATGCATGCATTTGGCCCATATCTCTCAATACCTTTCCCATCCATGCACCTGTCCAATTTTCTTTTAAATGTAATTATACTCACCTCCACTATTTCCTCTGGCAGCTTATTCCATATATGCACCACACTCTGCGTGAAAAGTTGCCCCAACCGTCCCTTTTAAATCTTTCCTCTCTCACCTTAAACCTCTAATGTTGGACTCCCCTACCCTAGGAAAAGACTTTGGCTATTCATCCTATCAAAGACCCTTATGATATTATAAATCTCTATCAGGTCACCCCCTCAGCATCCTACACTCCTGAGAAGAGAGGTCCCAGCCTACCCTTATAATCAAACCCTCCAATCTTGATAACATCCTTATAAATTGTTTTTGCACTCTTTCCAGTTGAATAACATCCTTCATGAGCCAGGGCGACGAGAATTGTACATATGCCAATGATACTACAATCATTTTGTATGTTGGTATATATCAAGCGTATTTTTTAAAAAAGTATGCACTATTGTCAGAAACAAAGGCAGAAATTGCTGGAAAAGCTAAGCAGATCAAACAGCATTTGTGGAGAGAAATCAGAGTTAACGTTTCTGGTTGAGTGAGCGGAAACATTAACTCTGATTTCTCTCCACAGATGCTGCCAGATCTGCTGAGCCTTGCCAGCAATTTCTGTCTGTGTTTCTGATTTATAGCATCTGCAATTCTTTTGACTTTTATGCTCCATTGTCATCCTGTTCAATGACAATGGTTGTGTCATTGAAAGATGGCTGTGTATTGATAAACAATAAATTATTGTTTGAAATGGAGTCATTGTTGTCAAGACTAACAACCACTTTCCACATAGCAAGATCCCATAAATAGACATGAAATAAATGATGAGTGTTACTACCAAGTCTGAAGGAATGAATAAAT
This sequence comes from Chiloscyllium plagiosum, assembly GCF_004010195.1. NCBI lineage: Eukaryota > Metazoa > Chordata > Chondrichthyes > Orectolobiformes > Hemiscylliidae > Chiloscyllium > Chiloscyllium plagiosum. Next base: position 437,949 of record NC_057738.1, on the reverse strand, counting down.
TCCTCTCTCTGTTCCTAAGATTGAAATGAAAAAGTTGGCCAGGTGTAACCAATGAAGAAGCAAGACAACCAGATCTTTTTAAGCAAGATTTTGTTTAATTCATATAGTTAAAAGTATCAACATTATTAAAAGGTAACGCCTGCCTGTAAACCCCCCCCCCCCCCTTTCTTTCTCTCTTTCTCTCCTTTCTTTCTTTATCTCTTTCTCTTTCTCTCTCTCTCTCTCTCTCTCTCTCTCTCTCTCTCTCTCTCACTCACACCCATCCATTTGCATGCAAAAATAGGGAAAAAATTTAAGTTCAGTAATTAAGAAAGAATTATAAGTTTGTATGTTCTGGTGCTCCTTTAGTTGTGTAGGAGTTCTGGTGGATATTGTGGCCAGTGTATAGTGGTTGTTCTGATGACAATATCTTTTAAATTGCAATTAGTTCTTTTGATTGACTCTGTGCCACTTAACATTCCTGTTCTTTTTTAAAATCTCTATCTCTATGATATATTTCAACTTGGAACAAGTATTGAATCCAAGCTTGGAAAACCTGTAGTAGAAAACCTGTAATATCTGTTTCATATTGCAGGCCTTCTTGATGTAATTGCCCTTCTGGAGCAAATGAAAAGCTTATATTTCTCAAATCGGCAATGGGTTTCATTTCTGGCACACATTGAAGACTTAGAACATAGAACAGTACAGCACAGAACAGGCCCTTCAGCCCATGATGTTGTGCCGACCACTGATCCTCATGTATGCACCCTCAAATTTCTGTGACCATATGCATGTCCAGGAGTCTCTTAAATGTCCCCAATGACCCTGCCTCCACAACTGCTGCTGGCAACGCATTCCATGCTCTCACAACTCTGTGTAAAAAACCTGCCTCTGACATCCCCTCTATAATTTCCTCCAACCAGCTTAAAACTATGACCCCTCGTGTTAGTCATTTCTGCCCTGGGAAATAGTCTCTGGCTATCGACTCTAACTATGCCTCTCATTATCTTGTATACCTCAATTAGGTCCCCTCTCCTCCTCCTTTTCTCCAATGAAAAAAGTCCGAGCTCAGTCAACCTTTCCTTAAGACCTTAAGAGAAGCCCTCCAGTCCAGGCAGCATCCTGGTAAACCTCCTCTGAACTTGCTCCAAAGCATCCACATCTTTCCTATAATAGGGCGACCAGAACTATCCATATTAACAAAGAAACTTTGAACTGTCATTGTTGAACTGTCAAGATGCAAAAGGGTCCCTTTTTTGCAGAATAAGTAACCGTAAGTTTCCTTTTATCTGCTGCCATTCCTACAGACAAAGTGCCTGGTGCTTATTATCAGTTACTTAGCAACGTTGTTTTGGTATCCATTTTCTAATCGCCTGTGGAGCATGGCCAGTTTCAGATCAGATAGCTTCTGTAGCCATTTTAAAATAGCATCTTGGCTAATCTAAAGGTGTTTTCTTTCAAATAAAAGTTTCGGGTATGAAATCAGTGAATGGATTGGAAGTTTAACAGTTCACATCTTATAATGTCTCAAAACCTTCATTTCACTAAGAATAAAACACAATTAAATGGTAAGCATTTCATTGCAAGGCATTGGACCTTTTTTTTTAGAAAAAAATAAAATTAGAGAAACATACACAAAAAAAAATGCACTTCAATCTTTTGGTTGCAATTATGATTTACCACTGAGATGGCAACCAGATAATCCTAAACCATTTGATTCTAGGTAGCAATAGCTAACTTTTATGTTTCGGTACGAGGTTGTCAATTGTATCTCGTTTTTACACCACTTCTGTTCCCTCAGTTAAGTGGAGCGTCATTGTCGCTTTCTCTTAGCCTGTTGGAGAATTTTTCTGGTACCATTTAAAGTCCGTCTCCTTTTATTGAGCTCTAATGGACCTTCCTTTCCCTGTTTTGTATTTACTGGCCAAGCTTTAGCCCTTTCTGATTCCTTGAGTTCTGTCCTTACCCTTATGACGCCGCTGGCCTGACATCAACCTTTTTAAACTGGAGTAGTTTTTCTTGAGTTACTGTAACCCATATGGGTTAACTCAGTCCCTGTAGGGCTTTTTGACCACCCTGTTATCTGCAATCCTGCAGATCCCGACTGGCTTTCAGTAGCTTTTTCTGCATTTTGAAATGTCTTTGACTTATAGATTCATAGAATCCCTCCAGAATAGAAATAGGCCACTTGGCCTAACAATTCCACACCAACTCTCCCAGGAGCCTCCCACCCAGACTCACCACCTACGTTATCCTGGTAACCCTGCATTTCCCATGGCTAAATCATCTAATTTACACATCTCTGGATACTATGGGCAATTTAGTATGGCCAATCCACCCAAACTGCACACCTATGGATTGTGGGAGGAAACCAGAGTACCTGGAGGAAGCCCACAGAAACATGGGGAGAATGTGCAAACTCCACACACAGCTACCCAAGGCTGGAACTGAGTTAATCAGTATGCCTGGTGCTGTGAGCAGTGCTAACCACTGGGCCACCGTGCTATCCTTTTATGCCCTCTAGTTTTGGACACCCCTACCCTGGGGAAAAGATATTGACTATTCACAGATAGTTCATAGAAACCTGTTGAAGTTAACACCCTCAAATCTGCATGGTCGTTCTTTGGTAAAATTGCAATGTCTGGCCTGGTAAATAGTGCGGTGAGGAAGGCATATGGCGTACTGGCTTTTATTGGTAGAGGAATTGAGTTCCGGAGTCCTGAGGTCATGATGCAGTTGTATAAGACTCTGGTACGGCCGCATCTGGAATATTGTGTGCAGTTTTGGTCGCCATACTATAGGAAGGATGTGGAGGCATTGGAACGGGTGCAGAGGAGGTTTACCAGGATGTTGCCTGGTATGAAAGGCTCAGCGAGTCGTTAGTTCATGGAATGCCCTGCCAGTAACAGTGGTGGACTCTCCCTCTTTATGGGCATTTAAGATGGCATTGGATAGGTATATGGAGGATAGTGGGTTAGTGTAGTTTAGGTGGGCTTGGATCAGCGCAACATCGAGGGCCCAAGGGCCTGTACTGCGCTGTATTCTTCTATGTTCTATGTTCTATGTTCTATGGTCAAACTTGACACAATGCCTATAGTTACCAATTCTAGAACCAGCTCTCTCTACAAGTAAATCTTAACCTTTAAATCTTTTAGTTTTAAGTGACATCACGATGCAGTCAAATTTGAGTCCCACTATCAGGACGCTGGAATTTAATCTGTTTTTGGATTTCCTGTCTGTCTTCCATCTGGATTTCTTCTCTTAGAAGTCAGGGACTAGTCTGCAACAAATACAGACAATGATACAAAGACTTAATAGGTTTGGCAGCATCTGGGGAAAGCGAAACAGAATTAATGCTTCAGAACTGACAAGTCGCAAAATCGTGTTTTTATGTTCTAATGAGAACAACTGTTTTCTCACCCACTTCAGATGGCAGATGAAGTTCAGTGTAGATAAGTAAAAGGTCATATACTTTGGTACATGGCAGGAAAGATAGAGACAGCTGTTAATAAAGCATGTAGTTTACTATACAGTAGTCCCCCTGCATTCGCGGGGGATACATTCAAAGAACTAATGCGCATGCCCGAAACTGCGGATAATAATGAACCCATTCATTTATATGGGAAATTTACCTCCCGGCAGCCCCCAGTTCCTGGTTCTGGAATGTTCCATGTGATATTTTCAGGCTGCGGCAAATCGCTGGTAACTGAAACCACTGAACATGATTCCTCCATTATGGCTGTTGCCCTCTACTTCATTAATAGGTCATAAATTACATGAGTCGAGAGTGTGGTGCTGGAAGAGCACAGCAGGTCAGGCAGTATCCGAAGAGCAGGAGAGTCGACATTTCAGGCAAAAGTCCTTCACCATGCCTGGAACCAGTCACCTGCACTGAAGAGTGGATTGTCGTGGGCTGGTATCAAGGAGAACCTAAGGACCAAACACTGCATCACTGTGGTATTTCCCTCCTCCCCTCCTCCTCTAACCAAAAAAAAAGAGTGGGGGTAGATAAATGTACTATTGGAAAAAGAGATGGCACAGTGGTTTGCACTGCTGCCTCACAGCACCAGCGACCTGGGTTCGATTCCAGCCTTGGGTGACTGTGGAGTTTGCACATTCTCCCTGTGTCTTCCAGGTTCTCCAGTTTCCTCCGACAATCCAACGATGTGCAGGTTAGGTGAATTGGACATGCTAAATTGCCCATAGGTAAGGTGTATGAGTCAGGGGGAAATGTAGGGGTGGGATACTCTTCGGAGGGTCGGTGTGGACTTGTTGGGTCGAAGGGTCTGTTTCCACACTAGGGATTCTATGATTCTGTCTATCTCGTCTTATGTCAATAACTTGTCTCTAAATAGGTTCATAAGAAAATATCTAAACGTTGAGAAGATGTTTCCCCACAACCATGACAAAGCAGGCTTGTGGGATTGAATTTCCGACTCCTGTTCCTATTCCATATCATGAGGAAAGATTGGAAAAGTAAAGATTATTTACCTGTAAGAGGAGGAAGCTAATAAAGAAAATAAAAACTTTAGTCAGCTAGATCTCAGTTGGCAGAATAAAAAGATTGAAGTTTTCTAAATCGTGAGGGGTCTGAACAGAGTAGTTTGGGAGAAACTATTCCTCCTTGTAAATTGTTTGAAAAGCAGAGGGCACAGTTTTAAAATGTTTTGGAAAAGAAGTAAATGTGAGGTAAGAAAATAAAATTTCACACTGCCAGTAGTTAAAGTTGGCCTGAAGAGGAGTCAGACCAGATTCAAAACGTTAACTCTGTTTGTCTCCACGGATGCTGCCAGACCTGCTGAATTTCTCCAGCATCTTCTGTGTTTGTTCCAGAGGATACCATAAGACTGAGAGTAATAAGATGTAGAAGCAGAATTAGGCCATTTGGCTTATTGAATCTGCTCCATCAATCGATCACGGCTGATATGTTTCTCAACCCTATTCTCCTGCCTTTCCACATAATCCTCGGTCCCTTACTAATCAAGAACCTTGGTTATGTGCATTAGTCAGTGGTAAATGTAGAGTAATAGGGTAGAGGAATAGAATTGGGTGGGTTATCCTTTGGAAGGTCATTGTGGACTTGTTGGGTCGAAGGGTCTGTTTCCACACTGTCGGGATTCTATAATTCTGTCTATCTCGTCTTATGTCAATAACTTGTCCTTCAGAATTCCACAGAGTCATTATCCTCTGACGAAGAAATTCCTCCTTATTTCAGTTCTAAACAGTTGTCCCTTCACTCTGTGCTCTCGGGTCCTAGTCTCTCCTACTCTTCACATACACTCCATCCAAGGCTTCTCAGTATTAGAGTCATAGAGCAGTACAGCACGGCAACAGACGTTTTGGTCCAATTTGTCCATGCCGGCCAGATATCTTAAGTTAATCTAGTCTCATTTGCCAGCTCTTGGCCCATATCCCTTTGAACCCTTCCTAATCATATACCCATCCAGATGCCTTTTAAATGTTGTAATTGTACCATCCTCCACCACTTCATCTGGCAGCACATTTCATACATGCATCACTCTCTGTGTGAAAAGGTTGCCCCTTAGGTCCCTTTTAAATTTTTCCCCTCTCACCCTGAACCTATGCCCTCGGGTTCTCGACTCCCCCACTCTAGGAAAAAGACCTTGTCTCTTTACCCTATCCATGTTCCTCATGATTTTATAAACCTCAATAAGGTCACCCCTCAGCCTCTGACACTCCTGCTCCAGCCTATTCAACCTCTCCCTTTGGCTCCAATCCTCCAACCCTGGCAACATCCTTGTAAATCTTTTCTGAACCCTTTCAAGTTTCATAATATCCTTCCGATAGGTCGGAGACCAGAATTGCGTATAATATTGAAAACGTGGCCTAACCAATGTCCTGTACAGCCGCAATATGACCTCAGAACTCTAATACTCAGTGCTCTGGCACGCATACCAAATGCCTTCTTCACGATCCTATCTACCTGTGACACCACTTTCAAGAAACTATGAACCTCTACTCCAAGGTCTGTTTGTTCAGCAAAACTCCAGGATCTTACCATTAAGTGTTTAAGTCCTGCCCTGACTTGCCTTTCCACATTTATCTAAATTAAATTTCATCCATCACACCTCTGCCCATCAGCCTATCTGATCAAGATCCCATTGTACTCTGAGGTAATCTTTTTTGTTCTCCACTACACTTCCACTCTCCTCCTCTCTCCCCCCTTCCCTCC
>NC_057738.1:394577-426180 GCF_004010195.1 Chiloscyllium plagiosum | reverse complement strand
TCCTATTCCTGCCCTCACTAGCTCGTAGCACTGGGAGTAATCCAGATATTACTTCCCTTGAGGACCTCCTTTTTAAATTTCTGCCTAACTCTCTCTAATCTCCCTTCAGAATCTCAACCTTTTCCCTTCCTATATCGTTGGTTCCAGTGTGGACAATGACCTCTTGCTGGCCCCTCTCCCCCGTGAGAACATTCTGCACCCTCTCTGAGACATCCTTGATCCTGGCACCAGGGAAACAGCACACCATTCTGTTTTTCTCTGCTGGCCACAGAAACTTCTGTCTGTATCTCTAACTACAGAATCCCCTAACACAATTGATCTCTTGGAAGCTGACGTACCCCTCGTTGCATTAGAGCCAGTCTCAATACCAGAGACTTGGTTGTTCGTGCTACATTCCCCTGAGAATCCATCACTCCCTACATTTTCCATAACAGCATATCCTTTTGAAATGGGTATATCCAAAAAGACTCCTGCCCTAGGTGCTGACCTCTCTTACCCTTCCTGGAGTTAACTCATCCATGTGACTTTATCTGAGACTTTCCCCCTTTCCTATAACTGCCATCCATCACATATTATTGCTGTTGCAAATTCCTCATCGCTTCTATCTGTCTCTCCAACCGATCCGATAAGATTTGCTTCCAACAGCATTTATGGCAGATATAATCCGGAGTAACCCTTAAACTCTCTTTAAACTCCCACATCTGACAAGAAGTACATATCACTACAAAGGCCATTTTTGCTCTTTCACCATCTACAGACCCAGAAAGTAACACCGTCTTATTCCTCTACAAACACTGCCCCAGGTTAAATTAATAGCTATGGCTTATATTTTAAGTTTAATCAGGAGACTTATCTCCAAACACATATAATCAAGAAAGAACCCACTGTACTCACTAATATAGCCTTTCTCTTGGACAGACTTAAAACAACAGTTAACTTCTCTGATTCTGTGTTGAGAACTTCGCCCAAACCGGATCCTCCAAGATTAGTTGTGAAATTCACTGTTTGTTAATTTTCCCAGATGCACTCCGATGTCCAGCGATACACGAATTCAAAAACAGCAATGGCAGTAACTGTGCAGGTTCTCTCTCTCCTGCACTGTCCTCCCCATGTGCTTCCTTTGTCTGCTCTTCTCCCTTTTAAAACTGCTGTTGTTTTGACTTTTTTTTCCAAAGTTCTAAAACAATGCAACAGCATATAAAACAGTAATTGATGCTCCTGGAATTCAAGGAAATCACCTCCAGTACCTAAAATACCTCAAAAAAAGGAGCAGCTCTTACAGCTAGAAATTTTTCCAGTTCTCCATCTTGGATTACCCAGAATCCTCATGTTTGCAACAGAGTTGAGCTATCCCTCCTAGTCCTTTTTGACCTGTCTGTAGGTTGGACACAAGTGGCCACTCCATGTCAAACTTCTTTCACTTATTCACTCACTATGAGAGAACTTCTCTCTCAATTACCAGATTGTTCACTCAGCATTCAGTGCTAGATGAGCAGAAATTTTCTCCAAATCATTGTTTTCAATATCCATTCCAAACATTATTCCCTAGCTAATAAAAGAAAGAACTGCGGATGTTGGAAATTTGAAACAAAAATAAATTGCTGAGGAAATCCAGCAGGCCAGAGAGCAGTGACCACATTTCAAGTCCAGTGACTTCTTCAGTTCTGAAGCCATCAGAGCTAGAAGACTTAGCTGTTTCAGCCCCATTAGATTGTGTAATGCTACTTCTCTGGCGATGGTATTTAATTCCTCCCTGAACTGTTTTTTTAGTATTAATGAGATGTTTGAAATATCTTCCACTATAAAGACCGTTGCAAAATATCTGTTTAACACATCTACCATATTCTTGTCTCCCCGATTCGTTTTTGAAGGGATCTTTGTTCATTTTGACCTCCTTTTCTTTTATATTATTAAAAAAAGCTCTTATTGCCAGTTTTTGTATTCCTTGTTAGTTTGGTCACGTTTATTTTGTCTGTCTTTATTATCTTTTTAATTCTTCTATGCTAGATTCTGAATTTATCCCAGTCTTTGGGGCTGTCACTGACTTTTGCCACCTTGTATGCTTTAGTTTAAGCTTCCTTGGTTAACCATGATTTATCCCTCTTAGAATCTTTCCTCCTTACTGGAATGTATTTGTGCTGAGAGTCATGGATAATCTTAAATGTTGACTGCAATTTGTTTTACTGTCTTTTCCTGCTAATGTATCTGCCCACTTTAGAAAGCACATCTGTCATGTAGGTATGAGCTATCCTGTCAAAGACCTTCCCCTGGTCCAGGCTGATGTGGCAGGTGTCAACCATCCAGTGAAGCCACTAGATGCCTTCAGTACCTTCCCTAAATGACAACGGAGTCCAGAGAGTGTATGTAAAATATTATTTGATTATGGAAGCAATTACAGTTCAAAGCTGACCCTGTTTTTATTTTAATCATGTACACGTACCTATTTGCTTGCTAAAGTCATAGGATTGAATTTGCGAGCTTCAATTTTTGGTAATTTTGAGTTTTTAATTTCAAACTCATTTGTGACCGTTGATGTCCCAGCTGATAGAGTTAACTCAAAATGGACTGAAAATAAAATTAGATGTCTATATGATTTAGTGAAACGTCAGGTAGTGTTTTGTCTGCTTGACTGTTAAGAAACCTAATTTCAGATCTGCTCGTTGAGAGGCTAACAGTATCATTTCGTGTAGCAGCCCTTAGATGAAACAAAGTTTTAATAAGGAAGGTGAATGCAGTTGAGGAACAGACTTTTAAATTTTTTTGAAGTTTGACAAGAGATAGCAAATAAAATAGCTTTGAAACAGAATTTTAAGGCAGAAACATAAATATTAAAGCATCAGTCTTCCATAGTGAAGCAGAGAAATGAACAATATTCTCATGAATTCTGAAATGTGAATTCTGCAGACTGACACTTAGACCTGTAGGAGTCTCTCCAAATAGGGTCAGTAAGGCCAACATCTAATCCTTTATGAATTCAACAAAGTAAAGAACTTCAGCTTGGATTGATCCGCAGGTTAAATGTGAAGATTTGCTTGTACAAAGTAGAGATGAATTTTGTAATACTCCAAAGACGTGGGCTCAGTGGTTAGCACTGCTGCCTCACAGCGCCAGAGACCCGGGTTCGATCCCAGCCTCGGGTGACTGAATGTGTGGAGTTTGTACATTCTCCCCGTGTCTGCATGGGTTTCCTCCCACAGTCCAAAATGTGTAGATTAGATGAATTGGCCATACTAAATTGCCCATTGTGTTAGGTGAAGGGGTAAGTGTAGGGGAATGGGTCTGGGTGGGTTGCTCTTTGGAGGGTCGGTGTGGACTTATTGGGCCGAAGGGCGTGTTTCCACACTGTAAGTAATCTAATCTAATCTAAAGTCCAGACAACATCTATAGATTCAGGACATGGTCAAAAAGAATTTGCATGTTCTGAACTTCCAGGGCACTGCAAAAAAGTGAATACTTCCAAGTCAACAGCAATTGCCTGGTCCTGAGTGGAGGATATTTTAAGAAAGTATTTATTTCATAAGAGCAGTCATGTTGCAATTTGTATATTTGTGAGATTAAAGGTCACCTGGTGATGATATAAGGCAACTACAGGGATGAGCAAGAAAAACAACCTCTGTGAAGGATATCTAATAAAGAAAAGATTCTCTAATGGAGAAGTGATCCACAGAAAATCCTAATTAAGGTCAGACGATCTAAAGCCAGTCTTCTAGATCAGATGGAAATGTGGTCTGGAAGAATTCCATAACGGTTAGACTGACTACATTTGTGAAGTTGATGTCTTAGAAGGGGAAGGGAAGATAGAGGAGTTGTAAATGTAAAGTACTTGCATGCAGTAATCACATGGTAGGACAAAGCATCAGGGAAGACACTATGGGAGTTTGTCAAAAGCAATGATCATGGGGATTTTTAGTCTACAGATATAAACTAAAAAAAAACAGAATAAATAGTCTAGATTAGGAATTAATTGAATTTTTTGGAACAATTTCTTAAACCAGTATGCTATGGCATCAACCAGAGACCAAACTGTACTAGACCTGGTTTTGACAAACGAGACAGGATTAATTATTGAGTACATACTGAAAGCACCTCTGGATAGCGGAAACCATAATATGATTAAATTTTGCATACAGTTTAAGGGAAGAGTACTGTGAAATCCAAGGATGTGTCATATTTAAATTTCCAGAAGATTAAGTGCCATATTTATGGTAATTGCAAAAAATAAAAGCTTCTGCTGGTGAAGGCAGCTATTGATATGAGTAGAGTATTGGCTTCTTAATAAGAAGCAGCAAATAGGAATTTGTGTGCCCTTTTTAGGCTGGCAGAATGCCACAAATGGTGTGTCAGAGGACTGAGTGGTAGGGCTACAATTGTTTCCATAAATGATTTGGATGAAGCACGGTGGCTCAGTGGGTAGCACTACTGCCTCACAGCACCAGGGACCCTGGTTCAATTTCACACTCCAAACTGTGCAAACTCCACACAGGCATTCTCCCTGTGTCTGTGTGGGTTTCCTCTGGGTGCTCTGGTTTCCTTCCACAGTCCAAAGATGTGCAGGTTAGGTAAATTTGCTATGTTAAATTGCTTATGGTGTCTAGGGTTGTGCAGCCTGGGTTGATTAGCCATGGGAAATGCAGGGTTACAAGAATAGGATAGGCGGCATGGGTCTGGCGGCAATGCTCTTCGGAAGGTCGGTGTGGACTGGATGGGCTGAATGGCCTGCTTCCACACAGTAGAGATTCTATGATTTATGAAGAGATACATACAGTACAGTAGCCAAGTTTGCTAATAAAACAAAGATTTGAAGAGAAGTCTATTGTCAAGAGGACTTAAGGGGTCTACAAAGAGACATAGATAGGTTGTGAGTGGTCAGAGATCTGAGAAGTGGAGTATATGTGTGAACAATATGAACATGTCCATTTTGGCATAAAGAATAAAACAACCATATTATTTAAATAGTGAGAGTTTGCAGAGCTCTGAGATTCAGAGAAATTCAGAAATTGGGCATGAATCTTAGGAGTTTAGTGTGTGAGTACAGCAAGTAATCAGGAAAGCTAATAAAATGATATGCTTTATTGCAAAGGGAATTGAAAACAAGAGTAGGGAGATTATGTTTCAGTTCTACAGGGCCTTGATGAGATTGTATCTGAAGTATTGTGCCATTGTACTTGTGGGAAGATATGAATGTGTTGGAAGAAGTTCAGATAAGGTTTACTAGATCAATACCTGGATAGAGCACATTGCCTTATGAGGAAAGGCAGACTGTCGGCTAGGACTGTATCTTCTGTAGTTAGAGGAGTCAGAGGTGATTAAATTGAAATTTATAAGACTGAGGGAATTTGACCAGGTGGATGTTGAAAGCATATTTCTCCTTGTGAGAAAATCTAGAACTGTGTCATAGTTTAAGAATAAGGAATCACTCATTTAAAACAGATGAGGAAACAATTTTTCTGAGAGTTGGGTGTCTTTTAGAATCTCCATAATCAAAAGTCATTGAATACAGAATCTTTAAATATTTTCAAGACAGAGGTAGATAGATTCTTGATTATTAAGGGGATGAATGATTATCAGAGATGTGCAGGAATACAGAGTTGAAGTTAAAATCCAGATGTATGATTGCTAACTATGATGAGAAAAGCTGAGTGGATGCATAGAAGGTAATGGTTCTAAAAGGATTACTGTTGAAGTTGTCTTAGCTTCACTAAACCTTGTTTCATACAGCCTTTGGGTGAAACAACAGTTAACTGTGCATGAAATCTTGTTCGAGACAGAGGTAACAGACCAGGCTCCTGATAGTTGTAATTTTGTCTGTATAACTTTTAACTGTACCTTCTGCTATCATGCAATGAGCTATCCCTTCTTATGTCAGACAATTGCCTCTTGTGGAAGATGGACATAATACTTGGACAGATTCTTAGTTGTGGTATGGAAAGGGAAATTGCTGAAACCATGCCACCCCAAACACAAGTCACCGGCAGTTGATAGCCAGTGCCCAATGTGCCTCAGCCAAGTGCCCGAACTTAGATAATGTTAATTGATTTGTAGTGGTATTAGTACCATGGCCAGTGACCAATCTTAATAAATGATCCCTGTGCACATGAAAAGGACATTGAATAGTGACTTGGTGGGGGAACCTTCTTAATCTGAGAAGCTCTGGCCAATGATACCACCTCCAAAGATACCCAGGTTAGATCTGTATAAGAATTTAACCTGGGATTTGCTATAAAGGCATTATTTCAACATAGAAGATAGACATTTGGCCGATTTGAAGTCGGAGCCAACTCTCTGTAGTGCAACCCAGTCAGTCCCCTTTCTCTGCAAGTCTCACTTCCCTCAAGTACTATCCAATTTCTTTTGAAATTACTGATTGGACCATCTGGAGCCACTGTACAGACAGCAAGTTCCATGGCTTTTCCCATTGCTCTTGGCATTGACCCAATCTCTCTGTGATCTTAGATAATTTTCACTGTCCACTAAACTATCAATTTTGATGTCATCCACAAATTTGCTAACCATGCCTCCTATCTTCTCGTCCAAATCATATATGTAGATGACAAACAAAAGTTGTACAGACTTTCAAAATAGTAACTGTTAGCTCTTGTCAATCTAATTGTGAAATATTTAGTATTTAGTCTTATGCAACTTGTGGATATAGAGCCATATAAAAGCTGTCTGAGATGAAGAAAATGTGACAGGATGTTATGTAACTTGTTGAACTCCACAAATAACATACATCCTAATCTAGGCTAATGTTGAGGTCCAGATCTGCTGAAAACTGCATACATTTATTAATGTATAAGTGGCAGCAGTGTACAGCAAGGAAGTGGTAATTCATAATTTTGAGGTGCTACAATTTACGGGCCAATTGTAACTGTTTGATGAAAACTGTATCGCCCTTTAAACATACCCATAATTTTCATGTAGTTGCTGAATTTGCACATTAATTGCCCATAAAATACACCACAAAAAGTTAAGTAATGAACAATGTAAGTAAATATCCTTGTAAGCATGGTGAGGAGGTGCTGGTGTTGAACTTGGGTGGACAAAATTAAAAATCACTCAACACCAGGTTATAGTACAGCAAGTTTATTTGGAAACACTAACTTTTGGAGTGCTGCCTCTGCATCAGGTGGTTGAATCTGATGAAGGAGCAACGCTCCAAAAGCTAGTGCTTACAAATAAACCTGTTGAACTATAGTGTTGTGATTTTTAACTTTATCCTTATAATGTGATTTTTGATTGACAGTTATTCATATTACTCCGTATCCAGAAAATGAAAAATTAAGGATGGCGCTTCATTCCTTCAGCTGCAATACTGAATGTAAAAGCAGAGATGTACTTCTGAGATTGTATAAGAGTCTGGTCAGACCATATTTGGAGCATTGTACATAGTTTTGGGCCCCATATCTCAGGAAGGATATACTGACCCTGGAGTGGGTTCAGAGGAGAGTCAGGAGAACGGTCCCAGGAATGAAAAGCTTAACATATGAGGAAAGTTTGATGACTCCAGGTCTATACTCTATGGAGTTTAGAAGGATGAGACAGGGTCTAATTGAAACGCACAGAATACAGAATGGCCTCAACAGAGTGGATGTTAGAAAGATGTTTCCATTGGTAGGAGAGACAAGGACCCGAGGGCACAGAGTGAAGGGAAGACCTTTTAGAACGGAGATAAAGAGAAACTCTTTCAGCAGAGAGTGGTGAATCTATGGAATACACTGCCACAGAAGGCTGTGGAGGCCAGGTCATTGAGCATATTTGAGATGGAGATAGATAGTTTCTTGATTGTCAAGGGGATAGAGGATTATGGGGAGAAAGTGGGAGAACAGAGTTTGAATATTTATCAGCCATGATTGATTGGCAAAGCAGACTCAATGGGCTGAATGGCCAACTTTCTATTTCTATGATTTATGGTGTTATGAATTGTTGCAGATAATAAAAATGCCAAATTTTAAATTTTGCAAGAAAAAATGTATCTAATATTCTGTTTCCGTTTTCTCCCTCAATCTTCAATCCAGTTTTTCCATCTCTGGCGTTAAACTGACTGTCCTGAATTCATCTTTCTTCCTCTGTTTAGTCTTAATCCTTTAATCTCATTGGTTACAATGAGGCCCATCATTACCAAATCTCACTTTTAGCAATTTACAGGACAAGACGTGTGAGCTGAAGGATATATAAACAAATCTAATCCAGCAAACTCAGTGTCAATGTTAGGAGTGCCATCCTTTTATGTCAGAGCCTAAACAATCTGTTTTACTTCAGAATCGATGTTACAACTTATTTCTCACTATCTGAGGATGAACATATAAATTTCTTCGTGACCTAGCCACAAGCAGCAATATCCAAAAATCTATTGATTGTGTGTCCTATCTTATCTTATGAACTTCAAATATTGTTTGAATGTTTTGATGCATTTCATTTATTTAGTCTGTGAAACCATAACAACAGCACTTCTGATTTTTAATTTTCAGGGTTTGGGACAAAATCATAAGTGGATCTTGCAAAATTTTGGTTTTTGTAGCCATGGAGATTTTATTAACTTTTAAAATTAAGCTAATGGCCATGAATAAAGCAGAGAATATTGCACAGTTCTTGCAGAATGTAAGTATCTCTGAATCTTTAATTCTTCATAATACTACATTATGTGCTATAAGTAACATGACAATGTACATTGCCTCCCAGATGATGAGAATTGGAAAGTAAAGCTCAATACCTTATCTGGAGTTTGCGTTGCAAAATGCATCTTTTGGCTCGTGTGAATTTCTCTTAATGGCAGTATAGGCAATTTAAGTTATCAAAACTAAGTTTTTTTCTATCAATTACAGTCTCTGATTTTTCAAACAAATAACTTTGTATAATTATCATATAAATGACACAATAGGTGTAGTTGAGAATATGAGAGAACCATGAGACTGGGGATGAGCAGACACATTCACTCACATCTCATGCATGCTGCATGGGTGTGCACAGCACATGCATTTCACACGCTTGTGCGCTTGACCCCCAAATGTCCTGCAGTTTGTGCACTCTCCACAGCCCCAACCCACCCCCACCCTCCCAACACCCCAAGACCATGAACATGCCACACATCAAGGAAGACCTCCCTTGTAATAAAAGAAAAATATTGCATATATTGGAAATCTGCAGAATATCTGCATTTGCAGAAAATTCTGGAGAAACCTTGCATATCTGGCAGCATCTGTGGAGAAAGAAATAGAGTTAATATCTGATATGATTAGATTAGATTACATTACAGTGTGGAAACAGGCCCTTCGGCCCAACAAGTCCACACCGACCTGCCGAAGCGCAACCCACCCACACCCCTACATTTACCCATTACCTAACACTACGGCAATTTTAGCATGGCCAATTCACCTAACCTGCACATCTTTGGATTGTGGGAGGAAACCGGAGCACCCGGAGGAAACCCACGCAGACACAGGGAGAATGTGCAAACTCCACACAGTCAGTCACCTGAGGCAGGAATTGAACCCGGGTCTCAGGCGCTGTGAGGCAGCAGTGCTAACCACTGTGCCACCGTGCCACCCATATCTATGACTTCTGAACAATTCTTCCACCATAGTTTTGAAGAAGAGTTGTGTTGGACTTGAAATGTCAATTCTATTTCTCACTCCACAAATGCTATCAAGATGGCTGTGTTTGTTGCATCTCCACCATCTCAGCCCCAGAATATCACTACAGTTCCTCAAGGCAGTATTGTAAGTCCAATCATCTTGGGAAAATAGGAGTAGGACTAGGCCAGTAGACCAGAAGTCTGCTCTGCCATTCAACTACTTTGTGGCTAAGCTTCTATTTCAACACCTTTTCCTGCACAATTATCATTTTGATAACTTTAATATCTTGAAATCTGTTGATCTCTGTCTTGAGCATATTCACTGACTGAGCTTTCAAAGCTCTCTGGTGTATAAGTTCACAAAGATTCCTTTGAGTGATGAAGTTCCTCCTCATCTCAGTCCTCAGTCACAATCTTTATTCTATGACTGGCCTTTGGTGTCAGATCTCTAGCCAGAGGAAACATCACCTTGCATCGACCTTGGTGAGCCTTGGAAGGATTTGATTTTTTGTTACCTTATCAATCACATTCCCTGCGTCCAAAGGTCAGAAGTGGGCATGTTCGCTGATAATTACACAATGTTCACTACCATTTGCAACTGCTCAGATATTGAGACATCATTTAGTCAGATCTAGACAACAGATAGGCTTGAGCTGATGAGCAGATAAAATGCATACCAGGTGTGACCATATCTATCAAAAGAGAGAAACTAAGCATTTCCCTATGCCATTGTTGAATCTCCCACTATATTTCAATGTCTACAAGAGCAGAGTCTGTGAATTATACAGAAGTAACTCACTTCCAAACTCCCAAAAATCTGACCTCCATCTACATGAAATAATTTAGGAGTGTAATGAATTCTCTCCAATTGGCTGGATGAGCTCCATTCCAACAACACTCGAAGGTAAAATCAGCCCAATTTATTGACCATAAAACCACAAGAAATAGCAGGAGTAAGTCATTCAGCCCTTCAAGCTTGCTCTGTCATTCGGTGGTTGATCCAACATTCCACACAATCCCTTTCCTACCCTCTCCCCATAACCTTGACTGTCTGCTGATCAACAGACAGGAATTGTGAAGCCATCAACTGCCATTTAATTCTCTCCCCTAACAGTGCACAGTTGAAGCACTGTGTGCTGTTTACACGGCGCACTGCAGTAACTTGTTAAGGCTCCTTTGATAGAAGCTTTTAAACCCCAGATCTATTTCACTTTGAAAGACAAGAGCACAGGTGGAGAGGAACACCCAAATTTTCATGTTCCCCTCCAAGTTATGTACCATCCTGACTTGGAAATGTTGCAGTTTGTTTTTTTTTGTAACTATTATATAAATTATAAATTCACTGTTGGAGTCTACCCACGTGGACTGGGCAATACAAGAATAGATGTTGGAGTCGGTAGTGAAGAGCCAGGTACAGTATGCCAAGAGTCTGTGAGGAGGGATAGGCACTTGATAGGGAAAAGGTGCAGTCAGATTGATGGGTTGAAGTGTGTCTATTTTAATACAAGAAGTATCAGGAATAAGGGTGATGAACTCAGAGCATGAATCAGTACTTGAAACTACACTATTGTGGCCCTTGTGGAGGCTTGGATATCATAGAGGCAAGAATGATTGATGGATGTTCCAGGGTTTAGATGTTTCAAAAGGAGTAGGGGGTAAGGTAAAAGAGGTGGAGAAGTGGCATTGCCAATCAGCGTTCGTATTACAGCTGCAGGATGTCATCCAGGAGGGTTTGTCTACGGCGTCAGTATGGGTGGAAGTCAGAAACAGGAAAGGCGCAGTCACTTTATTGGGAGTTTTCTACAGACCTCTCCCCGATAGCAACAGAGACATGGAGGAGCAGACTGGGAGGCAGATTTTGGAAATGTGTAGAAGTAACAGGTTTGTTGTCGTGGGTGACTTTAACTTCCCTAATATTGATTGGAACCTATTTAGTTCAAATAGTTTGGGTGAAGCAGTTTTTGTCAGGTGTATTCAGGAAGGGTTCCTGACGCAATATGTAGATAGGCCTACTCGAGGGGAGGCCATATTGAATTTGGTGCTTGGCAGCGAACTGTACCAGGTATCAGTTGTCTTGGTGGGAGAGCTTTTTGGTGATTGTGCTCACAACTCCATGACCTTTACTATACTCATGTAGAAGGATAGGAGCAGACAGTATGGGAAAGTATTTAATTGGGGGAGGGAGAATAACAGTGCTATTAGATAGGAAGTGGTGCTCCTAAATTGGGAACAGATGTTATCAGGGAAATGATCAGCAGAAATTTGAAGGTTGTTTAGGGAGCACCTGCTGATAGTGATGGACAGGTTTGTCCCACTGAGGCAAGGAAGGGATGGTAGGGTGAAAGAACCTTGGATGATAAGAGATGTGGAACATGGAGTCAAGAGGAAGAAGGAAGCTTACTTAAGGATTAGGAGGCAAGGATTAGACAGGGCTCTAGAGGGTTGCAAGCTGGCTAGGAAGGAACTGAAGAATGGACTTAGGAGAGCTAGTAGGGGGCATGAAAATGCTTTAATGGGTAGGATTAAGGTAAACCCTAAGGTATTCTACACTTATGTGAGGAACAACAGAATGGCCAGAGTGAGGGTAGCGCTACTCAGGGACAGTGGAGGGAACTTGTGCCTAGAGTCGGAGGAAGTGGGGAGGTCCTTAATGGGAACTTTGCTTCACTGTTCATTATTGAGAGGGGCCTTGATGTTTCTGAGGACAGTGTGAAACAGATATGCTACAACAGGTTGATGTTAGGAAGGAGGATGTGCTGGAAATTTTGAAAAACATACGGATAGATAGATGACCTGGGCCAGGTGGGATATACGAAGTGAGGGAAGAGATGATCCGTCAAGTCTTTGGCGATGATCTTTGCATCCTCACTACCAAGAGTAGTACCAGATGATTGAAGGTTGGCAAATGTTACTCCTTTGTTCAAAAAAGGGAATAGGGATAATCCTGGGAATTACAGACCATTTAGTCTTACGTTTGTGGTGTGCAAAGTATTGGAGAAGATTCTGAGAGACAGGATTTAAGATCAATTGGAAAACCATAGTGGCTTTGTGAGTGATAGGTCATGCCTCACAAACCTTGTTGAATTCTTTGAGGATGTGACAAAACACGTTGACGAAGGTAGATCAGTGGATGTGTTTTAGCAAGTCTTTAATAAGGTTCCCTATGTTAGGCTCATTCATGAAGTAAGGAGACATGGGATACAGAATTGGCTAGCCCATGGAAGAGAGAGGGTGGCGGTAGATAGAAAGTATTCAGCCTGGAGCTCGGTGACCAGTGGTGTTCCTCAGGAATCAGTTCTGGGACTCTGCTCTTTATGATTTTTATGAATGACTTTGATAGCAAAGTGGACAGGTAGGTTTGTAAGTTTGCTGATGGCATGAAAGTCGGTGGAGTTGTGGATAGTGTGGAAGGCTGTTTTCGGATGCAACGAGACACTCGAACACAGAACATTACAGCACATTACAGGCCCTTTGGCCCTTCACGTTGTGCCGACCTGTGAAACCAATCTGAAGCCCAGCTAACCTACACTATTCCATTATCATCCATATGTTTATCCAATAACCATTTAAATGCCCTTAAAGTTAGCGAGTCTACTTCTATTGCAGGAAGGACATTCCACGTCTCTTATACTCGCTGACCTCTGACATCTGTCCTATATCTATCACTCCTCAATTTGAAACTATGTTTCCTCGTGCTAGCCATTACATCCCGAGGAAAAAGGCTCTCACTGTCCACCCTGTATAATCCTCTGATTATATTATATGTCTCAATTAAGTCACCTCTCAACCTTTTCTCTAACGAAAACAGTCTCTCAGTCTTTCCTCATAAGACCTTCCCTCCATACCAGACAACATCCTAGTAAATCTCCTCTGAATCCTTTCCAAAACTTTCACATCCTTCCTATAATGCGGTGACCAGAACTGTACACAATACTCCAAGTGCAGCTTCACCAGAGTTTTGTACGGCTACAACATGACCACATGGTTCCAAAACTTAATCCCTCTACCAATAAAAACTAACACACCGTATGCCGCCTTAACAACTCTATCATCCTGGGTGGCAACTTTCAGAGATCTACGTGCATGGACACAGAGATCTCTCTGCTCATCTACACTACCTAGAATTTTACCTTTAGCCCAGTACTCAGTATTCCAGTTGCTCCTTCCAAAGTGAAGCACCTCACACTTTTCCACATTAAACTCCATTTGCCCAGCTCTGCAACTTATCTATGTCCCTCTACAACAGCCTTCGTCATTATCTACAACTCCACCAACCTTAGGGTCATCTGCAAATTTACTACACCATCCTTCTACGTCCTCATCCAGGTCATTTATAAAAATGACAAACAGTAGTTACCTGAAAACAGATCTTTGCACTACCCCATGAGTCGTTGAACTCCAGGATGAACAATTCCAATCAACCACCACGCTCTGTCTTCTTTCAATTAGCCAATTTCTGATCCAAACTGTCAAATCACCCTCAATCCCATGCCTCCATATTTTCTGCAATAACCTACTGTGGGGAACCTTATCAAATGCCTCACTAAAATCGATGTACACCACATCAACTGTTTTACCCTCATGTGAATACTGACGAAAAATATTCATTTAGCACTTCTCCTATTTCCTCGGACTCCCTGCACAATTTCCGACTACTGTCCTTGATTGGCCCTAGCCTTTCTCCAGTCACTCTTTTATTCCTGACATACCTATAAAAGCTTTATGGTTTTCCTTGATCCTAACTGCCAATGACTTCTCATGTCCCATCCTGGCTCTCTTAGCACTCTCGTTAGGTCTTTCCTAGCTAACTTGTAACTCTCATGCACTCTATGTGAGCCTTCACATATCATCCTTACATAAGCTGTCTTTTCCTCTTGACAAGAGATTAATGTCTTTAGTAAACCACGGCTCCCTCACTCGACCACTTCGTCCTTGCTTGACAGGTACATACTTATCAAGAACACGCAGTAGCTGTTTCTTGAATAAGCTCCACATTTCAATTGTGCCCATCCCTTGCAGTTTCCTTCCCCATCCTATGCATCCTAAATCCTGCCTAATTGCATCATATTTGCCATTCTCCCAGCTCTAACTCTTGCCCTGCAGTATATACCTATCCCTTTCCATCAGTAAAGTAAACATAACCGAATTGTGGTCACTATCACCAAAGTGCTCACCTACCTCCAAATCTAACACCTGGCCGGGTTCATTAACCATTGCCAAATCCAATGTGTCCTCGCCTGTTGTTGGCATATCAACATACTGTGTCAGAAAACTCTTTTGCACACGTTGGACAAGAACTGGCTCATCTAAAGTACTTGAATTGTAGTATTTCCAGTCAATATTTGGAAAGTTAAAGTCTCCCATAACAACTACCCTGTTACTCTCACTCCTATCAAGAATCATCTTTACTATCCTTTCCTCTACACCTCTGGAACTATTTGGAGGCCTATAGGAAATACCCAACAGGGTGAACTCTCCTTTCCTATTTCTAATCTCAGCCCATACTACCTCAGTAGACAAATCCTCAGACATCCTTTCTGCAACTGTAATACTGTCCTTGACTAACAATGCCACACCTACTTCTGTTTTATCAACTTCCCTGTTCTTACTGAAACATCTAAATCCCAGAACCTGCAACAGCCATTCCTGTCCCTGCTCCATCCGTGTCTCCAAAATGGCCACAACATCAAAGTCCCATGTACCAACGCTTGCTGCAAGTTCACTCACCTTATTCCGGATGCTCCTGGCGTTGAAGTAGCCACACTTCAAACCACCTTCCTGCTTGCTGGTGCACTCTTGCGACCTTGAAACCTTATTTCTTACCTCACTACTCTCAACCTGCCGGACACTGGTACCCCTCTGGTTCAGTTGTAGACCATCCTATTTGTAGAGGTCCCACCTACCCCAGAATGAGCCCCAATTATTCAGGTATCTGAATCCCTCCCTCCTGCACCATCCCTGAGCCACGTATTCAACTCCTCTCTCTCCCTATTCCTCGCCTCACTAGCATATGGCATGGGTAACAAACCAGAGATTACAACTCTGTTCTAGCTCTAAGCTTCCACCCTAGCTCCCTGAATGTCTGCCTTAAATTCCCGTCTCTCTCCTTACCTATGTCGTTAGTGCCTATGTGGACCATGACTTCGGGCTGCTCCCCCTCAAGGATCCCGAAAACACAATCCGAGACATCACGAGCCCTGGCACCTGGGAGGCAACACACCTACTGTGAGTCTGTCTCTTTCCCACAGAACCTTCTATATGTCTCCATAACTATGGAGTCCCCAATGACTGTTCCTCTTCCCCCGCCCTTCTCTCCAGAGCAACAGGGATAGACTCTGTGCTCTGTGCAGAGACCTGTACCCTATGGCTTACCCCGATCATCCCCCCCTCCCCCCCATTACCAGTATCCTTGTTATACTTGTTATTGAAGCGATTGGCCACAAGGCATTCCTGTCTGCCGGTTCCCTTTTCATCCCTTGACTGTAACCCATCTGCCTTTTTCTTGTGCCTGAGGCGTGACTACCTCCCTGTAACTCCTCTCAATAACCCCCTCTGCCTCCCGAATGATCCCAAGTTCATCCACCTCCAGCTCCAGTTCTCAAACACAGTTCTGGAGGAGCTGGAGTTAGGTACACTTCCCGTAGGTGAAGTCAGCAGGGACACTACTGGTGACCCTTACTTCCCCCATTCTACAGGAGAAATATTCAACTGCCCTAACCTCCCACTATTCTAAATTCCCAAAGAGACTATTAAAAAATAAAAAATATTTTAAAAAACTTGTTATCTTACCAATCCAGCGCACAGCTGTCACTTGTCCCACTGCTGCTGCTATGGGGAAAATGGACAGGATGGAGAACTGGGCTGATGAGTGGCAGAGGTACTTCAACCTGGAAAAGTCATTCACTTTGGAATGTCGAATTTGAATGCAGAATACGGGGTGAAAGGCAGGATTTGTGGCATTGTGGAGGTACAGAAGGATCTTGGGGTCTGTGTCCAAAGGTCCCTCAAAGTTGCCACCCAGGTTGATTGCATTATTTAGAAGGTGCATGGTGTGTTGCCTTTCTTTAGCAGGGGGATTTGGGTTTAAGAGCTTCGAAGTTATGCTGCAGCTCTATCAAGCCCTGGTTAGATCACACTTGAAATATTGTGTTCAGTTCTGGTCGCCTCATTTTTGGAAGGATAGGGAAGCTTTAGAGAGGGTGCAGTGGAGATTTACCAAGATGCTGCCTGGACTGGAGGTCATGCCTTATGAAGAAAGGTTGAGTAGCTCGGACCTTTCTCATTGGAGCAAAGATGGATGAGAGGTGACTTCATAAAGGTGTACAAGATGTTGAGAGGCATAGAATGGATGGCCAGAGACTTTTTCCGATGGCAGAAATGTCTATCACGAGGAGACATAATTCCTCAATAATTGGAGGAAGGCTTAGCGGAGATATCAGAGGTCAGTTCTATACTCAGAGAGTGGTGGGTGCGTGGAATACACTGCCAGCAGTAGTGGTAGACTCAGATACATTAGGGATATTCAAGCGACTCTTGGATAGGCACATGGAAGCTGGTACAATGAAGGGTAAGTAGGTTAGTTTGATCTTAGGTAGGAGAGGAGGCAGGCATAACATCGAGGGCTGAAGGGCCTGTACTGTGCTTTCATGTTCTATGTTCTTAAGAAGACAGCTCACTACTACCTCAAGGACAGTTAAAGGTGGGCAATAAATGCTGAACTTAAAGATAGAAAGTGCTAGAGCAAATCTGTAGGTCTGGCTCCATCTGTTGAGAGGGAAATAAAGTTAATGTTTCGAGTCTGAGATGACACTTCATATCTCACAGATCCCGCTTCAGGCGATTGACTGTGTGGAGTTTGCACATTCTCCCCGTGTCTGCGTGGGTTTCCTCCGGGTGCTCCAGTTTCCTCCCACAGTCCAAAGATGTGCAGGTCAGGTGAATTGGCCATGCTAAATTGCCCATAGTGTTAGGTAAGAGGTAAATGTAGGGATATGGGTGGGTTGCGCTTCGGCGGGTCAGTGTGGACTTATTGGGCTGAAGGGCCTGTTTCCACACTGTAATGTAATCTAATCTAATCAAAAAAAAATATAATCTAATCTGTTGAGGTAATCCAGCATTCTCTATTTCAGAATTCTAGCATCTGCAGTATTTTACTTTAATTTAAATGACACCTTGCCAGATGTCCCTAGCTGTAATTTTATGTTTCATTTTTGCATCTTTAAAAATTATTTTGCTATTGTAACATTTAAGAAATAATTGGAAATTATGATTGTGTCAATATGATGTTGACAATATTAATTTAATTTTGCTGAAAAATTATTTTTTAGCAGACCTTTTTGTCTTGCAATTGCAGGTAAAGGATAAACAACATTCACACTGTATGATGATTGGTTGGTAAGTGAACTTGATTGCTAAGAGTATTTTCCTGGAGAATGCACCTGTTAATGATGACTGACAGTTAAGTGCAAAGCTTTGTTCACAATTAAAATGGAGCAGGTTAACTCTGACCGTAGCTTTTCCATGAAGGATGAAACCTGAGAGTGACTGTCATTGACTTTGATGAGTTGAAACAGGTTCAGTGTTTTTTCTTTCTGTCTGTAATAATCGGAGTCCCGTGTATTAACATACGTAGCTACCAGTATAAACAGTGTATCACACTGGAAGCTCAACTGACAATCCTAACTTGGTTTCAGGCATAAGCCCTTCATCAGGAATTAGCCTCATTCCTGATGCAGGGCTTATATTTGAAACATTGATTCTCCTGCACCTCGGATGCTGCCTGACCGCCTGTGCTTTTCCAGCACCATACTCTTCGACTCTGGTCTCCAATATCTGCAGTCCTCACCTTCTCCAATCCTAAATTGGTTGTCAGTATTATTCTGCACATACTTAGAATTATGTGGCAAATCACAAACGGGTGCAGTCTCCATGTCAATGCCAAGTCAGAATCCACTTGTTAACCAACCAACACAGTCCCCTCATACAGTATAAATGTTGTTTGCCCTTTACTTTGGTACTCTTGAGAATTGTCGTGATGAGTGCAAAACGAAAAGCTTTGACCAAATGTCTTTTCAACAGTTTTCAAGTTCTGTACCACCAAATAAACATTACTGTATTTACTCCCTTGTGACAGTATGCTAATTCTGTGTTCGTTTAGATTCCACAGGAGAATACAGATGCCATCATCAGCAAGGCCATTGACCTATGGCACAAGTATGTTGGAACTCCTGTGCACTCTGTGTAATTAAAACTGAATGAAATTAATGTAATAATAAATCTTCTATTTAATAATTTATTAAAATAATTTTGCACAAAACTGAGTAATAGATTTTAAGTGACAAAGACAATGATGTAGCAAAAGCAAAACACTGAACATTAGACTTCAGAAATAAAAGCAGAAACTGCTATAACTGTTCAGGTCTGGCAACAAATGTAGACAGAGAAATTGGAGGAGCAAGACAACCCCCGACCCCAAAGGCCAGAGGATCTTCCCCGAATCTGGCTTCAATGTGAAAATACAATCGTTTTCTTAATCTTAAACTCAGATCAAAAGAGAGATCAGTGACACTCTGATTTTCTGCAAAATGTTGTATTTTTATATATTTTATGTTACAATGATCATACACAACATGGTTACTGTACTCTCCCCTTCCCTTCTGTGGGGCCAATCTTGTTAAACCCCTGATCAATGGTGGGCATTCCTATAGATAACCCTATGTTCTTAGTTGTTTATGATACTCAACAGTTATTGTAATCTCTAGGTCTTGGGATCTTGCTGTGTTGCATTCCAAAGTTACTGGCTGTTGTCTATTAGTCATGCTTTTCTCTAAGGGTTGATTGAATTCTATTATCATTGTACTTGCTATCTCTTACCAAATTCCATTATCCATTTTTATATTAAAAAATGTTGAATATAAGAAAAAGTCGTAATATTAATAATTGTTTTTATTATTATTTCTGTTAACATTTTTTAGCTCATCAGATAAGATATGCCAGACATCTCTTTAATGTCTTATAATTAGGTTGGAATCCAACTCTGATTTAAAGAATCTTTATGTAGAACATATTAATTTGTAAATAATTTCAAAGAGACAGATAATTTCTGCAAGATAACTTTAGCTGCTGTTTTTATGGCTGAACATATCCTTAATGAGACTAGAATTAATAATTTGCAGTTTTTGAGTTACAATTTCATTTTGTTACAAATCTTCCAAAAGTTTTTTTTTAAACCATCACCTTCGCTGTCTTTGCATTCTTTGGTATTGTTACGACATGGTGGTGAACTCTTCTGCTAATTAAACAAACACACAGAAAAGCTCACCTCACCATTACACAACTATCTAAATTCCACTATTTAAAGAAAAAATAACAATTTTACTCTTTCACTCCACAAGTGACCATTAAGCAACAACATTTACAGCTCTAAGCCTTCTTTTGTCTTAACGATATGTTATCTAACTCCCACTTTATAGCAATACACTGATCCGATAAAGCCCCTATTAAATTTATAGCAAATCAATTTTCAAAACCAGGCAGCGGCTGTCATCTTTGGATATCGATTCTCCTCTATAGCTCTCCCTGGATCCTCTTTGGTCTTCTGCACAGATTTTTCTTATGAAAATGGTACCTTTTAGAGAGAGGGCTTTCGGGCAGCCGGTCTGACAATGCCAGGTGGTGCTCTTTCTCTGGCTAACTGTCCAATATGCCTGCTTTTTATACCCCAAATCATCAGATCGTCTCATTGGTTCGATGTTGTCAAACAGTTAAACTCAAATTTAATTGGGTTTTAGTAGCTTGGGGCATAATTTAAACTGGTTGAATTCAAACTGCTGTGAAAGCATTGAGGTATCTAGGTTACCACAGTATGTTGCATCTTTCAATTTTCCAGCACACTCTGTGACTGCTGTCAGTAACATGACAGGTACCTGCATTGACTCTTTCTTAAAGCACAGTACACGCTTTCAACTTCATAACAGAATCTTGCCAGTCAGATAATGCTTTATTTTAGGATTCCTGAAGAAGGGCTCATGCCCGAAACGTCGATTCTCCTGCTCCTTGGATGCTGCCTCTCCTGCTCCTTGGATGCTGCCTGACCTGCTGCGCATTTTCAACAATGCTTTATTTTACTTTGGAATAATCCCCTTGAGAAGATTCTGAGGGATAAGCTATGCATGCATTTGGAAAGGCAGGGTATGATTAGAAGTAGTCAGAATGGCTTTGAAAGTGGGAAATCATGCCTTACAAATTTGTTAGAGTTCTTTGGTCAAGTGACCAGGAAGTTTGATGAGGGCAGAGCGGTAAATGTAGTCTGTATGGATTTCAGTAAGGCCTTTGATAAGTTCCACATGGTAGGCTACTCTGGAAGGTTAGATCACATCAAATCCAGGGAAACCTGGCAAATTGGATACACAATTGGAGGTCTGTGAATTGTGGAGTGCTAGGCCCATTACAGATTGTTATCAATATCAAGGATATGACATAATTGGTGGCGTAGCAGAAAGCATAGGGGACTGTCAAAGAATACAGGAGAATATAGATAGAATGGAGAGTTG
Organism: Chiloscyllium plagiosum; assembly: GCF_004010195.1. Classification (NCBI taxonomy): domain Eukaryota; kingdom Metazoa; phylum Chordata; class Chondrichthyes; order Orectolobiformes; family Hemiscylliidae; genus Chiloscyllium; species Chiloscyllium plagiosum. Next base: position 405,057 of record NC_057738.1, on the reverse strand, counting down.
GGCGGAGAAGTGGCAGATGTGGGGAGCACGGTGGCAAAGTGGTCAGCACTGCTGCCTCACAGCGCCAGAGACCCGGGTTCAGTTCCCGCCTCAGGTGACTGACTGTGTGGAGTTTGCACATTCTCCCCGTGTCTGCGTGGGTTTCCTCCGGGTGCTCCGGTTGCCTCCCACAGTCCAAAGATGTGCAGGTCAGGTGAATTGGCCATGCTAAATTGCCCGTAGTGTTAAGTAAGGGGTAAATGTAGGGGTATGGGTGGGTTGCGCTTCGGCGGGGCGGTGTGGACTTGTTGGGCCGAAGGGCCTGTTTCCACACTGTAAGTAATCTAATCTAAGATGGAGTTCAATCCAGGCAAATTTGAGGTGATGCATTTTGGGAAGTCTAATTCTAGAGCAAATTATATAGTAAATGGAAGAGCCTTGGGAAAAGTTGATGAGCAGAAAGATCTGGGAGTTCAGGTTCATTGTACCCTGAAGGTGGCTGCACAGGTGTGTAGAGTGGTCAAGAAGGCATATGGTATGCTTGCCTTCATTGGACGGGGTACTTAAGTATAAGAACTGGCCGGTCATGTTAAAATTGTACTCAACGTTGGTTCGGTCGCACTTAGAATACTGTGTACAGTTCTGGTCGCCACACATCCAAAAGGATGTGGACGCTTTGGAGAGGATGCAAAGAAGGTTTATAAGGATGTTAGGAGAAAGTGAGGACTGCAGATGCCTGGTGTGGAAGCTGCCAGCTATGAAGAGAGGTTGAGTAGGTTACGGTTGTTTTCATTAGAAAAAAGGAGATTGAGGGGGGACTTGATTGAGGTCTATAAAATTATGAAGGGTATAGACAGGTTAGATAGGGATAAACTTTTTCCCAGGCTGAAGGATGCAGTAACAAGGTGTGAGGAGAAAAGTTTAAGGGGGACACACACGCAGCAAGTACTTTACACAGAGGGTGGTTGGTGCCTGGAATGCGTTGCCAGCAGAGGTAGTAGAGGCAAGCACAGTAGATTCATTTAAGGTGTGTCCAGACAGATGCATGAGTAGGTGGGGAGCAGAGGGATACAGATGCTTAGGAATTGGGTGACAGGTTTAGACAGTGGATTTGGATCGGCTCAGGCTTGGAGGGCGTAAAGGCCTGTTCCTGGGCTGTAAATTTTCTGTTCTTTGTTCTTTGGTATCAGGAATTACAGCAGGACCTTGATCAGCTGGGGACGTGGGCCGAGAATTGCAATGAAGTTAATATTGATGAGTGAGAGGTATTGAATTTTGGAAAGTAAAATCAAGGTAGGAGTTTCATGGTGAATAATAGGGCAGTAAGGAGTGTAGTGGGACAGAGGGACCTTGGAGTTCAGGTGCACAGTTCTCTAAAACTTGAGTCACAGGTACTTAGGGCAGTGAAGAAGGCTTTTGGCACACTGGCCTTCATCAGTCAGGGTATTGCGTATAGAAGGTGCAAAGTTATATTGCAGGATACTGGTGAAGCCGCATATGGAGTATTGTATTTAGTTTTGGTCACCTTGCAGAATGTGAAGAAACTAGAAAGAGTGCAGAAGAAATTTACAAAGCTTTTGCCAGGATTCAAGGAACTGAGTAGTAGGAAGAGGTTGGACGAGCGGAGGAGACCAAGGGGAGGGATTCATATATACCTCTGTAAGCTCATGAGAGGCATGGATAGGGTCAATTGCTTTCTCAAGGTTGGGGTATCAAGGACTAGAGGTAAGAGGGGAAAGAATAAATGGGAATCTGAGGGGCAATTTTTTACACAGAGGGTGGTACGCATATGGAATGAGTTGTTAGTAGAAGTGATGGAGGCGGGTACATTAACAACACAAATACATGGATAGGAAAAGGATTAGAAGGATATGGGCCAAGTGGAAGGAAATTGCGTTAGTGTGGATGAACATTTTGGTCAACATGGACCAGTTTGGGCGGAAGAGCCGTGCTATAGGACTCTTTGACTGTCATGTCTCAAAGGCACCGGTTTTTTGGGCTGACATAGGCTTGTTAAATTTTGGTCATTTTGCATGCCTTAAAAATAGGGAGCTCCAATTAAGAAATTAAATTTAAGTTACATTTTCCTGACCTTGTACATTCTCCCTGTGTCTGCGTGGTTTCCTCCGGGTGCTCCGGTTTCTTCCCACAATCCGAAAAATGTGCAGGTCAGGTGAATCAGCCATGCTAGATTGCCCATAATGTTAGCTGCATTAGTAAATGTAGGGTAGGGAAATGGGTGGGTTACTCTTTGGATGGTTGGTGTGGACTTGGGCACTGTAGGAAATCTAATCTAATCTTGCTGTGTGTAAATTAGTTGCTGTGTTTTCAGTCATAAAGCAGTGAGGACGATAGAACATTTTACAATAATGACTACATTTAAAAATGCTTTATTACGTGAAGAGCACTTTTGAAATGTCCGAGGGTCATGAATGGCACTATATAAATGCAAGATATTTTGATCCAAGCAATTTTTACAGTAGGTATGTTATTCAGAATAGTCCTGTTTCAATTCTCTCATTCTGATGCACATCGTGTGTAGTCAAACATGAACAGTAGTGCAGGGGAGCTGTTGAGAATTTGCAGGAATCCGATTGGTCAGTCTTTAAATGTTGGTTTCTGTAGGTGTTGGTTAGCTCAGTTGACTGGCTAGTTTGTGTGATACCAACAGTGCAGGTTCAACTCCTACATTGGCTGAGGTTATCATGAAAGGTCCACCTTCTCAACCTTACTGCTTACCTGAGATGTGGTGATCCTCAAATCAAACTACCACCAGTCATGTCTCTCTAATGAGAGATTAGTCCTATCGTCCTCTGGGAGTTTGGAGACTTTGCCTTTTATTTTATTCCAGACTGACTTAAACAGTCTGAAGATTCTGCTACTTCGATTGAATGTGTGATATTTAAAGTATCTATCTAATTCACCAATCGATGTGTTGACAATTTCCACTGTGACTATACCAACTCATCAGGAAGAGAGAGCTGGGGACAACAGACAGTTTGTGATTCAAAAATATTCTACGATCACAATATAAAAGGATAAATCTTAACTAACAAGGCAGCACCTATCAGCTGATTAGAATATTTGCGTTTTGCTCTGTATACTACAGGGTTACTTATTGTGCTCTAGGCTAGAAAGTAAAGCCTGTTGAATAGAGGATTCTCGGATTTGTCATAAAGCCAGAAGAAAATGGAAAGCAGAATATTCAATAAGACAAGTGAATTAATTCCTTAGTTTGTACTTACAAGTCATTTATTCTTTCGTAAACACTTAGAGTCATAGAGATTTACAGCGTAGAAAAAGACCCTTCAGTCCAATTCGTCCACACCAACCAGATATCCTAAATTAATCTAGTCTCATTTGCCATCACTTGGCCCATATCCATCTAAACCCTTCCTATTCATATACCCATCCAGATGCCTTTTAAATGCTGTAATTGTACCAGGCTGCACTAATTCCTGTGGCAGCTCATTCCATACACACACCACCTTTTGTGTGAAAAAGTTGCTCCTTGTGTCCCTTTTAAATTTGCCACCGCCCCACCCTAAACCTATCCCTGCTAGTTCTCGACTCCCCCAGCCCAGGGAAAAGATCTTGTTTATCTACCCTTTCCACACTCGTCATGATTTTATAAACCTCTATAAGATTAGATTAGATTACATTACATTACAGCGTGGAAACAGGCCCTTCAGCCCAACATGTCCACACCGACCCGCCGAAGCGCAACCCACCCATGCCCCTACATTTACCCCTTACCTAACACTACGGGCAATTTAGCATAGCCAATTCACCTTACATGCACATCTTTGGACTGTGGGAGGAAACCGGAGCACCTGGAGGAAACCCACGCAGACACGGGGAGAACGTGCAAACTCCACACAGTCAGTTGCCTGAGGCGGGAATTGAACCCGGGTCTCTGGCGCTGTGAGGCAGCAGTGCTAACTGCTGTGCCACCGTGCCACCCACAAGGTCACTCCTCAGACTCCGACACTCCAGGGAAAACAGCCCCAACCTATTCACACACACAGACACATGCTCACAGACACACAGATGCACACACACCTACAGACCCATACACAAGCTCTCTCTCATATGCTCACACATACATTCCCACACTTACACAAGCACTCTCTCAGTGACATTTGACCTCAGACCTTCAGGTGACCATCCTCCAAGGCGGACTTCGGGGCAGGCATCAGCGAAAAGTGGCCGAGCAGATAGCTAAGTTCGGTAGCCATAGGGAGGGCCTCAACCGGGACCTTGGGTTCATGTCACATTACAGGTGACCACCATTGCACTATACACACACACAGATACTCCTACACACACACACACACACAGGCATTCCTATACACACATACACACGGACACACATATACACAGACGCGTGCACAGACATCCACACACACACACTCCCACACTCTCACATGCACTCCCTCACAGACTTAAGACACTCTGCACTCACTACACACACACATACACTTTCTCACACTCACAACCCCCAACCCAGACAGACCCACACACATAGACAAACAAAGACCCACATGCGCACATATATTTTGTGGGGTGAATTTGTACTTGCAGGGTTACATTGTACTTTGCTCAAAAACTGCATGAATTCATGTAAAACTCCGTTATCTCACTTTTTAGATTAGAATCAATCTAAACATCATGGCATAGACAGAGAACACAGGGGGCTAACACCTTCAACATATTGTCTAGCTATCACCATTGTTAACAGCTAACCCAAGAATGCAGCATTTTAAAAGAAAGGTTTTGTGATTTACACATGAAAGAAGTGAAACTATCACTGTATTCTAACAGATGAAAGGCTTAACAGACAATCAATTTTTCAATGTATGATTTCAGTTACATCACACTGTAAATTTTTGCTATAAATTCTGTGTTAGGATTAGGCCCTCCACTACCACCTGATGAAGGAGCGACGCTCCGAAAGCTAGTGTGCTTCCAATTAAACGTGTTGGGCTATAACCTGGTGTTGTGTGATTTGTCTCATCTTTTAGAATGGGCATGTTAGTTTCAGTTCTTCCATAAGTAAATCCCAGAACTTTTTTAAAGTTACATTCTTAAGCGAACTTTAACAATAGGAGCCATGTTGGCCCAGATAATGCATTGAAGGTGTGAGGTGCCCTGTGTGAGGTTGTCTGTGCCCCAACGTTCAGACTGATTCTAAAGGGATTTACAGAATTTTACATGGATTTAAGCAAAATAAAATGTAATTCTGCAAATACAAATTCACCTCACAAACTTGTGAGTGTGGGGTGGGTGTGTGTTTGCCAGGGTTGTCCTCATTCCTGAAGAAGGGCTTATGCCCAAAACGTCGATTCTCCTGTTCCTTAGATGCTGCCTGACCTGCTGCGCTTTTCCAGCAACACAGTTTCAGCTCTGATCTCCAGCATCTGCAGTCCTCATTTTCTCCTTGTGTGATTTTTAACTTTGTACACCCCAGTCCAACACCCGTATCTCCAAATCATCTCTCAGACTTATACCCCTTTACACTCACGCCCACATCCACACATATACACACACTCATCCCCTCCCCCTCCCCCACCCTGTAAAATTCCATGTAAAATTCTGTAAATCCCTTTAGAATCAGTTGGGGCACAGACAACCTCACACAGGGCACCTCACACCTTCAATGCATTATCTGGGCCAACATGGCTCCTATTGTTAAAGTTCGCTTAAGAATGTAACTTTAAGAAAGTTCTGGGATTTACTTATGGAAGAACTGAAACTAACATGCCCATTCTAAAAGATGAGAGACTTAGCAAACAATCCAGGTCTTTTTCAATATATAATTTCAACTATATCACATTGTAAACTTTTCCTATAAATTCTCTGTCCTACCATCTTATTCTCCACAACCACCTGATGAAGAAGCAGCGCTCCAAAAGCTAGTGCTTCCAAATAAGCCTGTTGGATTATAACATGGTGTTGTGTGATTTTTAACTTCTTAAGTGTAATCCTACTGCCTTTATAATCTTCTAAGGATTCACTCGAACTCTGCTGTCTATATCTGACACATTCCTTTTTCTTCACCAAAACCTTAAATTCTCAACTCATCCAGCATTCCCTACACCTACCAGCCTTGCTTTTCACCCTAAAGGAACACATGTCTCTGGACTCTTGTCATCTCATTTTTGAAGTGTTCCATCTTTCAACTGTTCCTTAACCTGCAAACATCTGACCCCAATCAACTTTTGAAAGTTCTTGCCTAATACCTCCAATTTTGAACTTTAACTTTTATATCTGGTCTAACCTTTCCCATCACTGTTTTAAAACTAATAGAATTATGGTCTCTGACCCCAAAGTGCTCCCCCACTGACACCTTAGACACTTCCTTTGCCTTATTTCCCAAGTATAGGTCAAGTTTTACACCTTTTCTAGTAGGTACATCCACATATCCTTTCACATAAACCCTTAACCCTATAGCAGTCCCATTCTATGTTTGGAACGTTAAAATCCCCATTACCAACTTATTATTACTGATAACTGAGATCTCCTTACAAATTTGTTTCTCAATTTCCGGCTGATTATTTGCGGTTGCGAGGGGAATGGGGGGAGGTAGATGTTATACCACAATCCCAGTAAGGTAATCATCCCTTTCTTATTTTTCAGTTTCACCCAAATAATGTCTCTGGACGTATTCCCAAGAATGACCTCTCTCTAAGTACAGTTGTAATTTTTATCCCTCATCAAAAACACCACTGCTCCTCCTCTCTTGCCCCCCTGCCCTTTCCTTTCTATTGCATGTTAACAATGCAGATGAATGCAAAGGAAATAGATTAAGAAGGGCCATTTTCATGTGGTAATGTTTTGTAATGAACCCTTTCACAGCTTTAATTAAACAGATTACAGTCGCTTCCTTAGCAACTCAAAATGTATACAAAGCATGCTGACCTCTAAGTTTATCTGAGTATCAATAAAAAACAGTTCATCTAAAATAGCCTCACTAAAAAATGTAAATGTAATTGTAGTTCAGTTTCTCTGGTATAGAATGTAAAAGCCACGAGGGAATTATTCCTATATAAAAAGTTGGGCGGCACGGTGGCACAGCGGTTAGCACTGCTGCCTCACTTCGGCGGGGCGGTGTGGACTTGTTGGGCCGAAGACTGTAAGTAATCTAATCTAATCTAACCTCGGTGCTGTGATCTTTTGGTGAATGTGATCTTTTGGATATGGTACATTGCAAAATCACTAAAATGTGTCTGGTCTAAGGAAATATAGGTATGCAGATAAACTTAAAAGAAAATATTTATTTTTCATAGATCAACACTGGTTAGGGGCAAATAATTGAAGCGGTTAAATTATTGAAGGATGTGATGGCAGAATCAAAAGGTGAGCGAGAGAAATCAGGGAATTGAGTAATGAAGGCAGAATTCAAACAACAATGACCCAAAACAATGCTACTGATCTTTAATTGCCTTCTAAAATGCACAACCTGTCAAGATACTTGATGACTTAAATGATAACTTGATTTTCCATCCAGTTTTATAGTTTTGACTCAGGCAACAAACACAACAATGGCACACTGCAATCAGTTAGTCTGTAAACTACTCACTATGTCTGGTGTCTGTGCTAAAGTTAAGAGTGTAGTTTCAGAAAATTGTGACTCAAAGAATCTGACATCACCATACTGAAAGAATCATCCAGTTCAGTCCAAATCCACTTGTCACCAGAGATAGCACAGTAGATCCAGAGAGTTTTTCATGTGAAAGCATGTGAAGTCAAGTCACATGTGGGAATCTGATTATCAACTGCTCCTAGAAATCAATGTGATGGCAGGTGAAGAGTGGAAAGACTGATAAATGTATAATGGGAAACAGTGGCAGCAGCAATGAAAAGGATCACAGAAATGTCAAAGTGAAAGTGTGGGAACACAATATTCTTGTTCATAGTTGCTTACAAGATGATAAATTCAAGGTTCCTATGGACAAGTGTTGGAATAGACACCACACCTACTAAGGATTCCTCCCCCAGCCTCCTTCATTATTGAGTTCAATAATTTTAGAGCTTGAACACGACCTTCCACCTGTAGTTTGCCCATCCCAACAACCCAGATCCTATCATATCATAGATTACCTTCAGCACTGCTAATCCATTTTAACCCACACACAATCTCCATTATCACCTGTCTATAATTTTCTCCTTCCCTGATTTATATTGACAATCCTAACTTTTTTCCTTATCCCCTCTCTAGGCTATGTCTCCACACATTTGCTCAATCCCCGCTTCATCCCACGACTCCCTGTCATCATGATAATGTATAGGAAAATGTGGTATTTATCAGTTTTCTACCATATCCACTGTACTAGCTCATTCAAATGGAAAACCACACCACCAACCTCAGAATACAACGCATCATCTTCTGCCATTTCCGCCACCTACAAACAGACCCCACTACCAGAGATATATTTCCCTATCTACATTCTACAGAGAGTATTCCCTCCACAGCTCTCTTGTTAAGTCCACTCCCCGCACCTTCCCTTGCCACCACAAGAGGTGTAAAACCTGTGCCCACACCTCCACCTCCATCCAAGACCCCAAAGGATCCTTCCACATCCGACAGAGATTTTCCTGCATCTCCACACCCGTCATCTACTGTGTCTGTTGCTCTCGATGTGGTCTCCTTTCCATTGGGGAGACAGGACGCCAACTTGCAGAACATTTTGGAGAACATCTGAGACACACGTACCACCACCCTGTGCCTGAACGCTTCAACTCTCCCTCCCATCTGCCAAGTACATGCAAGTCTTGGGCCTCCTCCACCACCAATTTCTAGCCACACAAAACCTGCAGGAAGAATGCCTCAACTTCCACCTTGGGACCCTCTAACCACACAGGATCAATGTCCATTTCAGCAATTTCCTCATCTTCCCTCCCCCCACCTTAACCCTCCAACTCAGCACTGCCCTCTTGAACTGTCCTACCTGTCCAAATTCCTTCCCTCCTATCTACTCCAGCCATCACCATCACTCCCCACCTGCATCTACCTAATGCATTCCTGGCTACTGTCCTCCCAGCCCCATGCCCCTCCCATTTTTCTCTCAGCCCCCTTGTCTCCACTCCCCCCATTCCTGATGAAGAGCTTGTGCTTGAAACATCAACTCTCTTGCTCCTCAGATGTTGCCTAACCAGTGTGCTTTTCCAGCACCACACTTTGACTCTGACCTCCAGCATCTCCAGTTCTTTCTCCTTCTCTAAAGGACATCAATGAACCAGATTTTTTATCCCAGTAACAGTTTCATGATCATCATTAGCTCCTAATTCCAGAGTGTTTTCATTAAATTTAAATTACACAATCTGCCACAGTGGGATTTGAACCCTTGTCCCCAGAATATTAGCTGTTAGTAGTTTATTAATAATACCACTAGGCCATCGCCTTCCTCAAATTGAGATTTGGGATTGAATTGGGATTGAGACTGATGTTCTCACCACAGAAATACACAATTGTGAATAAAAACAGAAATTGCTGAAAAACTTCAGATCTGGCAGTTTCTGTGGAGAGAAAGCAGAGTTTATATTTCAGTTCTAGTGACCTTCGTCAGAACCTCTTCACCATTGTGGTGGAGGATATTTAAACCAAATTGCCAGGAGGGTGGGCACTAAAAAAAAGCAGGAAAGAGAAATAAGGTGCATAAATTGAGTGTATTGGACATGACTAGAGAAGGAGAAAGTGAGGTCTGCAGATGCTGGAGATCAGAGCTGGAAATGTGTTGCTGGAAAAGCGCAGCAGGTCAGGCAGCATCCAGGGAACAGGAGAGAAGCTGAACATGCCATGTAGAAGCAGACTTGACAAGGACTAGAGGAGCTGAAGACAGGATTATAATGCAATTACATAAATGTGCCTAGTACAATGAATAAGGATCATGAGATACAAGCACAAACAGTTAGAACATAGAACATAGAACAATACAGCTCAGAACAGGCCCTCCGGCCCACGATGTTGTGCCGAACATTTGTCCTAGCTTAAGCACCCATCCATGTACCTATCCAATTGCCGCTTAAAAGTCACCAAAGATTCTGACTCTACCACTCCCACAGGCAGCGCATTCCATGCCCCCACCACTCTCTGGGTAAAGAACCCACCCCTGACATCTCCCCTATACCTTCCACCCTTCACCTTAAATTTATGTCCCCTTGTAACACTCTGTTGTACCCGGGGAAAAAGTTTCTGACTGTCTACTCTATCTATTCCTCTGATCATCTTATAAACCTCTATCAAGTCACCCCTCATCCTTCGCCGTTCCAACGAGAAAAGGCCGAGAACTCTCAACCTATCCTCGTACGACTCCCTCTCCATTCCAGGCAACATCCTGGTAAATCTTCTCTGCACCCTCTCCAAAGCTTCCACATCTCTCCTAAAGTGAGGCGACCAGAACTGCACACAGTACTCCAACTGTGGCCTAACCAAAGTCCTGTACAGCTGCAACATCACTTCACGACTCTTGAATTCAATCCCGCTGCTAATGAACGCTAA